>NC_052049.1:114157019-114472019 GCF_903992535.2 Arvicola amphibius | reverse complement strand
CACTGAGGTGGGGTCGGAGCTGTCATTAGAAGAGCAGTAACCAAGCCTGACCTTATCCTCAGGGCCCTTTCTTTAGTGATGGAAAAACTCAGAGAGGTTCAGTAACTCACCAACTCACCTAAGGGAAGCCAACAAGTGGCAGAACTAGGGGTGGCAGGCAGTGAGAATGGAGCCAGAGATCCTAACCACCTCGGTCCCTTCTGCCTCTGTCCTTCCCCACAGGATTAGCCAGGGTCTGTGGTTCCACGCCTATACTGTTGTGCTCAGAAACAACAAACAACCCTGGAGGTTTAGAGAGCAATGCCAGAACTCCAGTCTGGGCTGGACACAGTCGGTGTGCAGTGATCTGCCTGTCGCTCTGGATGGTGGCCACAAGAGCCACACGTTCAATGGCCCCAGGCCAAAGCCATAACTCCCACTGCCCAGAGCTTTGAACAACAAAAGGACCCGGCTCACACACCTGCCCACCAGCCGGCCAGCGGGTCTTGTGGACCTCTGCAGTGCCGGCTTGAAGCGGTGGGGTGCCGCCATCTATCGGCAGCTCCCTGAACTGCTTCCCCGGTCGCCGCTGGGTAGGGCTAACCCTGCTCCGGTGCTGTCCCAGGAGGGGCCAGCTGCCAGCCTGCTACCTGGTGCGCCTGTCCCATGAGACCCGCCCAGAGAGATAGCCAGCGACCACAGAGGGCTGCCTGACACACCAGACGCGCCCAGGCATCCATAGAGAGTTCCTTTGCCTTTGTACAGCCCCAAAGTCTCAGGGCTCTGAGGGTTCCCTGGGTGCGCAGTGCACAGAAGCACGGGACAGAGACAGGAAGGAGAGTGAAAGCTGAAAGGAGATTTCAGGGACCTCAAAAAGGACGTTTTACCAGCTCAGGCCCAAGCTGCCCTGAAAAGTAAAGTAGACTTGGGAGTGATGGCTGTGGTTTTGTCTTTGATTTTGTGTGTGTGTGTGTGTGTGTGTGTGTGTGTGTGTCTGCAGGCCAGAGGTCAACTCCAAAGTCTTCCTCAATCACTCTCCGCTGTGCTTTTCTGAGACATGGTCTATCACTGAATCTGGAGTTTGTATGTTTAGCTAGACTGCCTAACCAGGGAGTCCCAGGGATCCTCCCATCTCCACTTCCTCAGTGCTAAGATTGTGGCTGCAACTCTGTGCTTGGTTCTTATTGGGTGCTGGGATCTGAACCCAGGTCCTCATGTGTGCACAGCCGGCACTTTGCCGACTGAGTCGTCTCCCAAACCCTTCTACCTCTTTTTTTAAGCTTAACTGAAATTCCCCACTTTTCCACAATGCCCATATGGACATATAATTTCTATTTGTAAATCTGTCTCAGGGTCGATTTGCTCTTAAGTAGAGACATAATCATCTTAGAATAGAAAGGGACACCTTCTCGCACAGATGAGGAAAACTGGCTCAGAGACGTGCCCAGTGTCACCGCAGTAGCTTGTGGCCAAAGGGAGCTAGAACTCCTGGTCAAGAAGGAGTCTCTCCTGTGAGAAGGGCAGGGCCGTCCCTGACTGTAGAGCAGGACCTAGTTTTCTGCTTGTGTCTGTCTCTCCCATGTGTCACGGGGACAGGAAGTTTACAGTCTTGTTCGCTAAGGTGGTCTCGGTGTCTCTGAAAGCACACGGTAGACTTGTCCATGGCATATGCTGAATGAATGGATGGAATGAATGGAGCAGGGCTCCCTGAAGAATATGAGGTGTGCACAGAGCCCGCACTCAGTTCAACCCCAAGCCCTGTGCAAACCAGGTGTGGGGACACAAGCCTATAATCTTAGCACTTGGGAGGTGAAGGCAGGGGTTTGAGGTCATCCTTGGCTACCCAGTAAGTTCATGGCTAGCCTGGGCTATGTGAAACCCTGAAGAAAGAAATGGTTGGGGAGGAAAGAAAAAAGAAAAAAGGGGGGAAAAAGGAAAGAGAAATGGGCATCGTGGTGAGACAGCGATTGAGGGAGAATCCAGGGCTGATACAATACCTATGCATGCCCAAGTGCTTGTAGCAGAGGCAAGATCAACAAAATGGCATGAATAGCCCTCCTCTAGATCCAGATTTCAGAGCTATGTCCAACTCCTTGACTCATCTTGAGAATGGAACAGAAGCCAGGGAAAGCCCTTCTCTAGAACCAAAATGGATTCACGGGGGACAGTGGGCCTGGGTGGCTGAGAAGGGGCATCCTGAAGTCTCCCTCTTGCTCATGACTCTAGGAGATGTTGATACCCGTCATAATAGCTTAACCTCCCGGGTTCCTGATCCAGAGACACACAGAGAACTCTAGACACCGTGAAGCCAAAGGGAAGCGGTGAGGTGGCCCAGACGCATGCAAGGTCTCATTTCGAGTCCCATGGAACGTTGTTCACTCCAGACGCACTAAGCCTGTGGTTCTCAACCTTCCTAAGGCTGTGACCTGTTACTAACGGTTCCTCATGCTGTGGTGACCCCCGACCATAAAATTACCGCGTTGCTACTTCATAACTGTAATTTTGCTACTGTTATGAATCAGAATGTAAAAGTTTTGGAGGCAGAGGTTTGTCAAAAGGGCCGCAACCCACAGGTTGAGAACCACTGCATTAGGCTGTAATGACCACACTGAACAATGGCATTTATCTACTGTGTTTAAGTAGAGACACCAATGCTTGAAAGAAAAATGAACTGTTTTTCAACAGAGGGGATAGTTAAATAATTCCTGAAAGAAAAATATTAATAATTTCTCTGGAAAATTCCCTCAAAAGGAAAAAGCTCTTTGTTGTCTGGAATACCTAATGTCATCCTTCAGGGAGGCTAGAAGCCCTGCCAACCCCCTCTGAGCACAGGCAGGAAGGAGGCACACCCACATCGTGGACCTGCTGTGTGCCAAGCCTCACTATGTTGACACACACAGGGCCACCTGTAGATCACAGCACAGACAGCTGCAGAACACTTGTGATAACAGCCAGCTGATCCACGACAGCTCACCTCTCCTTTGTCACTGGGACATCCTTAGGTCTTTGGAAAGTGAGGTACACAAGCTAGCCTGGTGTCCTGCTCTCTCTTCTCTCCGGCACCCCATGCCCGGTCATGATCAGAACCATGCCTTGCTTTAGACTCTGAATTTGGAACTTGTTGCTAGGCTCTGGAAAACCTGTTACCACCAAATCCTAAGGAGTGGGCATGCTGGGAAGGGCGGGGCCAGGAAACCTAAGAGACAGTCTTTGTTTCTGGTTTCTAAAGGAGAAATAGGAATTCTGGAAACGGGAAGATCACAAAAGAGAAAAAGATACAAGGCAAGCCCAGAGAAATCGGAGGGGTGAAATTGAGAGACTTGGAGAAAAAGAGGATAAGGAGGGGTGACGAAGGGTGGGAAGAACGGGAGAGACAAAGAGATGGGGACTGGAGGACAGGTTACAGACCAGGGTGGGGAGAAAGGAGCCTGAGAGGAAGGGGAGATCATAGGACCCAGGAGAAGGGGGAGGTGCCATCTCTCCAGACAGCCCCCCCACCCTGTCCTTCCATCCTCCCTGCAGCAACCACTAAGGAAGGAGGAAGGGAGGCAGGAGAGGAGGCAGAGGCAGCAGTAACCTTGGAGACAGAGCCAAAGTGATGGGGAGGGGGAGACGGAAAGGATGAGGGTTGCAGCCCAGCAACAAGTCCCTCTGCCAGGAGGGGTGGGTGACAGACAAACCCAAGAGAGAGTGGCTTAGATGAGCTTGGGGGGAGGGGAGAGAGACAAAAGATTCCAGGAAAACCTAAAGAAGCACAGGAGTCAGAATAGAGAGGTTTTTCTGAGAATCAATTTAAGAAAGAGAGTGTGGGGGAGTTTCGGGGGCGATGAGGCAGGAACACGGAGGAGCCAGCTCAGGTGACATGGCTAAAGTGAGGAGGGGCAGGGGTCAGTGCTGGGTGGAGGGACACAGCAGGGAAATCAACGGTCAAGGTGGGCTGAGAGTCCTTGGATGTGTTCCTGCAGCCACCAGTCTCAGCCGGGAACACTGAGCCTCCGGACCCTGGACCCTTCCACCGTCTGCTGCCTGACAGAGGAAACTCTACATGTGTTGGTGCCCCCATTGTCTGATGATGTGTGGGCACTTTAGGGGAAGGGGTGTGGGAAGAATCAGGTGTGTAATGTCCAACATTCAGGAGCCAGTAGGGAAGTTGCCCTGTACACACAAAGAATGACAAAGGGACGCTCGTGGCCAGTGATGGCAATCAGGGAAGCTCTGCTCTTGAGGACCATGCCTGAGCCAGACCCTGAAGGCTGGGACCATAGGATCCTGGCAGCAGACAGGGCAGGGAAACCTGTCTGAGACCAGGATGGGCTGCTGACCAGCTCTGTGGTCTTGCACAGGTTCCTGGTCTTTCCTGCACCTCCCTCCCTTCACTTTGCAGAACTGTTGAAGGGTCGTGGGTACCTGTGCCTTACCTGGCCCCATCAGGAGCTCTCAGGAAATGGTTATCGCTATAAAAACTAAATAGATGGGCTGCAGCCAGAATCGGAGCTACATGGGGAGACCCTGTCGAAAGCAAAATCAGCGAAAATACTGATCCACAATAATAGGAAGTGGCGGAAATGAACTGGAAACCAGGGTAACCCTACTAGACAGAGAGAGGCCTGGATGGCAATCAGAGTCTGGGTGCTAGCAGGCTGAGGGGCCGCCCCACGCGGACTCAGAGCTACAACCAAAGCACTTGGCAGAGGCCTGACTGGTATCTACTCAAAGGCTGCCTGGCTTAATTTTTCCAATAAAATATTTGAAAGGGTGATGGTTTTAAACTATCCACAGTTTACTTGTTTATTATTGTTTGTTTGTTTGTTTGTTTTAGAGACCAGGTCTCAATCTCTAGCCAAGGCTAGCAAACTATGTAGTCCAGGTTAGCCTCAAACTTGTGTTCTTCTTGCCTCAGCTTCCTAAGTGCTGGGATCACAGGCATATACCGATATGCCCAGCTAATATAGATACATACATGTATATATATGAATATGTATGTGTATATGATATATATGTGTGTGTGTGATATAGATATATAGATATATATATATATACATATTTTAAAATACCTAGATGTTTTTGAATGTTCCCTCCCAAGAACTGATGAACGTCAGGGTGACCGGAAGGCTACTCATGCCACCTGACCATTGTGAAATATGTACGTGCATCTAAGCATCATGATCACCCCAGAAGTTTGTACAATTATTACACATCAATTAAAATATACAGTAATTAAAGTACTTTTAATGAAACTTAGTCCCCCTCCAGTTGAAGAAGTGAGGTGCATTTTAATCTTGGAGACATGGAAACATTGCAAGGACTGGGACGATAGCCCATGACAGGGCACTTGTGTGGCATGCCTGAGGCCCTGGTTTTAATTTTTTTCCTAGCTCTACCAACAATAATTAATAATTAATAATTTTTTGAAACCAGCATGGTGGCTTCCTCTCTTAGCCTGCTGCACTGCTATGGAGACAGGCATCCTAGACGCCTGTATTACAACCAACAGAGCCTCCCATCACTGGCCAGGACAAACAGGCAACCAAGGAAAGCTCATCCAGGAAGTAGATCCTACAGCCACTCATAGCCACGCCTGCAGGGGACACCCGCGGCCCTGGCTAACAACTGGACTCCAACCACACAAACACTGCTGAGCCAAATCCACCTAGCTGAGGCAGTTCCTGGCCCCAGATTATGGGGGGTGGGGGGGATACCAACAGTTGTGTTACCATGCTTTGTGCTGAGATCCTTTGTTTACACAGCAATGGCTAGCTAAATTGAGGCCTGCAAACAGAGCCTGGAGCCACGCCTCCCCGCAGCAGTGGCTGCCGTGAACCTGGCCTGTGTCCAGTGCAGAGGGCTCTGGAGATGAAGCAGAGACAACCAGGAAGTGCTGACGTCAGTGTTGCCACAGATGGCAGTCTGGATGATGCTAGATGAGACAAGATGTGGAAGGACAGCTGGAAAGCCAAGTAAGGAGAGGGTAAGGGGACTTCTGGTCACCTGGACTCAAACCCTTGTTTTCCCCATAATATTTCTGCTTCAGTTTCTCAACTGGGGTGACGAAACCTGCCCAGTGTGGTAGTGGCCACATAGTTTGCAGAGCCTTGGTACATAAAAATCAAAGTTGGGGGAAAGCCCCATAGCGTCAAGGAAAACGCTGGGCCTCTGGGCACCATGCTCGGCCCCAACCCGTGAAGTCAGGAGCACGGGCCTCGCTGTGCTTTTCATTGTCTCTGAGCTTGCATGTGGCTCGGGATCCAAATTTAAAAGGAAGAAAGAGAAGAGAGAGGGAGTGTAGGTGGGCAGGAGAAAGAAGAGGAAGACAGAGGGGTGGGAGAAGAAGAAAGGAGGGGAGGAGAGGAGATAACGGGAGGGGGGAGGGGAGATGTGGCTCGGTGGTAGAACTCTTGCCTTGCATGCTACAGGCCCTGAGTTTGCTTCTCAGCACTTGGGGGAAATGAAAGGGAAAAAGAATTCCAGCCACTTCTGTTACATAACATTCTTCCAAATCTTCCAACTTGTTCGTGGAACTAATCTTAGCTTCGACTGCTTCCACCATCATCACAACCCTGGCTTCCTCACAGTCGTGGTTTCCATGGGGAATAACTCCCACCAGCTCAGGTGGTTTAACAGTGGGTGCCCAGCAGGTGGTGCTATTCTGAGACAATGTATAGCCTTGCCTCTCTGCCACAGTGTACGGCACCTCAACAGGAGACAAAAGTTAAGTCCTTTCTTGCCTAAGTTGCCCTTGAAGGCTATTTGGTCACGGGGACTACACTGTAAACAAGCCGCTCACTGAGACGTGTCCACTCTGCTCCCTCCCCTAGTGTCGGTCTCCTCAGCTGGGCTAGCCATAGCACTGGGTCACCTCAGAGACTGCAAGCATTGTAGATGATGGGGGCAAAGACCTCAGAGGTCCTCCTCAGCCTCTGTGACGCCTGTGGCAGGGACATTCTCACCCAGGTCTACAGTACAAAATGTGCTCTTACAGCACGGAATTTTTTAAGATGTATTTTCATTGTTTTTCTTTGTGTATTTGTATGTGTCTGTGTCAGGTCTGTGCGTGTGAGTGCAGGCGTCTGTGGAGACCAGAGGCATGGGATCCAGCCCAGGGGTGGCACGGCCCACAGTGAGCTGGAGCAGCAGGCAGTTGTAAGCTGCTCCATGCCAATGCTGGGAGCCAAACTCAAGTTCTTTGCAGGAGCGATCCATGTTCTTAACCGTGGATCCATCTCTCCAGCCCCACAACACAGACTTCCAAAAGCTCGAGGATTCAGCTCCTTTCATAGAAGGTCGCTGTGTTCGTTAGCATTTCCATTGCTGTGATAAAACATCAGGACCCAAAGAAACTTAGGGAAGAAAAAAAGCAACTTCAGCCCACAGTGTGGAGTCCATCATCCAGGGAAATAAGGGCAGGAACTCAAGTCAGGAACCTGGAGGCAGGAGCTGATGCCAAGGTCATGGAGGGGTGCTGCTTACTGGCTCGCTCCCATGGCTTATTCAGTCTGCTTTCTTACAGCACCCAGCACCACCAGCCCAGGGGTGGCCCGGCCCACAGTGAGCTGGGCCTCCCGTATTAGTTATCAATAATGAAAATGCATCCTAGGCTTGCCCACGGGCCAAACAGGTGGAAGCACTTTCTCAATTGAAATTCCTTCTTCCTAAATAGCTCTGACCACCGCATTAATTCACTCATTTTCTGAGGTCTCATTGGGAATCTTGAGAACTTCTTACCGAGGGCATTAATCTGTCCTCCTCCCTGCACATCTGTCGCCTCGCTCCCTCCAGCTTTCTGCAGCTCTGTACTCACTAACAAACTGCTCACACACGTGTGTGCCTGGGAAAGGAAGGGCGCTGTGATGGCTACTATGGGACTATCAAACTTGCAGAATCTAGAATCGCCTGGTAGACGAGCCTCTGGGCATGCCTGTGAGGAGGTTATGTTGACTGAGGTAGAGAAGCACACCCTACATGTGAGTGGTTCCATCCCATGGGCTGGAGTTCCAGACTGAATACAGAGGAGAAAGTGGGGCTGTAGGGATGGCTCAGGGTTAGGGGAGTGTACTGCTCCTACAGAAGACCTGAGTTCGGTTCCCAGCGCTCAGGCAGGCAGCACACAGACATCTGAAAATCCTGCTCTGGGGGATCTCACACTGGCTTCTGGCTCCCACTGGCATCTGCACTTGCCTTAGTTTGGGTTTCTATTGCTGTGAAGAGACGCCATAACCACGGCAACTCTTATAAGGAAGACATTTAATTAGGGTGGCTCATTTAGAGGTCAGAGGTTCAATCCATTATCATCATGGTGGGACATAGCCACGCTCAGGCAGAAATCCTGCTGAAGAAGTAGCTGAGAGTCCTACAATTGACTCAGTGTCGCACTGAGAGAAGCTAGAGCAAAAGAGACCTCAAAGCCTGCCCCCACAGAGACACACTTCCTTCAACAAGAACATACCTACAGGCATACCATACCAACAAAGCCACACCTCCTAATAGTGCCACTCCCTTTAGGGGCCATTTTCTTTCAAACCAGCACAGCACTCATATCTACATACCTACACACAGACACATAATTTTAAATAATAAATCAGTTAAAATAAAAAGGAGAAAGTAGGATGAATGAAAGTACTCATCACTGTTTCCTGACATTAGATGAATATGGCCAGCCAACCGTATTCTGCCACCACGTCTTCCCTGCCATGATGGAATGAATTCCCTTGAACTATAAGACAGAATAAATCCTCTTTCCTTGAATTGCTTGTCAGATATTTTGTCACAGTGATGAGAAAAGTAACTAATACAGACAGATTGGGTGGATGGATAGATAGATGATACATGGATACACAAGTGAAAGAATGAGGAGAGATGATGGATGGATGGATGGATGGATGGATGGATGGATGGATGGATGATGGAGGGTGGAACACTTGATGGGGAGAATTTATGGGGATGGATGTATGAATTCATGAATGAGGGAGGGAGGGAGGGAGGGAGGGAGGGATGGATGATGGAGGATTGACGGTGGGTAGAAAACTTAATGGGGGAATATACGGTGGTGGATGCATGAATTCATGAATGAGGGATGGATGGGTGGATGGATGGATGGATGGATGGATGGATGGATGGATGGATGGATGGGTGGGTGGATGGATGGATGGATGGATGGGTGGATGGATGGATGGATGGGTGGATGGATGGATGGATGGGGTGTTTGGATAGATGGATGGATGGATGGATGGATGGATGGATGGATGGATGGATGGATGGGTGGGTGATGGATGTGTGGATGGATGGGTGGATGGATGGGTGGATGGATGGATGGATGGAATGTTTGGATGGATGGATGGGTGGATGGATGGAATGTTTGGATGGATGGATGGATGGATGGATGGATGGATGGATGGGTGGATGGATGGATGGGTGGATGGATGGATGGATGGGGTGTTTGGATGGATGGATGGATGGATGGATGGATGGATGGATGGATGGATGGATGGATGGATGGGTGGATGGATGGATGGGTGGGTGGATGGGTGGGTGGATGGATGGGTGGGGTGTTTGGATAGATGATGGCTAGGTGGATGACTGGATGAGATGGGTGGACAAATCACAGGATGAATGGATGATCTGAGAGTGTCCTTTGTTCTAGAGACTGTGTCCGGCCTCAGCTTATGCCTTTCTTGGGTCTCAACATGGACAGAAAATTCCTATCCTGCAGAGAAATGCGAGCAAGGAACACCAACCATCCTTCAATTGGTTCTCCATTCTAATCGCACCCACTCCTAATGCATTCATTAACCTCCTCTAATTAGGCTGCCCGAGCACCATCTCCTGGGAGGTGATGAGGGAGGCTGGGCTGCTCTCCTGAACTGACGGAGAATGGGGAGATGTAGCCAGATCTGGAAGCCTGTGCTCTTCAGTCAGGGGCTCAGTGAATAGAAGGGATGGAGTCTTAGGGATCTTGGGGAAAATATGGGATGGTATGGAGTATAGAGCCTCCTCCATGGACTCCACCAGCACCAGCACCACCTTGCCACCACCTCAGGATGCCCAGAGGGGAAATGACTGCCCAATGATTAGATTGTCTTGGTGTCTCATAGAAAGAGATCTGGGATAAATCAAAGTCCAGGACTGGAGTCAACTATTATACCTATGGATCATGTGATCGTGGACAAGTTTTATGACCTCTCTGAGCCTCATTTAATGAGGATGAATTGGATGATCTTATAAGACCCCTTTCATCTCTCAAGAATCATTGAGTCCTCTCATGAACTCATAAATAGACGTTTCAAAGTCATTTGGGATCTAGATCCTGGGATAGAGACAAAAGTCTTCAACCAGCAGCTGACCACTTGGGGGCTTCAGATGGGCATGAAAGCTTCCTTGGTCCCCTCCCCAAGACTATGAGCAATGCTAAGAAACACACCCTAGCAGATCCTGGAGCCTCGACACCATGGGCTGGAGTTATCAAGGACACCATGGCACTAGGAGGATCCCTGAGCATGCCCCACCCCCTGTTCCCTCTGCTCATTTAGCTTCCATGCAGTTTTGTGTCCCTCCTAGTACCAATGCTGCAGGAGATGAAGGGTCAGCATCATGATCTAGTGTAGTGAGGGGTTTGTGGCCACAGCCTCCCTGTACCAAGTCTTCAACATCCTTGCTAAAGCTCCGTTTCAGACAGGGGCCAAGCTGCCCAGCAAACCCTGCATTCTGAGCCCTATTCTCACTGCTGTTGAGACTCCAGACAGTCCTGACAGGGACATGGAACCAAGCCATGCTCCCAGTACGGACTACGTGACTCATGGTGCTTCAGCAATGCCAGGCTGGACTCCAACAATCAAGAAACTGGTCTCTCTGGACCTTGGCTTCAACTGTTCCAGCGCAGAGCCAGGGAAAGTGGGAATTATGATGGAAAGAGTCAGGTCTCAGCTTCTGCCAAACCCAGGGGAAGGAGGGAAAGGAGCTGGAGTCCTGCAGCTCCTTTCTGAGAAGCATCCTGGAAAGACACCTTGTGAAGGTGCTGCATACAGCCCAGTCTGGGCACCTGTGCAATAGCATCTCTCACCCCTGAAACCTTGCCTGGTCCCCAGACTCAGCTCCTGCAGATGAAAACACTGAGCCCAAGGAAGGGAGACCCAGAGGAGAACCGCTTGCAGCCACACCATCCCAGGACCTGGTATCTGATACTCTGTTGGGTTTTTATGATCCACGCAAGACAGTCCATGGTAGACAAGAGAAGGAAGCCGAGGTTCGGCTGACTTGGAGAACAGCTCCATGCACCCCCATCATGTTCCTGCCACCAACCTACCAACTGACCACATAATCTCCCGTGAGAGACCTAACTTTTCTGTCAAACTTTCTCCCCTGCCAAACAAGGTTATCATGTCTCAGCATCCTTCTTGGCAGGGGGCTTTTGAGGAAAAAAATACCCTACAACACTCAGATGTCAAATCTGCAGAGACACGGAGAGCAAGAACCCCAGCCTCCTGGTATCACAACTGCAGAAAAGACACGAGAAGTTGGAGGACTTATCCAAGGTCACTCAACATGCAATGCAAAAGCACGATTGTGAACCATTTGCACAGCAGGTCTTAGCATCAGTGAGGACCTGGTGAGTGCCAACTGACCTTTCATTTGGAAAATGCTCATTGGGGTCAACACACAGACGGCACTGTGATCTAGAGGGGTTGACTGCTGAAGCCAGCTGAGGATTAGAGGTTCATCAAAAGAATCCAGACCTGTCCCCGTGTGTCCTTAACCTCATGTCTTCGACAGCCAAAGGAAACAGTAATAGTATACTCTTCGTAAGTAATTTGGGGGAGCTAGTTTGGGGGTACATTGTAAATGTCTACAGATTGTTTGCTATTACTAATCCTTATACAGCCTTGACATCTGGAGCCCCAGATCCCCCTAGCAGTCCCCCTCCTGGGGGGTCCTTTCAAATGCCCAGGTATTCTGGCTCTAGGCTCTCCTAGGCTCCATTAGTTAAATGAATTAGTTAAGAATTGTGCCCATCCCTACCTCCACCACCAGCAGGCAAATGCCCTTCCTTGACTCCTCAGCCATCCCCCAGCTGCCATTGGCCACCTGGGCAGCGCTGCCTGCAGTTCCAGGAAGCTGCCTCTAGCCTCTCCCCACTGCCCAGGAATCAATGCAATCCCCTAAAAGCTCATAACTCGGAGGTAATTATAAGAAGCATCAATTACTCAGCAATGTGGATTTCATGAATTCAATTAATTTGCATGGCGATCGATACGGACGGGTTTGCTGGGGTCCCCCGGGGAAGTTAGGACATTGTTCTGCACATTATTGATTTTACAATGTAAAACAAAACCTTGCTCCTTGAATTCATAGATGCCCATTCAGCCATGGTAACTTTCAGATCATTTATTTCTGTATGTCTTTCAAGTCTGTTTGTTGCTATCACACGAATGCAGAGTATTACATTGCAGGGAATAATTGAATCAATGTAGGCATGCCACACCAGGCCTCCCCTGCTCCAGGAAGAAGCTGGCCTGGAAGCTGCCTTTCTTCCTCCTCTTGTTCTTTTGCCTTCAAAAGGACAAAGGAGGAGCCTCCTCCTCCAGCCCAAACAACCCTTCCAACCTGTCCAATTCCCTTGACTCTAAGCCCCCAATACCGTTCTCCAACGTATCTGCTTATCTCACACTTAAAGAATATGGATGTTGTGGCTACAGAATAGGTAGAACTTTCTTAGCTGGATGGAATGTAATATGGAATTGAGGATTTGACTTGTGGACATAATGTTTAGAGAAATTATCCAGGTGACTACTTTCCAGGATCCTGTGCAGGGATCCTAAGTGTGTTGAGAAAGGAAGGCTGAAGAAGGGCTATTTCTTTTCCTCCCCAGAAGTAGCAGGACCAAGGACATGTGTATCCCTAGATATCACCCCACTCTTTCTTTCAGAAGAGGACAAGCTGAAGAGCGGCCCTCAAAGAAGTAAGGAGAGAACTGGAGAGATGGCTCAGCAGTTAAGAATCCTTGTGGCTCTTGCAGAGGACCCAGGTTTGAGGCCCAGCACACACATGGTGCCTCACAACCATCTATAACTCAAGTTCCAGGAGATCTGATGTCCTCTTCTGACCTTCATGGGCACTGGGCATACATGTGGTATGAAGTCAGACATGCATGCAAAACACATATAAAATAAAATGAATAGATCTTTTTTTAAAATATTAAGAGGCAAGGAACCACCAGCCTTAGTCATCCATGCTTCCTAACTCCAGGGTTCCATCTCTGTTCTCTGCTTGAATCCTATCCTCTCCAAGCCAGACTATACTCTTGGACAGTATGGCACACATGCATTTACACACAGAGAGGGAAAGAGAGGGTGGAGAGAGAGAGAGGATGTGAGCAGTCATCTAGACGCAAGGCTGGGAGCCACCATCCAGCCACACACACCTCCTACAGAGTCCCATCTCAGCCCAGCACCTCATCCCCACATCTGGTGAAGAGGGGAAGCCTGTTTTTAATTTGCCTCTGCCCCCACCCCCATCAGGATATTAGACAGCTAAACAGCCTGTGCCTGTTTCCTTCAGATAACCAGTGCCTGACGAGCCCCCTAATTGTCCCCAGAATCTCAGCGCTAGTGTATAGAGTAGGTCATTTAACCAACAGTACACACAACTAAATAAAAATCCATTTTCCAAGAGAAAATTCTATTCTTATCAGAGTTTTGCAAGAGGGTTGCGAGCGGCCCGCGTTAATTGAAGCTTTGATGTTGTGGGAAGAGGCCTCTAATCAACACCACAAAGAGACGGGCTCCTGAGTGAGCCCCTTGGCCAAGGAGCGGACACTGGGGAGCAGAAATGGGGAACCAGGAACTGGGGCTGAGGCTGGGACAGCTGGGGCTGGGACAGAGAGCTCAGGCTGGCTGCCCCACACTGGGGTCCCAGCCAAGCACAAGGATATTAGGGAGGCAGGGGCTGGATCAGAAGGTCAAGAGGCTATAAGTAGCCAGGCCCCATGTCGGACAGGTTGTCCTGGGGACAGGATCTACTACATAGTCACTCAGAGTGTAAGCCTTTAGTGTCACAGAGTGGGTGCCTCAGTTTCCTCTCCAGATGACCATATCCTCTCTGCCTCCTGCAGGAAGTCATTTGATGGCAATGAAAGGGAGGGAGGAAGGGAGGGAGGGAGGGAGGGAGGGAGGGAGGGAGGGAGGGAGGGAAGCAGGGAGGGAGGGAAGCAGGGAGGGGAGAGAGAGGAAAGGAGGGAAGCAGGGAGGGGAGAGGGAGGGAGGGAGGGAGGGAGGGAGGGAGGGAGGGAGGGAGGGAGGGAAGCAGGGAGGGGAGAGGGAGGGAGGGAGGGAGGGAGGGAGGGAGGGAGGGAGGGAGGAAGGAAGGAAGGAAGGAAGGAAGGAAGGAAGGAAGGAAGGAAGGAAGGAAACTCAAGAATTCGAAGTTTCTCTTTTGGGACTGTCCTAGGAACTGAGCTGATTTGTACAGCACTGTGGCCCACATGCTCAGGGCTCACTCTGGTGGCTTCGTGGGGCTCCTTTCTCAGTTAGTCCTCAAGATGAGGAATCTTAGCCCACTGTGCACAGAAGAGAACTAAGGTTGGAGAAGCTGAGTGACCCGCTTTAAATCACACAGCAGAAAGTGACAGGGCTCTGAAGACGGCTTGGCCAGTGAGGTGCTTGTCACATAAGCACAAGGGCCTGAGTTCAGATCCCCAGAATCCACATAAAAGCTGCACGCAGTAGCACACACATGTGTAACCCCAGTGCCCCTATGACAAGGTGGGAGGTAGAGTCATGGATATTCATTGCTCCTGTCTCAACCAAGCTGGAGGCAAGAACTGACACCCGAGTTTGTTCTCTGACCCCTACACATACACTGTGACATGCATACATCCAAAGTCACACATGAACATGTACACACACACACACACACACACACACACACACAAATTAAAAGAACAGAAAGAAATAGCAGAGCTGGGCACACATGGTTGTTCACACCTGCAATCCCAGCACTCAGGAAGCCAAAGCAAGAGGATTGATCACAAATTCGAGACCAGCTTCTAAAACTGAAAGGGAGACAAATGGAAAAGGAAGGAGGAGGAAAGAGGAGGAAAGAAGGAAGGGAGGGACAGGAATGGAAGAGCCAAGCTGGTGTTCAACCATGCTCTCCCAGATTCCAGAATCCAAAGTGCTTTCTCTTATCTGAGCTGCTCTTCCTAAAGCAAGGTGGGAATGGCGGTCCCTCCGGCTCTCCGTATCATCTGGGCTAACCTTCTACATGCATGTCTGAATCACATAGCTCCTCACAGCAGCCTCTGAAGTACCAGGTAGGCACCTGGAGGCAAGGTGTGGGACCTTACAGGTACATGTGCAGGTTCAAGAGATGCTGCGGAATTCACATCAGCTCCGTGGGGACCTTAGGAAATGCCCAGCATGTGATGGTTATGATAAATTCAATGTTCAGAGTAACAACAAGAGGCCCACAGAAGAACTGACAGTTTCCAGATATAGAAACTGGAGCTCAGAGGACTTCTGTGAGTTCTCAGAGCCCCAGCCAGTGAACAGCAACAACAAGGTGTCTTAAACCCAAGGCTCCAGCCACGAAGCTACAACCAATCCACACAGAAGTGTGTTCTGTGGCCCATGCTTTACAAAGGCCACCGCAGATGGGGGCTCAAATGGAACAGAGGGAGGGGAATTCCAAACACTGGGTGGCACTGAAACTCAAGGCCAGGAACCTGGTTGTGGGCACTAGCTGTGGAGTCTGGGGGAGGGACTGGAAGAGAGGCGGACGCCTGCTCAAGTTGCCTGCAGAGGCAGTGAAAGAGAGAGCACAGTCAGAAGGGAGGGATTGACAGGAACTTGGGAAGAGAAAGCAAGAGCGGCAAGTTGTCGGGATATAGGACGCTGGCGACGCTCACATGGTCAACAAGCTAACCTATCACTGCCAGCTGGGGCTAGGGGTTCCAAGACCCAGAGAAGTGACAGGAAGCGTTCATGCCACCAAAGGCAAAGGACAAAGACGAAGGTCTGCCTAGGTCCCAGGAAGAGGGCATAGCATCGCTGCTGTTATTTCCAGGACGGATCCAGACTCCTGGGCAAGAGGGACAGTGAGGGACTTTCCAGGACTAACCACACTGTGACCACCTTCGATGGCTCTACAAGTTGAGACCCACCAACAATGAGGAAACTGAGGCCCAGAGAGCTCCAGGGACTTGTTCAAGAAACTAAAACTATCAATAAGCTAAACTAGAACCAATCCCAGGTCACCGAGTCCAACTCCAGTAACTTTTCCAGTACTTCAAGCAGATAGGTTTGGGGAACCGAATATAATTCAACATCAGGAGATCAAAGCAGGTATCTAGACACAGATACTGAGCACAGCCAGTGTGGCTGACTTCCCCTCTGCTCAAAACACCAAAGATCTCCACCAGGCAGTACCCATGCCCTGCTGTGGCAAGAGCCGACCCTAAGAGAGCAAGGCTTAAGGAAGGAAGTGAGCAGAGGCAGCCAGGTGGGCTGAGCTGTTCCCACAGTGGCAGCTGCCTTTGCCTCCACCTCCCTAGATGCCAGTAGGGCCTGAAGGAAGATGATGGTCAGGTCCAGGGGACCAATTACTGAGTCAAGGCCAAAATGGGTGAAATGCCTCTGTAGAAGGAGCAGCGGGGCTGTGTCCCACCACCTGGCTAGCTTTACACCCAAAATAATTACACGGAAACTATATTCTTTTAAACACTGCCTGGCCCATTAGTTTCAGCCTCTTACTGGCTAATTAACCCATATTTAGTAATCCGTGTAGCACCACGAGGTGGTCGCTTACCAGGAGAGATTTTAACCTGCATCCATCTTAGAGAGGAGAGCTATGGCGTCTGCCTGACTCGGCTTTCTTTCTCCCACAATTCTGTTCTGTCTACTCCACCCACCTAATTTTCTATCCTATTAAAGGGGCCAAGGCAGTTTCTTTATTAACCAATGAAAGTAACACATAGCCACTCCTCCATCATGCCTCGAGACAGATAAGCCTCTTACTGTCTTAGCTAGCTCGGCTGCTCTGTTCCGTCCTCACAGCAAAGGACCTCTTTCCTACAGAAAGCTAGTGTAGCAAAGTGAAAGACTAGAAAATATTTATCTTTCTTAAATTCGGGGCCACAGGGGCTGGAGAGATGAATCAGAGCTCAAGAGTGCTCCTTGTGGGGCCGTGGGGGTGCACACCTTTAATCCCAGCTCTTGGAATGAAAAGGCAGGCAATCTACGTGAGTTCAAAGCCAGCCTGGTATACAAAGCAAGGCAGACCAGGGCTGTTACAGAGGAAACCCTGTCTCAAGAAACAGAAAACAAACTAACTAACCAGAAAAGAAAAAAAAAATGCTTGTTACTCTTCCAGGGGACCCAAGTTCAGTTCCCACACTCATGTGGGGTTTGGGAAACTCACAATCACCTTGTAACCAAAGGATTTGACTCCCTCTTCTGGCCTCTGCAGGAACTGCACACATGAATAGATATACTGGCAAAGCACCCATACACATAAAGTTAAATTAATTTTTTAATGTAAATAAAAAATGGGTTTTATTATGACATCTAAATGCATACATACATACATACATACATACATACATACATACATAATATGTGCTTCGTATTTATCCACTAGTGCCTCCTCCCACTGGCTCCTTTCCTTTCCTTTCCTTTCCTTTCCTTTCCTTTCCTTTCCTTTCCTTTCCTTTCCTTTCCTTTCCTTTCCTTTCCTTTCCTTTCCTTTCCTTTCCTTTCTGTTTGACAGGATAGTTTCTATCTGCTCACCTGGTTTCAGCTGAGATAGAAGTCATCTCTTGAAGTCTGGCCAGAACCCTCCCGTCTTCCGCTGACCAGAACCCAGCCCCCCTCCCCCCCCCCCCCCCCCCCCCCCCCCCCCCCCCCCCCCCCGCCCAGCCCCCGGCTCGCACAGCTGCTAGCTCAGGTCTCTTCCTGCAGTATTGTTGACACCTGGTTGTGGCCACTACCTCACTGACTCACTTAGGGCTTCTGAGCTTCTAGAGGACTTTGTGCTGATTGCAAAGGCAGACACCTAGCAACCCAGGGTATTTACTGAAAAGGTAAATGCGAAGTCCACCCTTTCCAAGGAGTTGAAGCAAAGAGGCCACCTCATTTTTTCCACCCCAACCCTCGGTCCTCGTGGAAACTCCTAAGACTCAAAGAAGTCTTGTGGGTGGTCTCTGTGCTTCCAGGCTGCGACTCAGACTCATACACGCATGCGCAAACCTGAACCCACAGTTTCCCGATCTGCGCTTTCCTACCTGCTGGCTTGTTTGAAAGCGGTTTTTTTTTTTTTTTTTTTTTTTTTTTAACCACTTTGCTCCATCTTTCTGCAATATCCTCCAGCAAACCAAGCATCCCCTTCTTGGGATGTTTTCAATCTGTTTTATGTTGATTTTAATTAAAGAATTCGAAACTGAACAAACAGTTCCTAGCAGGTGGCCATACAAGTGTGAAATAAGCAAACTGTTTTATCTGCCACGAACTCTGCTAGTAAATTTCTTCAAATTAATCCCAGCCTCCGAGAGTCTGCTGATTCCAAGGAGAGAGCTAAGCAATCCCAGCTTCCAAATATTTGCTTTTGTTACCGCTCCTGCTGACCGGACTGGTGGAGTCTGCCTTTGCTCCACCCCCAGGCTCTCATCTCTCAGACCCATCTCTGATAGCCCATTGACACAACTCATCTGACCAGAATGATGCTCACGTGATCCCAACACTGCATCCAAGACCAGAACTCCAATAGAGTAGTCAAGAGGCAGGAGCTCTCCGCATCACAGGCCATCCAACCAGCTGGCAAGTGCTACTGCCCACGCCTGAGCGTGGGCCGTCTCCCTAATCCAGGAACACTCCAATCAGGTACAGACCTGGACAGGCTTGCATCCACTCCCCAGGTACAACACGGGAGGAAAGAACCCTTCCCTGGAAAATGGCACTGCCTAGTCCTACCCAAGAACCAGAGGTAAGGTATATCCTTCCTCAGCTAGAATGGAGTCGTCAATTAGAACAGCCATTGAGAGACCACCTGTCAGGATATAGTGAAAGTTTTAGCATTTTTCTTACTTTGCAGCAGGCATTGGCTTGTGCTTGTAATCCTAGCTACTCAGAATGCTGAGGAAGGAGGATCAACGGTTCAAGGTATTTCCGGGTTACAGAGTGAGTTCAAGACCAACCTAAGCAATTTATCAAACTCTTGCCTCAAGATAAAAGGTTTTTTAAAAAAAGCTTTGTTTATTTTTATGTGTGTTGGTGTTTTGCCTACATGTATGTCTGCCTGAGGATGCCAGATCCCCTGGAACTGGAAGCACAGACAGTGAACTGCCATGTGAGTGCCAGGAATTGAACCAAGGTCCTCTGGAAGAGCAGCCAGCGCTCTTAACTGCTGACCATCTCTCCAACTCCCTCCACCCCCCCCCCCAATAAAAGGGCTTTTTGGGTTTTTTGTTTTGTTTTGTTTTGTTTTAAGGACTGGAGGTGTAGCTTGCCTAGCATGTGAGATGCCTTTGGGTTCAATCCCTAGCATGACAGGAGAAAATATATTGCTTTTAGATGCCAAATTTCCACATATGGGAGAACTTTATTTTTAAAAAAAATCTATGAGAGAAGCAAACATGACCTAACAGCAAGAGCCAGGAATGACTTGAGTGGTAGGAATAGCTGGGAACTTGTTCAATACGGGATTTTAGTTAGATCACATATCAGATGTAACATAGTCTCTAATCACGTGGAAATGCGCTTGTTTTAGTGGAAAAAACAAGATACATAACAACATATATAACATGAGTTTGTTTTCCTTTTAGTGGTTTATAGACATGCATAGACTATTATATATCCATAAATAGTAGTATATGTTCTTTATGTAATATATATTCCCTTTTAAGACCTATTTATTTATGTACATGAGTGTCGTGCCTGCATGTATGTCTGTGCATCACGCCTGGCGCTTGCAGAGGCCAGAGGAAGGCATCAGATGCCATGCAGCCGAAGTTACAGATGGTTGTAAGCCACCATGTGGATGGCTGGGAATTAAACCAAGGTCCTCTACAAAAGCAGTCAGTGTTGTTAATTGCACTGAGACACAAAGAGCCTCTGTAGTGTATATTCTACATGTATGTGTAGTATGCTGATATTTGTAAGTATTATGTAGTCTATGTGCACTACAAATACCGCACCTTGTATTCTAGATATGTAATGTGGACATGCACACATGAGGAAAAAAGTGACTGGAAGGATATAAATTAAGGATCAAAAGTGGTTGTCTGGATTAGAGAGATTGCTCAGCAGTGAAGAGCATTTACTGCCTTTAAGGCTCAGCAGTGAAGAGCATTTACTGCCTTTGCAGAGGATCTAAGTTTGATTTCTGGCACTTGTAGGGGGCTGTAGACCCCTGGCCCCTTGACTTTCTTTGCCTGCCTCAGACCCTTTGCGTGCTGGAGTGAAACAACTTGTTTTCCTGTGCCTGCAGCTGCTCTGAGCACGAGACCCTCATGAGTTCCTGATGGCAGGGGAGTGGTTTCTGGTGGGTTTTACAGCTGGAAATCCCAAGAGCTGGGGGCATAGCTATCAGTTAAGGATCCTTATATAAGCTTCCCTGGAGCACAATAAAGTTGGCATTCTTGTTTCAAGGATGACCCATGTCCCCTTGTCTCTGTCTGTGTGTCTTTATGTGTTTAAATCTCCAGCCTAGTTCCCGGCTCACATACCGTCCCGTAGTGCAGGCACTACAGGCACCCACATCAGGCCACTCACAGTCACAAATAACTCCAGTTCTGTGGAATACAGTGCCCTCTTCTGGCTTCCGTGGTCACTGCACTCACATGCATAAAACCACACACAGACACAGGCACATACATAATTAAAAATAAAAATAAACTCTTTAAAAGTGGTTTTATCTCTAGGTATTAGGAATATAGGTGATATCTTTTTTCTCCCCTTTCTTCTTAAATAATAATTTTGTGAATTTTCTATTTTTGAGAACCCTGGCTAGGAAGGCAGGAGATCTAAATTGGGACCAAGTATATATTAGTACCCAGTCTAACCCTACAGCCAGATCTGAAAGCATTAATATTATACTGTCCATTTCCTAATGTGCACATAACATAGAGGGAAATAAATGGTCTGCAAAGATGCCCTTGGCTTCATCGTGGCTCTACACCTGGGTCCTTCAGTACACCAGAAGAGAAGAGTAGGCAGGAAGAGAAGACAGAAAAATGCATGTCATCCCGTTTTCCTTTGTCACACCAACCTCAGAGCAAGGATCAACACTGGATTGGTTCTTACTGTGCACTGGGTGCTATTCTATTACATACTGAAATCAAAGGCTCAGCACAGTAACAATCCCTCTGCCCACTGTAACCCTCTGAGGGCCATCCCCAGGAGTGGAATTCTTTCTTCTCAGAAGAGAAAAAAATCCAGCAGCCACCATCCTCTCTATCAGGGCCTCAACACTTCTTCTGAAAACCCCCCTCCTAGACTCAAGCTAACAGTCCAAAGCCAGCACTGTTACTGAGACTTGAAGGGCTACATCTGCATAACAGCTGGCAGCCAAGGAAAGAGTTTTCTGTCTGTTAAGGGGACCTTAGCTCTCTTATAGACACCTAAATCTCATTGGATAAACCCAACAGATATTTATCTCCCACCACACAACCAAGCAGGGAGTCTACTCCTCACAGTCCTTCGTTCATAAACCCAGTCTCTTCTTGTAGCTTCACCCTTCTCTAGGACTGCAGAATAGGAACAATGGAGGGAATGAAGAACGGTTGTACAGGAAGGTCCTAACAGGTCATTGCTGGAAGTCCGTGGCTCCTCTATTCATACCCCAGTCATGGCAAGAACTTAGTTACATGGCCACAGCAAACCATAAGAAAGATCAGGAAATGTACGGCATGTGTGGCCAGGGGCTATGGTGAGAAGGAGTGGGCCCTGTCCTCTGTCCCCTTCCACTCTCTGGTGGCTCTCTTGGAGGCCATCAGCAGTGCCTCACACCAGTGTCACATTTTCTCATGAAGAGGTTCTTCCTCACCTTCACCTGATGGAGAATGGCCAGGGACACAGCAGATGCTGGAAACACAGTGAGTTCTTGAACCACCCATCAAGAAGTAAATAAAATGTTCCCCCCGCCCCTCAGAGCCCAAACGCTTAGAACGCTAGAGGTCAAGACCCACTAAACTGCCAAAAACAATGACTGACTCCCTCTTCCTTACTTAGCCTTTCTGGGGTATTTGACCTCTGGACACTTCCCAAAAGAGCATTCCTGTCTCAACTTCCTGACCTGAAGCTCCTCTCAAGTCCTCTCTTCTACGTTCCCTCTTTGTCCCTGAAAGGGCTCCTTCCCTTACTCCTTAATGATCTGTTTCTCCAGCAACCACATCTACTCCTTTTCCTCTCTCTTCATCTTCACCCTGTCTCTGCCTGGGACACTCACCTGTACATCCCCTGGGTAGTGCGTTGCCATGGCCACTGGCATGTGCTGGGGGTGGGGTGTGTGCATTGCTAACATGTGCTGCTCACAAGCTCGGCATCACCTCTGCAGCAAGGCTCACACTCAGCTTCCTGGGGTATCTTCCTCCCTTCCACCATCTATCCTCTCACCCAGAGAACATGCTGGCAGCCCCCTTGGATCTAGCCGTGTCTGGTCCCATGGCAAGATGGCACCAAGCCCTACCATGTGGACCAGCCAGATGCCTCTGGGCATCATGTCCTTTGGTTTTCCCAGGTCCACTGTCACCCACAATGCCTCACCAGACCACCAAGAGGCATTTCTCCAGTACCCTGATGTGGGAAGTCCTTCTGTATATGTGTTGCTTTTATTGGTTAGTGAATAAAACTCTTTCGGCCAGTGGCTTAGCAGAGTAAAGCCAGGCAGGAAATTCATACAGAGATATAGAGAGAGAATAGGCAGAGTCAGAAAGATGCCATGTGGCTGCCAGAGGAGAAAGATGCTGGAATGCCAGAACCTTACTGGTAGGCCACAGCCTCATGGTAATACACACGGAAATGGGTTAATTTAAGATATAAGAGTTAGTCAATAAGAAGCCTAAGCTAATAGGCCAAACAATTGTTCGTAATTAATATAGTTTCTGTGTGAATTTTCGGGTCTGGGCAGCCAGGAAACAAACAAGTAGTCTCCACCTACAGTCTCCTTCCCTCCAATCTTTCTATCACTTGTCCTCAAAGAGCACATGGGGCAGCACATGTGTGGGCAGTTACATACCCTAGAGGAAACACCATCTGGACACTGACTGGGACAAAAGCCACTGCATTCTCGCTTATTGCCTATTATTCATCTAAGAAGTATAGGCCAATAGGTGTCTCTATGGGCAAAAGTATTTAGTGCACAAGCCTGGTGGGCTAAATTTTATCCCCAGAAACACTGGAGTGAGAGAACTGACTCCTAAAAGTGGTCTTCCAACCTTTACATATGACTGTGGCCTTCACTGTGGCATGCATGTGTATGTGCATGTGTATGTGCACGTGCGCGCGCACGCGCGCGCGCGCACACACACACACACACACACAGAGGGGGATGAATAAATTTTAAATTAGAAAAGATAAAGAAGCATGGGTTGGTCTGGGATGGGTGTACACACCTGCAATCCCAGCATTTGGGAGGTTGAGGCAGATGGGGGCTATCTGAAGCCAACTTCCTCATGAGGAGTTTCAGGCTAGCCTGTGCTATGCAGCAGGACCCAAAATGCACTTGTTTCCTTCTTGAGTTTCTGAGATAAGAGAGCTACAGACACATCACATTATTCAACAGGGAAATCTTGTTTGTTACTGTCACTTCTGCTCCTTTACACTTAGAATGTAAGAATGAAGAAAGCCATATTTCAAACAATAAAACCAAAACTCTCGAGAGGCTGGAGAGATAGCTCATCCATTAAATGCACAGGCTGCTCTTGTAGGGGGTCCGAGTTCAGTTCCCGGTACCCGTGTCAAGGAGCTCACGATCTCATGTAGCTCCAGTTCTGAGAGTATTCGACAACTTGTTCTGGCCTCTGAGGGCACCTTCACTCACACGCGCGCGCACACACACACACACACACACAAAATTAAATAAACAATTTTTTCTTTTTTTTAACAAGAGTTCTTTGTCAGGCACTGGTGGCGCACACCTTTAATCCCAGCACTTGGGAGGCAAAGGCAGGAGGACCTCTGTGAGTTCAAGGCCAGCCTGGTCTACAGAGCGAGTTCCAGGACAGCCAGGACGGTCACATAAAGAAACCCTGTTTTGAAAAAAAGCGAAAAAGCAAACAAAAGATAATACTTTACCAATGATTGTTTCTTTGGGAATTTCACATCATGTACCAAAATCCTCTCACATTCCAGTCCTTCCATATCCACTCCTCACCCCTGTAGCATCCTCCTGAAAGAAACCAAAAAAAAAAAAAAAATTTCAAAACAAACAAAAAACCACCTCGCTCCTCTTTCTTTCCCATCCCTCCAACACCTCCTCATTCACTCTAGCGGCACTGGGAACTGCGGTGTGTCAGGCCTTGGACCCTTGTCCAGTCAGCCCCACCCACAAATGTTCATTGCAATGAGTCACTCATCTGGCTCAAGGCCTCTGGCACACATCACTGGACCCTCAATGAAACTCCTCTCAGATAGCCTGCTGTACCCCCAGTCATGGAGTTCCTGTGGCTGTCATTCAGAAGGACCAGTACCTTTGCACTCTCCAGCAGGTCATACAAGGGGTAGACGTTAGGGTGGGCCAACCCAAGGCCC
Source organism: Arvicola amphibius (assembly GCF_903992535.2). NCBI lineage: Eukaryota > Metazoa > Chordata > Mammalia > Rodentia > Cricetidae > Arvicola > Arvicola amphibius. The sequence goes on along the minus strand of NC_052049.1, from coordinate 114,447,309 downwards.
AGGATGTGAACCTGAGTGGTAGCTGAGCTGGTCAGTCCAGGGCACTGGGACTGCCCACCTCAGGGGAAGAGGCAGAGCCAGCTTTCCTATGCCAGTGCCATCTGGGGACTATATCTCTAACCCCAGGTGAAACATGGGGCCATCTCTCTTAAATGTGGGAGGTAGCTCCACCTGAGGGGCAAGGCCAACTCTTCTGCCACAGTGTCCAGCAAGGAGCAGAGCCAGCTCTCCCAGGGCCAGTGAAGGGAAGGGCCAGCTCAGCATGGCCCCTAGTTCCCAATATGCATGGTTTCTGTGTTCCCCTCCCCAACTTCCACCTCCCACCTCCAGTGGCAACACAGAGAAACATCAATACAGACACCAGTGTCTGCAGGACCACAGACCCAGACATGAACCTCGGCAGCAGCCTGGGCCCAGACGTCACCATGGCCCTGGTAATCGCCCAGGTCATCCAGATCCGTGTGACCCCCATGGGAGCAGGACCCCTGGACACCAGCATGGTCTCAAGTGACAGCCTAGACCCCGGGCATTTGCATACCCTTCAGTGGTAACAGGAGCCACGGAAATCAACATAGACCCTGGCTGTGCGTAGGGCCAGGAATAAGTAACTTTTAAAATTAAAAACTAGCTCAGCCTGGCTGTAAATGCATTCACAACCCTGTGCTTTCCAGGCACTGTGCCCCAGGGCAGGGCATCCTGACCCAATGGAGTAGGGAGGAAGCAGGCGGAGGCCAGCTGGAGGGTCCATTTACCTGAGAGAGGAAGCTAAAAGGTAAGAAAGGGGAGAGGAGACCAGACCAGGGAAGGGCCTTCTCCCTGCGAATCCTGCATCTCCTCAGCCAGATCCACACCCCGCCAAACTTTGAACCCAGGCACACCAGCCTAGGTTTCAATATTTGCTGTTTCTAGTAGGATTCCCATGATGAAGTCTATATCTACAGCAAGAATGGTCTTCCCCAGACTAATCCATTTCTTATTTTGGGGAAGCATGCATTTATATGCGTGGTGTGTGGGTGTGATATATACATAAACAGGTGTGTGCACCCGTCTACATGAGCAAGCAGAAGGAGGACATCAGGTGCCCTGCTGTATCAATCTCTGGCATACTCCCTTAAAACAGAGTCTCTCACTAAAGCTAGAGCTAGGCCAACGGGCAACAAGGCCCAATGATCCTCATGAGTCATGGACAAGAGTTACAGGTACAAGAAGGGCTCTTCAGGTCCCTAAGCAAGCTGATTCCCCCCCCCCATGTCTTAGTACTGCTGACACCACAAGCTACATGGGTATGTATCCTTATAAACACCCTAAGTATGGGTAGAGAAATGGCTCAGTAATTAAGAGCATCTATTGCTCTTGCAAAGGACCCAGGTTCAGTTCCTAGTACCTACATAGGAACTCACAGCTAACCATAGCTCCAGTCTCAGCTGACCCAAAGCCCTCTTCTGACTGCTTGAGGCTCTGAGCAGGCACGTGCTGCACGCATACACACTAAACATTCTTGCATATTAAAATAAATAAATACTAGTAATTTTAAAAGACAAATAATTGCTTTAAGTGTCTATATTAAAATAAATCTGAGAACTCAAATTAATAACTTAATGATGCATGTCAAGTCCTTGGGAAAAACTGAAAAGATATGAAGAAATTATATGGGAACCTACTGCTTTATAAACTGGTTTTAAAATACAATTTTAATTTTATACGTATTTACTTTGTATGTGTGTGTGTGCACTCGTATTCAAATGAATGCACATATGTATGTATACACATGCCAAATCACACATGGGACATTCACAGAACAATTGGTAGAAGTCAGTTCTCTCTTCCCACTCTGTGGTTAAGGAATAGAATCAGATCACCAGATTTGCAGTATCATTACCCACTAAACCAATATGCCTGCCAAAAGCATATTCTTTAAAAGTATCCTATATGAGTAGATAATACAAACCCTGAAAGTCATGAGTCATTAAACAAAATTCCAATATCAGGTGCAGGATACCTCCCTATGAGTTTCTTTTTTTGTTTGTTTGTTTGGTTGGTTTTTTTGTTTTGTTTTGTTTTACTTTATTTGTTGAGACAGGGTTTCTCTGTGTAACAGTTCTAGCTGTCCTGGAACTAGCGCTGTAGACCAGGCTGGCCTCCAACTCACAGAGATCAACCTGCCTCTGCCTTCTGAATACTTGGATTAAAGGCATGCGCTACCCCTGCCCAGCTCCTTGTGAGTTTCTGACCAGAAAGGCTCCCAGAATCTCCCAGGGCAATAGATGCTACTGTCACTCACTCTCAGGTGTCCACAAGATGGTAAAACCCTACTGCTGAATACGCCATCCACATTGGTAGCAGGACACAGAAGAACAGAGCCAGCACTGGGCCAGAAGCTCGCCCCCTGGTGGCTAGCTTTCACAGTACCAGAAGATGCTGTGCAGCAACAGGAGAGAAGGACCTCAGTGGTCTTCCTGAGGTGTGGACCTTTCGTGTTAAAACTCCAGCTAAGATGTGCTCTCTGGTGCAAGCTGTATGACTGGGGTAGAGGTGACTATTTTTGTTGTTGTTGTTGTTTGGGGGTTTGTTTTGCTGTCTAGCTGCGGTTTGATTGGATCTGAGACCTGCTCTACAGAAGAAGAGTTCATTTCTGATGTCATAAACCTGGTCAAAGACCCAGGGCTGGGGAGGCCATAGACCCCAGAGGTAAACCTAATGCTTCTGTTTTATGAAATGGATGTTTCATTAATATTTATTTTATATTTACATTTATAATACACAAAGACTAGTGTTTACTTCAGCCTTGGTCAGAGAACATTTTTTTCCTTACAGGGAAGGATGGTTAATGCTGAGACTTTATAGCTGGGCATGGAGCTAAGAATAAGTAACTGCTGAGTGCTCGGCACAATGTCCCACAAGAGGACAACCATCGTAGTCCTTCCAAGGATCAGGAACATCATGAAGAGCAGATGGAAATTATAGGAGGCCAGATGATGGGGATGGCTGTAAAATGCTGCCTTCTGATCATAGCTTAGCCATGGCGCCCGAGAACCCATGACAATTGCAGCTGCCTACACAAGACTGGGCCAGGGCCCATCAACATTCAGTCATGGAAAGGAGAGGGGCTCATAGAGACTGAGTTCTCCCAGGCGGTCTATTGGCAGTCGAAGGTACCAGGAGAGGGGAGGCATTGTCTTCAGTGATATAGTCACTAGTTAGCTGCCCGTGTTTGAAGGATACCTTCACACCCATGGTCTGTAGGTTACCCTGGTTAAATTCAGTGAGTGCATCACAAGACAAAAAGACATGATAATGAGAAAGATTTGTTTTGGGGGATGGGAGGGGCTGGTGGGGGAGGAGAATAAGAAGGAATGAGATGAGTATAACCAGAATATATTATATACATGTATGAAATTGTCAAAGAATGATTTTCAAACCATAAAGCAAAAAAGTTAACTTAAACCCAAGAAGAAGAATTATATCCCACGTAAACATTTCTATAAGGCTGGAGAGATGGCTCAGTGGTTAAGAGCAGTGACTGCTTTTCCAGAGGACCTGGGTTCAATTCCCAGTACCCACATGTCAGCTCACTACTCTCTGTAACTCCAAAATCTGACCCCTTCATACAGACAGACATGCAAGCAAAATATTACGCATAGAAAATAAAAATATAAGATATTTTTAAATGTTTCTAAACAGGCTAATTATAATACAGAGATCATCAAACTAGATTAAAAGGGAAGACTGAATGAATGCTTGAAACATATAAGAAGCAGCAAGATAGTATAGAACTGGGACTGGAGAGCGGGCTCAGCAGTTAAGATCACTTACTGCTCTTGCAGAGGACCTGAGCTCCATCAGGAATACAACCTCCTGCAACTCCAAGGAACTCAGCGCCCTCTTCTGGCCTTCAAGGGCACCTGCACACATCACACACAACCACATGTAGACGCATACACATAAAATATATCTTAACAATGGAAAATGACATAAACACTTTTCAAAAGAAAGTAATAGGGCTAGGGAGGTGGCTAAAAGGGTAAAACACTTATCACACAAGCATGAGGATCTGATCAGAATCCACACAACGCCAGACACGGTAGCACAAGGCAATAATCTTAGCACACCTGCAATGGGATGGGAGGAGGAGACAGGTAAGCCCTGGCAGCTCACAGACTACCTGGGTGTAGCACAAATTCTGATTGGTCTTAATAAATAAAAACCCAGAGTCAGATATTAGGGGGTGAACGTTGAAGGATCAGAGCAGTGCAGCCAGCCACTAGAGAGACCTTTTACCTCTACCAAATCCTCAGAGTGAAAGGGTGACACATTCTCAGACTGCCCTCAGACCGCACTGAGCTCCTCTCTCCTCCTGCCTTATATTCCTCTCTTCACCCAGCCATATCGCTCCTGTCCCCACCTCCCTAGTGATGGGATTAAAGGCATGTGACTCCAAATGCTAGGATCACCTTTGTGTGAGCTGTTTCTCTTCTAGACTGGGTCAATTTCGTGTATCCCAGTGTGGCCTTGAACTCTGCCTCCCAAGTCCTGGGATTAAAGGTGTGCACCACCACTGCCTGGCCTCTAGTGGCTTAGCTCTGCACTCTGATCTTCAGGCAAGCTTTATTTGTTAAAACACAAACACAATATCACTACACTAGGCTGTGGCACACACAGCAGCGAACAAGAGACTAACTCACACAGGCAGGAGAGAAACGGCGTCTGACATTGTCCTCTTACCTCCACACACATGCTCCATGGCATGCATTCACCTGCACATTCACATGCATGTGCACACGAGCACACACGCACACACAATTTATAAAGAAATGATATCTGGGAACATAAGTTCATGGACACAGCATTTGTGTAGTCTGTGTAAGGCCCTGAGTTCAATTCCTAGAACCACAAAAGAAAGTACAGTGATATATTAATATCAAAGATGTTGGAAGAGAAACACTTCACAATGACAAAAAGGTCAGTTACTCAAAAAAAAGATCGCAATACTAAATGTGTTTGTACATAATAACAGAACATCTAAATGTAAAAAACCTGTGATTCACTATATTTAGCAAGCTAAAACCAAAAAATATATAGCCAATAAATAGAGAAAAATTATTTGAAAAACTTTAATATCTACATATGATTTATCTTCATCTCAGCATATTAAAACATAAATTCAACCCTATAAAGGGTATTTTTAAATTGTGTATGTGTGTGTATATATACTTGTGGGTTCAGTACCTGATGAGGCCAGAGGCATCAGATCCCCCAGAGCTGATGTTGCAAGTGGTTGCAAACCACGCAGCATGGGTGCTGGGAACAGAACTCCAGTCCTCTGGAGGAACAGCACCTGCTCTTAACCACTTGGCCACACCCCAAACCCCCACAAAGCGCATCTTTCAACTTTGTTGCTAATATCATACTTAGTAGTCTAAGACGGATGCTTTTCTCTAAAACTGAGAGCAGCTTAAGGATTTCTATTTTCTTCTTCTTAATAACATATAGCCCACGCAATAAGACAAGAAAAGGGCAATAAGTTCACCTGAAAAGTATGACAAGAGTGTCTTCACAGATAAAGATACATTTACAGAAAAATGCCAAGGAACCTGCAAAAAAATCACTAGAACTAAAAAATGAGACTAGCGAAGACTCGGAACACAAGGGTAATGCTTTAAATTGTACCTTCTACACACTAGCAAACAATTCGAAAAAAATCTAGAAAACAGTAGCTCTAAGTCTGAGGCGATGGCTCGGTGGATAAGATGCCTGCCGTGCAAACATGAAGACCAGAGTTTGAATTTCCAGAATTCATATTAAGAAGTCAGGCAGGTACTGCAGCTGCCACTGGCATTCCCAACATGGGAGGCAAAGGCAGGGGATCCCTGCGACAGGCTGGTTAGCTAGAATAAGCAGAACTGGCAAGCCCAGCTTCAATGGGAGACCCTGCCTCAATGAGTAAAGTGGAGAGGGCTGGTGAGATGGCTCATCAGGTAAAGGCACTTGTTCCCAAGCCTGATGACCTGAGTTCACTCCCTGGAGCCTACATGGTGGAAGGAGAGAACCAGCTCCTGCAAGCAAGCAGTCCTCTGTCCTCCACGTGTGTTGAGGCACACACACACACACACACACATGAGAGAGAGAGAGAGAGAGAGAGAGAGAGAGAGAGAGAGAGAGAAAGTGAGAGAGACGTGTTAAAAATACCAGTGCCCAGGAGGCAGAGGCAGGCAGATCTCTGTGAGTTCAAGGTCAACTTGATCTACAGAATGAGTTCCAGGACGGCCAGGGCTATACAGAGAAACCCTGTCTCAAAAAACCAAAACAAGAAAAAAAATTAAGTGGAGAGTAATCAAGGAAGACCTTCGGCATCGACTTCAGGCCTCCACAAGCACACACATAGAAAGCACAGACAGACATACGGGCATGCATCCACCCACAAGTGCACATGTAAAATAATAATAGTAGTAGTATTAAAGATAAGAAATATATTTAACAAAATTTGTGTAAGACCTGTACATTGAAAACTCACAGCACATTCCTGAGAGGTACAGAGACTAGAGATGCGCAGTCCTAAAGTCAATGGCTCAGTGCTAAGGTGCTGAGGCTCTCCAATGATCTACTCATAGATCAATAAAAGCCTAGTCAAGGACCAGTTGGCTCCTGCCATAAACTGACAATCTGCTTCTAAAGGAAATGGAAATGGAACAAGATATAGGACAGAGGGTGGAAATTTTACATTCCTTGGTTTTATAACTTACAGCAAAGCCACAGTGATCACAGGGTATGGCTTGCAGTGAGGATGGAAATATAGATCAATGAAGTTGAAGAATCCAAAAGGACGCCCAAAACACATCATTTGATTTCAGACAAAAGATTCAATGCCATCCAGTGAGGAGGAGGTGTTTGCAACAAATTGTAGTGAGTAACTGGATGCCTTTTTGCTGGGGAAAAAAAAGGAGAGAAGAAACTTCAAATACTTTACACAAAATGTAATGTAAGGGGCTGGAGAGATGGCTCAGCAGTTAAGTGCACTGGCTGCTTTGCAAAGGACTCAGGTTTGATCCCTAGCACCCACAGAGTAGATTGCATGCACCAGGCAGTCCCAGGGCTTCCACACCCTCTTCTGGCATCCATTGGTACCAGGCATGCATGTGTTGTATAGAGATGCATACATACAAACAAAACACTCATACACGTAAAAATAAACAATTTTTTGTTTTAACTTGGATCATAAACCTAAACATAAGACCTAGTTTTAATAAGTCTTAAAGAAAACAATATCAAAATGTTTATTGCCTTCAATTAGGCTAGATTTTTTTTAAGATACAAAAACTGAACAATGTTTGGCTGGAGAGATGGCTCAGAGGTTAAGAGTACTGGCTGCTCTTCCAGAGGTCCTGAGTTCAATTCCCAGCAACTATATAGTGACTAACAACCATCTATAATGCAGTCTGGTGCCCTCTTCTGGTGTGCAAGCATACATGCAGGCAGAACAGTGTATACATAATAAATAAACAAATCTTTTTTTAAAAAAGTGAACAATGCCTCAAGATTACGTTTAAAACGAGGCCAAAGAAGCAGGTTTATCATAACAGCATTCAGGAGGGTAACGCAGAAGGATCTAGAGTGCTAAGAAAACCTGAACTATATAGCGAGAGAGAGGGCAGGAGAGAGAATATGCAAGCACTCAAGGTGTGTTTAAGGTGACTCCAACCCCTATCTATTTCTACACACAGGCTCTTGGAACACCTTGCATCCTCCAAACCCAAGCCCTCAAAATAATCAGCTCATACTACCTCTCTCACTTGCTCTCTCCATATGTGTGTGTGTATATATACATTCATACTATCTATATATAGAGACACACATATATATGTATATGTATACATATATACGTTTGATTTTTCACTCTCTCGCTCTGTTAGTACGTGTATGTATGTATATACATATATGTATGTATATATGTATATATTTCAGTTTCTCCCTTTTTGCTCTGTGTATATATGTGTGTGTATACAGATGCAGATGTGCCATGGCATGTGTAAAAGTCAAAGAACAACATGCAACATGCAGGAGTCCACTATTTCCTTCCATCATGGGGGCCCCAGGGATCAAACTTAGGTCATCAGGCTTGGCATCAAACACTTTACCACTGAACTATATCACTGGCCCCCAAAGAATATTTTTTGTTTCTGTTTCTGTTGTTGTTGTGTTAGGATTTGAACCCAGAGTCTTGATCATGCTAGACAATCACTCTGCCACCCAGTCAAGCTCTAACCCCCAACATAACAGATCCATACCACCTTCTTGTCTCAGCTCCGGAGCCACGGCCTCCAAGAAGCCTCCCTTCCCTGACTCCTACACTAGGCTATGGGCCCTGGCTTGAGTCCCAGCCCTTCCTGGATTTAGCTATGGCTCCTCTCTATTGCAGTCACCCATATCTAGCCCTAAACTGCTAGTCCCACAGGGAACTGGGATAGAACATGCTAGTTAGTTTTCATCAGCTTAATCCAAACTACAATCTCCTGGAAAGAGAAAACAGAGGAGTTGCCTCTATCAGACTAGCCCTGACCACTGTGGGCAGTGCCATCCCTGAGCCAATAGTCCTAGGGTGTTTAATAAAGCAGACTAGACAAGCCAAGGGAAGTAAGCCAGTAGTAAGCAGCATTCCTCCATGGCCTCCACTTTACTTCCTGCCTCCAAGTTCCCTTCTCAAGGTCCTGCCTTGACTTCCCTCAATGATGGAAGTATAAGATGACGTAAACCCTTTCCTCCCCAGTTGTTTGGCCAGTGTTAGTCACAGCAGCAGATAGCCAGGTCAGGCACTGCCTGGCTTGTCTTCACTCGGATTCCCGACGCCAACAGGAACTGGACACTTTACTAGATGAGCGACTGCGTCATCACTTCGTTACACCAGGACCAGCCTGAGAGGTGGGCAGCAAGGGATTTATTGCTAAGACTTGGGGAAGTTAGTTAATTTGCCTAGGGTCACACACTGGCAGAAACCACGTTGACTCCTTGTCTGGTGCCTTTTCTCCCTGCGCGCTGCACTGATGTGGGATTCCCCTCTGTATGCTGTGAATATATTTAATTACCATTGGTTAATAAAGAAGCTGCTTTGGCCTATGGCAGGGCAGAATATAGCAAGGCAGGAAATCCAAGCAGAGACAGACGAGGAAAGAAGACGGAGTTAGGCGGATGCCATGTAGCCACCGAAGGAGACAGATGCCAGAACATTACCTGTAAGCCATAGCCTTGTGGCACTACATAGATTAATAGAAGTGGGTTAATTTAAGATGTAAGAGCTAGCTAGAAATATGCCTGAGCCATCAGTCAAAGAGCGTTGTAATTAATATAACTTCTGTGTGATTATTTGGGTTCAGGCAGCTGGGAAACAAAAGAGCAGTCTCCATTTATATTGCACTGCTTCTCAGCCATGGCAGCCCAGCTTGGCTCCAGCATAGACGGTGCTAGCGGTCACCTGGCCCTCTCATCCACTCTCTCACCCTTCAATCTCCTGTCTACGCCTCTCTTGTCTCCCTTCCCTAATGGAGAGGCCTGGAGGTACAACAGTAAGAGCAGACATAAGAGATTTTAATCGCACCCCTAACGAGTCACTGGCTGTGTGATGCTGAGCAACATACTTAGCTTCTCTGAACTTCTTCTCTAAAATGGGGATCCAACAGTGCTCACACCAAAGACCTAGAAAAGGATATAGCAAGCATACAGGTGCATTAGCTCTGGGCACCTAATTTTTGCTATTTCTCCAACACATGGTGTCTCTCTCTCCCTGCTGTTTGTCTTTGCTTTCAACCCTCCTTGGATGTGTCCAACCCTCTACTGGTGTCTGTCTTTCTGCCTAGGGCCCAAGCAAGATCATAGGCAAAGCAGAAGGGTCCTGCCTGATCCAGCAGCAGTTAGAAGAAAGACATGGGAAATGTGTGAGGGCAGGTTAAGGCTGAATGGTAAGGACAATACTCAACCTCACCCTGGGCGGAAAGGAAATGGGTAGGAATAGCCAGCACCCATGCACCATAGGATCTGGTCCTTAGAGAGGCAGAGGGTGACATGTAGCCATTTCCCAAGACAGGATCTGCTGCAGGACTCCTATGCTAGACTAATGTCAGAGAGACCCAACTCTGGGCCAATGAGCTGGCAGCCATCAGGCACCTGGAGAGTCTTGGATCTCAATATCCTGTGCCAGGAAGGGGCACAGAAAATCTGAGATCTGAACGATGCACAGTGCTTCCTAGCCACAGGAAAAAAATCATAAAATGCCTCTGTTATGAAATGTAGTGGATCTATATGGCCTTGCTAGGAGCTGTAAACATTCAATTTGAAGAGAGCAGGAAAGAGGGACCTTGGTGAGCTACAAGCTACCCTGTCGAGTACCCTGCTGGCATTGACTGGATGGCAGAGCTCCCACCACTGTACTCTGAATGGCCAGCCCACCCCGTGTCTTCTGGTCCCACTATTATAGAGAATGTCTTACCAATGATGATACCGGGGAGACAGACAGACACTCCAAAGCCTGGTCCTGCTGAACTCCGAATCCACCTGCAGTGCAACCTGGAGCTGCTCCATGCCTGGGCCAGAGTACCTCCATCACGAAGGGAGAGACTGTGGTGTTAAATTCTCAGCAGTGTCTACACCTGTCCGCTTCGTGTTGGTAGTGTGAGATCAGCCATAGTGGGACTATTTACACCACAGAAATTGGCAAACAGGACAAATCAAGGTCCCACTTGCTTAAGCTAACAATCCAAATCTCCTTCCAGCGGCCAGGAACTGAGCAGCTGGCTCAAGCAGATTGCCCGGCAAACTCAGCATCCGGCTGCTTTCCAGGGATTCGCCCCTAATTAATATGAATGCACACCTGGCCAGCATCAGGCCACAACCCGCATATTCATGCTCATGCGCCTGAGTGTACCCACATATCCTCTGCCTGGTGGATCCCTGGACATAGTCAGAGAAGGGAAGCAGACATCCTTCTGCTCTCATTAATTACAGGAGCAAGCTCAGCGCCCATTCTAGCCTGAGCAGTATCCAACAGCCTTCCTCCTGCATCCCTGCTCTGCCATCTCAACCATATTAAGGTCAAAGCAGAACTGGGCAAACCTCCAGCATTCCGTGGCTGTCACCGAAGGGCACCGCCATGCGGGCCCCAACCTCTGTCATTATGATGCCCCCACCCAGATTTTCACCCTATAAAAGTTGTGTCTGAGGGCATTCTGACCACTTAGACTGCAAAGCACCTGATGCCCCCTGAAATTAGCCACATGACACTGCCTCCTCCACCCTCCCACACATCCCATAACCTAGGTGGCCCCCATGGAGGCCAGGTGAGGGGGTGTCTGGGAGAGAAGGACAGGTAGGGCTGCTCTAGAGAGAGAGTCTGGGCCAGGCCCTTGCCCTGTACTCTGTGTCCCCTGCAGTGGTTTTGTTTGATGTTGTGGCTATCTCCCAAATCAAGCACTTAGGCACCTCCCACTCCCTCCCAAACACTGTTTAGAAATCTCAAGTCGAGGACTTAAGAATATGACCCTGAATATCCTACAGAGGTCATCAAGGAAAAATCAGCCACATGTTTAAACATTCATTAAGATGGCAAAAAAAAAAAAGGTCTTGCCAGTTGTGTTGGGCAAGCCTTTAATACTAATACTTGGGAGGCAGAGACAGATGGATCTCTGTGAATATGATCTACATAGCAAGTTCCAGACCTGCCCAGGGCAAAGCAAAACAGAAAAAGAAAACAAAAGGAGGAGAAGGGTATTTACTATGTAACTCAGGCCAACCTCAAACTGTCTAGGACTCAGGCTGGCCTTGAACTCACGATCATCCTATCCCAGTCTCCCAGTTGTATACCTGGCATTACAGGTATACAACACCATGCCTGGCTGACTTAGTTTCATTTCCTATTGTTGTGACAAGTGTATTTGACTCACAATTCCAGGTAGCAGTCCATCACTGTGTGATGTGGGATTCCCCTCCATATGCTGTGAATACCACTGGTTAATAAAGAAGCTATTTTGGGCCTGTTATAGGGTAGAGCAGAGCTAGGTGGGGAAAACTAAACTTAATGCTGGGAAAAAGAAGAAAGAGACACAAGAAGTCATGGAGCCACCAGAGGAGAAAGACGTGAGCTGCCAGCTAGAACCTTGCCAGTAGGCCATGAACCTCATGGTAAAATATAAAATAATGGAAATGGGCTAATTCTACTTGTAAATGTTAATTAGCAAAGCACTTAAGTGATTGGCCAAGCAGTAATTTAAATAATAAAGTTTCTGTGTGGTTATTTTGGGAGTCTGGGTGGCCGGGAAATGAACAAGCAGCCTTCCCACAACAGATTGGTGCCCAACATGTGCTAGCTAAATCTACATAAAACCTGAGAAAGCTTTAAAAGTAATTTTAGACACAAAAGAACAAAGTTAAGCAGGGCTTCTTGGCAGCCAGCATTTTTCTGGTGGCATGCTGCAGCTCCTTTAAGAGAGGTCTTCCTGATTCAGCAGTAGCAGAAAAAAAAAACCCACATGGTTTCAAAACTTCCTGGGCCACACTGCCAGCACTAACTCTGGCTCTTTCAAGGGGTCATGCACTTGAGTGGGGTTTGTGGGCAGCATACTACAAGTCGCTTGGTGTAAGCATGGGTCAACTGGTTACCAGAATTGAGATGATAAGCGTGCTCTGACCTGGCAATCTCAGAGGCAGTGAATGGACTTCTGCCATTGTTGGACTGGGCAGAGCAAGCAGGAAGAGCCATGTTTGCCCTAGCAACACTGCCACTTAGAATTTTAAGAAGTGCTTAGCATTTTAAGAAACCTTCCTGGTCAGAAAATAATTCCAGATATGCCATAAGGACAGATTCAGAAATTAACAGACCTTCAGATGGGTCCCAGTGTGTTTTTAAAGTGTATGTAGGCTTGAGAGAGAAAGGAAAAAGAGTACTGACCGTTATAATATAAAAGAGTACAGACAATCATAGGTTAAAGAAGTAAAGACAATAAAAATATTAAAAATTTTAATAATTTTTTAAAATTTAATAATAAAAATATTTTAAAAATTGTAAAAAAAACTGTAAGAGTAAAACAAGCCATGTAAAGATGGAATATACACAGAGAGTCTGGATTATGTATACTATTGTGTTTTCTTTAAATTTGAATTTTTTTGACTGCAGAGAGACATTTGATTCTGGGGACTACTAAGCTAAGCCAAATATATACTGTAAAGGTATCTTGATTTCAAAATATGAGTCTGAGGTTATGTTGCTTTGAAAAGAGAGGTTCTTCTTTTGTTTCCACAGAGAATGAGAACCTGTGGAATCCTTCCAAACTAATATGGTTTGATGCACCAAGACCACACCTAAAAGTCTCCGTGGAAACCCCCCCCAAAAAAAAACACTTTGCCCAACAAAAAGCAGGAAGCAGTTTGAAGATAACTATGCCCAAATTCCCAAATATTGTTTATAAATGTTTGTTTGTATTTAAAGGGGGATATGCTATAGAGATGGATACTTTGCATTGGTATGGATCTTGGTTTATTGATACAAATTTAAGGTCAATTTCATTATAATATATATTTCTGCTCTTTGTTAAGGTATTGTATTTATGCAGCTCATTTAAAAATGTAATGTATAATTAAAAATATATAGGTTAATAAATAGTCATATATAATAGTTAAGCTTGTAGTCATGTTAGTTAGGTTTTCTAGATATATAGAAATATAATTCAATTTGATTCTTCAAATCTTTCAAAAGACTTCAGAATATGGCATTTAAAGTGTTTTAATAACTTAAGATTTTTCATGACAATGAGACATATTTGCTCCTGGTAGCGCCAATTACTTCAAGAGGAAGATGGGTATCGAAGAGGCTCCTCATGGAGTTTGTTAGCCATTTGGGCAAGAAACTGCTTTTGCCTGGACTGCTTGATGCTATGCTGCATAAACTGGACATGCAGGACCCAAAGAAAAATGATTATTGAACTTGCCTAAAGGTGAGATGTCCCTTCAAGGTTCCTGCTTCATGAAAGAGTCTGAAAGAAATTCTGCAGGACACAGAAAAAAGAGACTGACAAACTGCCAATATAGGCAGAACTGTCTTTGAAATTTCTTGCTTTGTGGAAAAGTCTGCTGGATATTATGAGCCTGTAGGCTGAAGATGGATGCTCCAGTGTTACAGAAGAACTTTGGGTGACCATCTAGGCACCAAGATGTCTCTGTCAATTCTAGAGTTTTGGAAGTTGCTTACAATGCACTTCCTGTTTACTTAGGTAATATTATAACCTTCTGGAGTTAAAGAATAGATAGTTATAGTTTTTCTTAGTTATGATAAAAGATAAAGTAGATATAAATATTGTAACTGTAATTCTTGCTTGATACCTGTTTTGTTATATGTAATTTTACTATGTTAAAAACCTTGCTTTTTATTTAAACAGAAAAGGGGAGGTGATGTGGGATTCCCTTCTGTATGCTGTGAATACCATTAGTTAATAAAGAAGCTGTTTTGGGTTTGTGATAGGGTAGAGCAGAGCTAGGTGGGGGAAACTAAACTGAATCCTGCGAGAAAGAAGGCTGAATTGTGAAAAGCCATGGAGCCACCATAGGAGAAAACCACAAGCCGCCAGCCAGAACCTTGCAGGTAGGCCATGAGCCTCATGGTAAAATATAAAATAATAGAAATGGGCTAATTCTTAAGTGGTTGGCCAAGCAGTGATTTAAATAATAAAGTTTTGTGTGATTATTTCGGGAGTCTGGGTGGCTGGGAGACAAACAAGCACCCTTCCCACACAACTGTGGGGTTAATAAGGTGGCAGGAACTTAAATCTGTGAGGCACATTACATTCAATGTCCAATGTACGTATGCTAGTGCTCAGCTCAGTTTCTCAACTCAAGCAATCTAGAATCTACAGCATAGGGAATGGTGCCACCTACAGTGGATAGATCCTCCCACTAATAGAGACAATTTCAGACAGACGGGTCAATCTAATCTAGACCATCTCTCATTGAGACTCCCTTCCAGGTAATTCTAGAGTGCTTTAAGTTGACAAAACATCCTATCAGATAACTGGTGTCTTTATAAAAAGCTGAAATTTGGGGCCCAAGACAAACTCTGAGGTAGTACAATGTGAAATAAGACAAGAGACACCACACAGAGACAAGAAGGGGCTCATAGGCATACTATCTTCATAGCCCTCATTGCACCAATAGATCATAGGGCACTTTGACACTGATGAATTAATTAAGAATGATCTCTATAGGCTCATATATTTGGATGCTTGGTCATTAGGTGTTGGCTGAGGCTGCTTGTTCATTCCTGGCCATCCAGACTCAAAATAATCACAATTATTATTTGCAACACTGCCTGGCCAATGACTCTAGCGTATTCCTAGTTAACTCTTACATCTTAAATTAACCCATTTCTATTAATCTGTGTATCACCACCTGATTGTGGCCTACCAGTAAGGTAAGGTTCTGTCTGGTGTCTGACATCTGTCTCCTGCAGAAGCTACATCACTTCCCAATGACTCCACCTACCCCCTCCTCCTCTATATGCTTGGAATTCCCGCCTTTCCCTATTCTGCACTGCAATAGGCCCAAAGCAGCTTCTTTATTAACCAGTGGTGTTTACAGCATACAGAGGGGAAGCCCACATCAATTACGAAGTGGCACTACTTGACAGGGACTAGATGTGACCTTGGTGGAGGAAGTCTGTCACTGAGGATGGAATTTGAGGTTGCAGATACTCAAGCCAGGTCCAGTGTTACTCTCTTCCTGCTTGCTGCTTTTGACTCCAGATATAGAGCTCTCAGCTGCCTCCCTAGCACCATGTCTTCCAGCTTACCACCATGCTTCCTGCCATGACAATAATGGTCTAAACCTCTGAATCTGTAAATTAATTAATTGCTTTCTCTCAAAAGACTAACTGTAGTCATGGTGTCTCTTCACAGCAGTGGAACACTGACTAAGACAGGTACCCATTGCTGTGAGGCAGTTCATTGCTGATGGGTAGCCTCTGATTTGTGGGGCTCTGTGTCAGCCGTCCTATTGGCCAGTACACACACTCCATGAAGGAGCTGGGAGAAAACCACTCAGGGAAGCCAAGTTTCAAAGGTCTTCTTCCAAAGCTACAGCAATAATGTTGCATCATGGATCTCATATAAGAGGTCTTCTCAGGCCCAACAGATGACACTTGTTCCCTTGGACAGATAAGGAAACTGAGGTCCAGAGAGACAGGACACTTACTAAAAAGTCCACTAAGTTAATCATGAAGCCATGCACCCCCAGTCACGAAGCAAAGAGATGGATGCCGGGGCTCATCTTTCTCCCTTTTCTATCAGTCTGGGACCCCAGGTTTTTTCCTCCTCAGTGAAACCTCTAGAAGCATTGCCCCACCCTCATTCCAGACACAGCCCAGACGTGTGTCTCCCAGAAGATTCTAAATCCAGCCAAGTCAGATTGGCCAAGAATAGTGAAAACACTAGGCAGCTGTCAGTCGTCTCACAGGAGGCTTCCAGGTCCAGACCAAGTGAAGCCAACCCGGAGGTCGGCAGCTCCCCGGGTAGTGCTCATGTGCAGCTATGTGAAGGATCATGATCTAGAGAGTTCCGCGATGGCTCTGTGACAAGGGTACCTCATGGTGCCAAACTCTCATGATGAGGATAGCTGAGGAAGGTGTGGGTGCCCCAACCCCACGCCAGAGGGCACGGGCCCAGCCGGCAATCTCTCTTCAGAAATGTAAAGTATAAATGTATGTGTAAATGGGCAGCCACTCATTCTGTATAAAGTCCTAGGAAAGGCCAGAGTTGGGAGTGTTTCCTCAATTCCTTTCCTGTGAGCAAGAGGGCTTTAAAACATCCATGCAAAGAAAAAAAATAGTGTTTGTTTCTCAATTTAGCCCTTACTTTTCCATCATAATATGATATGGCTGCTTATCATAAAGAAAATACCTGGGGTGCCAAAGGGCTCAGCGCATTGCTTCCTCTGCAAACCTGACAGCCTGAGTTGGATGCCCAGAACCCACTGTAGGAGGAGAAACCCAGCTCTAGAAGTTGTCCTCTGACTTCTGTGGAGGAGTGTACACACATGCGCACACACACGGGCACGTACACACACATGTGGGCACACATGCATGGACCCACACACATATGAACACACACGAGCATACACTATTAATAAAAATAATAAAAAAAATTTTAAAGAGTCACACAAGGACACTCACAAACCCTTATAGCATGCATCCATACAGTAGCCCAGGTCAGACAACTGAAGTTCAGAGACCCAACAACTAAACAGAATAGCTGGGACGCCCAACCAGACCCTCTGACACCAAGCCTGGGATTCTGATCACCAACTACATCATCTACAAAGCCTTTTAACCTTTGAAATTCTCACTGAGTTTTAATGACAGTAAAATAAATGCTATACATATTAAACGATCAAACGAAATGCCTGCCCTCCCCCACCAACCATGGGTTTAAATTTTTAAAATTTTTTCTTCCTTTTCTTGGAACTGGAGCATTCTGACAGTAATAGACTCCAAAGAAGAGAGGGAACATAAACATTTCCCAGAGCAAAGAACCTCAATCTGGACACCAGTCTAGGTACCCTCATCCCTCCTTATCCCTCTCGGGGTCCTATGACCCCTGGAAAGAGAGAAACACAGGCCTGTGCTGCCCTCTCGTGACTGTGATGATAATTACAGCCAATACCTTTACACTGTGTACACAGGGTCTGAGCAGCAATAAAGGACAGGTGCCATGCCCCATGTGGGCGCACCAGGCCCCCGAGAATCTGAGGTTTTGCCTGGATACTGGAGCTGAAGCTGGAAACTATGTGCCCCAAAGGGCAATTCATACCCCACTAGCTGACAGAGTATCAGACTCAGGGCTCAGGGATGTATAGCTCAGTTGGTAGTGATTATAGATCATGATCAAAGTCCTGGGTTTGATCTCCAGCATCAGATAAAACCAGGCATGATAATACATGCAAATGATTCTTGCGCTGGGAGACAGAGGTGGGAAGATCAGACGTTCAAGATTACCTTCAGCTACACAGCGAATTGGGGACCAGCCTGGGCTACATGAGACTTCATATACAGAGGTGGAGGTGAGAATCAAGAGATCTCCCCTAGGGTAGGCTCTGGCCTCAGGCTATGAGCAGAATTTCGTGCTGGTATTCACAATCCTCCAAAGTTGGCCACGGCCTCCTACCAGTTCACATCTGTACAAACTCTCCTACTCAAAAGATCTCCTCTGACCTTTCCACAACAGTCTCTCTAGCCTGGCTCGCTGGGTTATCTGGACACCATTCTTCCAGCCTAGAACCCTTTTCAGGACACTCAGACACCCCCACCTCCAGCCATCCCTTGCAGGAGACAGAGAGCCAGCCATAACTGATTCCAGTGCCCACCTGTAGAGTGCCACCCTACCCAGAGCAGGAACCTGCTCAACCCTGCACCCTCTGCTGAGGATTCCGCACAGGCATAGTCAGAAACCAGATCACTTTTGCCTTCCATAAGACCTTCTCTCCTCCAGGACTTCTCCCTTGGATCTAAGAAACTGAATCTCAGTCCCAAAACAGGACAAGAGACAGCAGACGCCAGGCAGCACATAAAACTCCCGAGGGGCCATCAGGAGACTTCATCAGGTCTGCCTTCGTTCTGAGACAGCAGGAATCGTGCAAACCCGGAAGTGAGGACCCGGCTCCTCACCCTTCCATCATTCCATCGGGTCTCAGGGTTGGGGCAGTGTGGAGTCATGGGCAGCTCTTCTCCAGTGAAGACGGCTGGGGCCTCCCCTCCATCATTTCCCCCTTTCGAAGTCAGCTGAGCCAGTGCGGCCCTCCCCCTTTACCCCCTCCCCAAGGCTGGAGTGCATTAGCAGCCTGCCGGCTGTCAGGAGCAGTTCCAGCCGCACCATTTATATTCCTAAGTAGAGGACTTGTTAATATGGAGCCTGCCTCTGGGGAAACAGGAGTGTGCCGGGTGAGAGATGACAAATCACGGCCCAACGGCCAGGCTGAGAGCACTAATGCTCACTTACATCTCATTCATCAGCCCTCACTGGTCAGCGAGCCTCTGCCACCACAGGGCCGACCACAGGGCCAAGGGCTGGCCTCCAGGAGGCCCTCTGGCTCTGCGAACCTCAGGCGCTGATGGCGGGTGGCCTGGTGACCTGTCCTGCCAGCAGGTCACCGAAAGGTCCACGCAAAAGATAATGAAGGTCCCATCCAGCCCCACAAAGTAGACAAGGACCTCACTTCTCGGGATGCAACCCCAGCCCTTGTCTCAGATGACAGGATGAGAATTTGGAGCACCACCGGTTCATCTGGCCACACCTAGCCTCCACACGCAAAGGGTCCGCCAGCCATTGGACCATGACTGGGGCAAGAGACCCCGCTGCCCCGTTCACAGCTTCCCAGCACCCACACAGCACAGGGCAGGGGCTGGGCTGGCTGGGCACTACTTCCTCATGTGGCTGGAGCCTGGTCCCAAGCAGAGCAAGTGTGCAGCTTGAGTAATGGCGGGCACAGATCCACCCGAATCCTGATAAGGGAGAATAATAACTTGTCAAAGATATATATGATATGTGTTTGCTTTCTCGACGGAATATCTATGGGGCTAATTCATCAAGCCGGCGAGCTGGCTGGAGACCCAGGGAGGAACGCAAGGAGGGAGAAACACGTGATGACTAATGCCCCAGTGGAAGGATGGAAACCAACGTGGCCTGCAAAGAACACTGGAAGCTAAGCAGAGCCCTAGCAAGCCCTGAGACTGACCTTGTCCTGGGGCTCATTAGACAGCAGTCTGTGCAGAACTCCCAGTCTAGAGAGCTGGAAGGTGAAGAGATAGAAGGACACCGCCTGGAGGGATCAGCAGACCTCTGTCTCCTCCCACTGCCTTGTCCCCTCTTCTCTCTCACCAGGAGAAAACTCTCCCAGGCCTGACAGAAGGGAAGGATCTGTTCCTCCCAGCTCCAGGTCATCCCAAAAATGCTAAAGTGAAATAAAAAGAAAAGAAAGAGAAATTTTAAAAATAAAGAAAAACACAGCTACCCACCTGGAAGCTCTTGGTGCCCACAGAAGATTCCACCTGCTGCAGACCCACAGGGGGGCCCTGAGAAAGTCCCCCCTGCAGCTGTTTCTTAATGATTCCTGATAGACAGCCCCCCCCCGCCTTTCTCTGCCCTTCCTCCTCTTTTCTTGTCACAGGAATAAAAATAACTGAATAGATTCACATCATCCCAGCACCCACGCTCTCATCCCCAGGGGACTTCCCTGTCCTTCAGTACCCAGAGCCAGGGACCAGTCTCCAGGCAGGGACACCAGCACCCAACACCTCAAGGGGTCTCTAGCGTATGCCCTCTCCGGAAGTGCCCTGCTCAGCCCCCAGCCTCCATGCACCTGATCTGTTTAAGTCTGCTTCTTACCAGTTGCTCCGGATCTCCAGACTCTCGGTCACCATTGCTTCAACACAGGGTAAAGCCCCCATCAGGCACCAGGCCTGACGTTGGCACCGTGTAAGTACCAGAAGGCAGAGATGACAGGCCACCACTACTGGACTCACGCTATGGCGCAGGGAGGCACCTCCACAGCTCCCAGCAGTGGCTCTCCCATGAGGCCCAGCCACTGAAGAGTTCATTCCTGACATAGTTCAGAGGGCCCCTAGGACTCTGCCCAGCTCTTGCTGGGTTTCCATCCCATTAGTGAGAGCTGGCCCCAATCTGTTGTTAAATGTTTTGACTCTCACCCCAGGAGCACATCTGTAAGCCTATCCTGTGGGAATCCCGTGAGTACTGCTGGGTGAGAAATTCCGTTGGCTCCCTGCCTCTCTCCTCCCCTCCTTCCTCCTCCCTTTCTGCATTCATTCTTTTCTTTCTCTTCTGCCTTCCTTGATCTCCTCCCTCTTTCTCTCCTCTTTTCCCCTCCATTTTTCCTCTTCTATCTTTCCTCCTCCCTCCCTCCTTTCTTTCTCTCTGAGGCCTCAGATCTCCCTCACAGCATACCATCCTCTCCCTGCCCTGGATCTGAGCATAGATCCAATTGGTCAGTGCTTACAACCGTGTATCTCCACCATCCTGGCAGAATATGGCAACTCCTATATCCCAAGGGCCAGGAAACATGGCGGCCTGCCCCTCCACAACCCTACTGCTCCCTAGTGGTCCCTGGAAGTCTCTTCCTGTGCACAGACAGCAGGTATCCCTTCAGGGTGTGAAGAAGGGGAGGGGAAAGGAGCGCTGTGCCCCTACCAGGGCAGCCTGGAACTGGAAGCAATTAACTCGGCATTTTCAAATAAGGGCAGTGGAAGCAGGAGGCACAGAACTGAGTCAGCACATTGGAGAAACGGGCTCCAGGCGGCTGGCTCAGCTCGTTAGCAGGGACTGGCTAAGCCAAGGAGATACAAGGTCAGGGAGAGGGGGATAAGAGCCCCCAGACACGGATGAAGTGGGTTTTGAGTCAGGGAAATGGCTTCAGAACCCTCCCTATCCCCTATCCCAGACTCCAGAAGGCCACTGCTTCAGACCAGTGCTCAACCTCTCCTCCCCACACAGAGGCACCCACCAGCCAGCAAACAGGAATGGGAGTCACTTCTCCACCAAGTGTTGGCATCTCAGGAAGCTGTCCCCCAGGCCCTAGAGCCTTTGGAGAACACACACTAGAGAGGACATTAGGAAGTTGAGAGGCCCCAGGGGGAAGCAGTCTGCTTTAGCACTTACATCTGAACTAAGGTACATAGCGTTGGGAAAGGACCTCAGATGGTAGAAGGCAACCTAGCATGCACAAAGCTCCAAATTCAGCCCCAGCACCCTGTAAACAGGTGGGAAGGCACACACCTATGACCCTCGCACTCCGAAGGTTCAGAAGGATCAGAAGTTTAAGATAATCTTCAGCTATAAAGTGAATTCAGGGTCAGCCAAGACTCCATGAGATCATGTTCCAAAATAATAAAATAGTACATATACCCCGGTGGTTTTTCCAAGGGGGGAAAATGTTGAATTTGGTCACCAGCTGAGTCCCTTGCCAGGTTCTAGAAGTGATGCCCATGTCACCCATGATCTTCCTGGCACCCATGATCTGCCTGGAAGGGACAGAGGCTGGGCAGTAGGTATGCAAAGCAATCCATTCTCATCTGTCCCTAGAAAATACCAGAGCTGAGAGCTACGTTAGGACTGCCTGTCTCCAAAGCCTGTGTTTCCCAATTCAGTGCTCCTGAGGTGGGCAGTGGAGGGGAGAAGCTGGTGCTGGAAGGAGAGAAGCCAACAAACTACAGCAAGGCCCATGCGTAAGAAAAGAGAGAGTCCCCACAACTCTGCCACCGTCTAGCTGGTCATGAAGCCAGCCTGTCCCAGCACCTCGACAATGGGCCCCTGCCATGGGAAACTGATTCTGCCTGGTGGGCATGTCACAGTTGGAGCTCCTGAGCGACCCATGAAAGAAAACCTCCTTGCAGATGAGAACAAGAGTTTCCCAGAACACCATCCGTACTGCTCGTCACCTCCGGCAACTCTACTGGTGGTGAAGAGAAGCTATGTGGAGCTCCTTTCGGCCCATTGTTCCTTTTCTGGAAAAGAAGGGACAAGGCTTAGAGCAAGAGCTACAGACTGGGGAGAAGGTGGGTGTCAGTCAAGAACTGTGGGGGAAAAAACTCAAATTAGCCAAGCCACAGCCACGCTGCCCATGAGACACACCAGTTCTCAGACAGTAAAAGCTACAAAGGAAAAAACAGAGATCAGCCTGGGGATGGTGGCGGGGATGGATCCCAGGACTGAGTTGCTACTTCTTTTCAGGATTCCCAACCCAATAGTCACGGGGGCACCCTGGTGATGTCACTCCCTCAGTCCCATTATGTCATCTATCACCGTCCTCCCAATCTTTCCCTAACGTCAAGATGGATGTATTTTTTCCCTTCTCTCATTAGTCTGCCCAAAAGAGGTTAGAAAATCCTGAAGGTAGATTTTTCTAATTAAAAAAAAAAAAAAAAAAAAAAAAAAACAGAGAGCAAATAACTTAAAAGATCGTGAAAGGGGTAAGTGTCCCAGACATGATTGTTTAATGCTACAATTAACACACGCTAGAGTCCACTAGAGAGACGTCCTTGGGAACAGGGCTTTTGACTTTTGTACCGTTTTGCCTTCAATGGCTATAATTGTGCTCAGCACACAGATCTTTGCAATGAAGGGACCAACATGGCAGAGGAACACCCCGCCTGGCACGAGCAGGCACACCGAAGCTCTTTCCTCCAACTTGCAGTACCACGCATCACAGACACGTCAGAACCCACCAGACTTCCTGCTGCCCCCACTCAGCACACCTTACACACAAGCCTCCCTGGGAAATCCCCTTCTAATCCAAAACCCTGTCTACCCACCTCAGCTCCACACTGTAGCTTCCCCACCTCTGGCCTCACCAACCACACCAGGACTTGCTACCATGGCAGACACCTGACAGCCTGAATGACTTTATTCAGTCTCCATGGTGACCAGGTATCCAAAACCTGTTTCCCAAACCTGCATTGCCTACCACTAAAAGTGACAGTGAACTATAATGCCCACAAGTGCCTGCTCAGGTCTTCACAAACTGCCTTGTTCAGAACCATCAGTGACGTGGAGTATGAGTTTGTCCCAAAGGCAAGTGTATTATATAGTCAATGGTGTAGAGATGCCAGGCGTCAGATCCAGCCCTAGGAGTCATCATGGCTCGCCAGGGTCCATGGCCCGGCCTGGGCCCTTCCATCTCTTCTTTGATTCTGTGCAATGGTGTAGAGAAACTCTCTCTTGTTTGGTTTCCTTGACCCCACCACAGGCAGCCTTCAGTTCCCAGCTTGTTAAAGAGTTGGCCTGCCAGCCGGGCGGTGGTGGCGCACGCCTTTAATCCCAGCACTCGGGAGGCAGAGGCAGGCGGATCTCTGTGAGTTCAAGGCCAGCCTGGTCTACAAGTGCTAGGTCCAGGACAGGCTCTAAAAAAAAAGCTGCAGAGAAACCCTGTCTTGAAAAACCAAAAAAAAAAAAAAAAAAGAGTTGGCCTGCCTATAGGTCCACATTCCAAGAATCACTAAATGCAGGCTTCCTCATGCATAGGGGTCTCTCAGATGAGTGATGGTTCAGGAGTCTCCCAGAGAGAAGGTTTTTGGAAGCCTGAATGCTACACTCCTGCAAACCCAAACCACGTCATACACTCAGAGGTGAGAATCAGCATCCCACCAAGCAGAGAAGAATTGCTTCCTAACAGTAGTGCCCAGCAAGTGAGGGCCAGAGCTGAGCAGGTAGCACCATATGGAAGGGAAGGGGATCAACCTGGAGCTCCGAGATGGCTCCTGCTCTTCCCTCCACCTCCACCCCACACACATGCTTTACCGAACAGTGATTCTCAACCTCTCTGTTTCATGTGACCCTTTAATACAGTTCCTCCTAATGTGGTGACCCCCCCCCCCACCATAATTATCTTCGGTGCTACCTCATAACTGAAATTTTGCTGCTGTTATAAATCACAACGTAAATATCTGAGATGCAGAATATCTAACATATTCTACATATGAAAAGATCATTTGATCCCCAAAGGAATCACGACCCACCGGTTGAGAACCCTTGCTTTAGGGCAAGGCTAATAAACTCTCCAGGGATTGTTGGAGGCTCACTCACCTAACAAATGGAGCCAGAATACGAGACTTTTTTTGGCCATGTTCTAGTTTTCTGTCTGTTGCTAAGCTAAAACATTGACCCAAAGCAACCTGGGGGAGTAGAGGCTTTTTTACAGCTCAGGACTCTAGTCCATCATCACAGAAGCCAAGGCAGGAACCTGGAGGCAGGAACTGAAGCAGAGGCCACAGAGGAACCCTGCTTACTGGCTCCTTTTCTGACATGCTCGGCTACTTTTCTTACACAGCCCCTACCTAATGCCTAGAGATGGCACTGTCCACAGCAGACTCCAGCAGGCATTCCCTGGGAACCGGCCAGCTGAGCCAGTCAGGCAGCAAGTAGGCCAGTGGAGCAGGAGGCGAGATTCAGATCTTCACTCTCCCTTCTCTCCTCCAAACCCAATCCCCCAGTCTCATCATCAACCATGTAGCAAATCACCTGCTGTGGCCTCTCTTCTCCCTCTGCCCCATTCCCAGGGAACTAAACAGATCCTGGTGGAAGATCCTGCTTTTCTCCCTCCTGTGGGCCCTCTCAGCACCTCACCGCAGCCTATCCCCATTCCCAAGAGTCAGCTCCCAATACCTAGACACACGTTTTACCCAGCTCCCCCATTGGCCACACCTAGCAAGATCCCAGAAGAATTGCCTACCAGACAACACACAGCTACCACTCTCTCCTAAAAACAAGAGAGGACAATCAAAATCAAGGAACAAAACACCCACTCACTGAAGACAAGACCAGATATCAACACCTAGAATTACAATATTCACAAGCCCAAATGCTTAGACACCAGCATAAAAACAGCATCAATAACAGCCAGGATATCTGTCTCCACTAGAGCCCAGCAACCCAGCAGGCCCTGGGAACTGCAACAGGGCTGAAACATAAGACGGAGGCCTTAAAACAGCCTTTATGTCCATGAGAGGTCCTTAAGTAAGAAATGAAGAACTCCTTTAGAGAAGTCTATGGAAACACAAACAGTGGGGAAAAAATGATGAAATGGTTCAAGATCTGAAAGTGGAAATAGAGTCAATAAGAAAACCCAAACTGAGAGAAATCTGGAATTGAAAAATTTAGGAATCTAAATGGGACCCCCCATAGGTGATCCTCACTAATAGACTACAAAGAGATGGAAGGCAAAATGTCAGGCACTGAAGACACAATGGAAGAAATGTATACCTCAGTCAAAGAAAATGTTAAATCTAAAAAACATCCTGGCACAAAACACCCAGGAAATCTGGGACACTGTGGGAAGAACAAGGCTAAGAATTATAGGAAGAGAGGAAGAAGAAGAAACCTAGGTCAAAGGCTCGAAAAACATTTTCAACAAAATCACAGAAGAAAACTTTCCCAACCTAAGAAGGAGATGACTATTAAGACATAAGAGGCTACAGAACACCAAATAGATGGCCCCAGAGAAGAGATTCCTCTCAGCACATAATCAAAACACTGAAGGCACAGAACAAAGATATAACATTTAAAGCTGCAACAGAAAAAGACCAAGTAACATAAAGGCAGATCTAGTTGGAGATGACCTGACTTCTCAATGGATATTTTAAAAGCCAGAAGGGTCTGGACAGATGTTTACAGATGCCAGCCCAAGCTACAACACCCAACAAAACTATCAATCACATTAGATGGAGAAAATAAGATATCCCATGATAAAACCAAACTCAAGCACTTTCTATCTACAAATCCAGCCCTAAAGAAGGTGCTAGAAAGAAAACTCCAACCTAAAGAGATAAACCACACCCAAGAAAGCAAAGGATATAAATAATTTCTTATAAGCAAATGAGAAGAAGGGGAAACACACACACACACACACACACACACACACACACACTACAAAAACAACAGGAATCAACAGACATTGCTCATTGATAACTCTCAATATTAATGGTCTCAAGTCCCCAATAAAAAGATACGGACAGAATGAATGTGAAAACAGAATGGATATGAAAACAGGATCCATTCTTGTGTTGTATCCAAGAAACACACCTCATCATCAAGGATAGACATTACCTCAAGGCAAAAAAAGATGGAAAAAGATATTCTAAGCAAATGGACCTAAGAAGCAAGCTGGTGTGACCATTTTAACAGCTGAAAAAAAAGACTTCAAAATCAAAACTAATCAAAGGAGATAGGGAAAAATAATATAATAAGATAAATTCACCAAGAGGACATTGCAATTCTTAACATCTATGCAGCAAACACAAAGGCACCAAACTTTATAAAAGAAACACTACTAAAGCTTAATTCACATATTGAACCTCACATACTGATAATAGACTTCAATACCCCATTCTCACCAATAGAGAGGTAATCTAGACAAAAACTAAACAGAGAAATACTGGAGCTGACATTATAAACCAAACAAACCTAAGAGATATCTACAGAACATTTCATCCAAACACAAAAGAATATACTTTCTTCTTAGCACCTCATGGAACCTTCTCCAAAACTGACCAGACACAAAACAAGTCTCAACAGAGACAAGAAAATTGAAATAACACTGTGCATCATATCTGACCACCACAAATTAAAGCTAGACATCAACAACGGCAAAACCCTACAAACTCATGGAGACCAAACAATTCACTACTAAATAAAAAATGGGTCAAGACAGAAATTAAGAAAGGAATTCTTTTCTATAATTGAATGAAAATGAGTACACAACACATCCAAACTTATGGGACACAATGGAGGTAGTTCTAGGAGGTAGGTTCATAGCACTGAGGGCCTAAAATTGTTGGAGAGATCTCATACTAATAATTTAACAGCACACGTGAAAGCTGGAACGTTTTTTGCTGTTTTTATTTCTAAAGAACAAAAAGAAGAAATCACACCCCAAAGGAGTAGACAGCAAGAAAGAATCAAATGCAGGGTTGAAATCAATAAAATAGAAACAAACAAAAAAACACAAAGAATCAATGAAACAAAGAGTTGATTCCTTGAGAAAACCAGTAAAATTGGCAAACCCTTATTCAAATTAACAAAAAGGTGAAAGAGAAGATTCGAATTAACAATAGTAGAGATGAGAAGGGGGATATAATGACAGACACTAAAGAAGTCCAGGAATCACAGGTCATACTTTCAAATTTTTACTCCACCAAATTGAAAAATCTTAAAGAAATGAATAATTTCCTCAATGCATACCACTTACCAAAGTTAAATCAAGATCAGGTAAGAGGGACTGGAAAAATGGCTCAGAGGTTTAGAGCACTGGACGTTCTCTGGAGGTCCAGAGGTACTGGGATCCTGAGATCCTGAGTTCAGCTTCTGACAACCACATGGTGGCTCACAACCATCTATTATGAGATCTGATGCCCTCTGCTGATGGGCAGGGATGCATGCGGACAGAACACTGCATACATAATAAATCAGTAAGTCTTCAAAAAAAAAAATCTGGTAAGCAATTCAAACAGACCTATAACCCCCTAGTAAAATAAAAGCAGTCATTAAAAGTCTCACAAACAAACAATCAAAAAGCCTAGGGCAGGATGATTTTAGTGAAGAATTCTACCAGACTTTCAAAGAGTTAATTCCAAATACTCCTCAAATTATTCTCAAAACAGAAACAGAAGGAACACTGCCTGATTCATTTTGCTAGGCCACAGTTATGCTGGTACCCAACCACATAAGGACCCAACAAAGAAAAAGACCTTCAGAGTATTTTCCCTTATGAACATAGATACAAATTTTTTTTCAAAAAAAAATACTTGCAAACTGAATCTAAGAACACATCAAAAACATTATCCCCGCAATTATCAAGTAGACTTCATCCCAGAGATGGGGATTGGTTCAGCATATGTAAATTGATAAATGTAGTCCACCATATAAACAGGCTGAAAGGCAAAAGTCAGATGATCATTACATTAGATACAGGAAAGGCTTTTAACAAAGTCCAGCACCCTCCACTGTAGAAGTCCTGGAGAGATTAGGGATACAAGGGCCATATTCCAACATAATAAAGGCAGTTTACAGAGAACCCAGGACTAGCATCGACTTAAATGGAGAGAAACTCAAAGCAATTCGGCTAAAATCAGGAAAAAGACAAGGTTGTTCACTCTCTCCATACCTATTCAATATGGTACTTGAAGTTTTAGCTAGATCAACAAAACAACTGAAGGATATCAAGGAGATACAAATTGGAAAGGAAGAAGTCAAAGTATATATATTTGCTGATGATATGATAGCAAACGTAAGTGAGCCTATGAATCCCACCAGGAAACTCTATAGCAGATAACCACTCACAGAAAAGTAGCTGAATACAAAATTAGCTCTCAAAACCCAGCAGCTCTCCTACATACAAATGGCAAAGGGACTGAGAAAGAAATCAGGGAAACAGCACCCTTCACCATAGCTTTAGATAATATAAAATATTATGGAGTAACACTAACCCAGCAAGTGAAAGACTTGTATGATAAAAACTTTAAGACATTGAAGAAAGAAACTGAAGAACATATCACAAAATGGAACCATTGCCCATGTTCATAACTTGGTAGGATTACTATGGTAAAAATACCATCCTACCAAAAGCCATCCCCATAAAAATTCCAATACAGTTCTTCACAGATCTTGAAAAAAAAAATCAGCTTCAAATGGAAACACACACACACACACACACACACACACACACACAAAAAAAAAAAAAAAAAAAAAAAAAAAAAAAAAAACAAGATAATTACAAAAAATACTGAAGAATAAAAGACCTGCTGGGGGTATCACCATTCCTGACTTCAAACTGTACTACAGAACTATAGTAATAAAAACCAGATGATATTGGCACAAAGACAGACCACATCAATAAGTGGAATCTAATTGAAGAACCCAACATAAATCTATGCACTTATGGACACCTGATTTTTGATAAAGAAGCCAGAAATACACACTTGGAAAAAAAAAAACATCATCTTGGGCTGGAGAGATGGCTCAGAAGTTAAGAGTACTGGTTGTTCTTCTAGAGGTTCTGAGTTCGCTTCCCAGCAACTACATAATGGCTCACAACCATCTGTAATGAGATCTGGTGCCCTCTTCTGGTCTGCAGACATACCTACAAACAGAACACTATTTACATAATAAATAAATAAATCTTTTTTTAAAAAAAGACATCATCTTTAGCAAATTGGAGTGATACATAAAGAAAAATTCAAATGAATCCATACTCAACACCTGCATAAAACTCAACTCCAAATGTATAAAAGACATCAACATAAAGCCAGCAACACTGAACCTGTTAGAAGAGAAAGTGGGGAATAGCCTTGAACTCATTGGCACAGGAGAAGACTTTCTGAACAGAGCACTGTTAGCACAGGCACTAAGATCAGCAGCTGATAATTGGAACCTCACAAAATCTAAAAGCTTCTATAAGACAAAGGACACTGTCATTAGGACAAAACAGCAGCCTACAGAATGAGAAAAGATTGCTACCATCTATACATCTAATAGAGGGCTAGTATCCAAAACATATAAAACTAAAAAAAAAAAAAACCTATCAAGAAAACATATAGCACAATTTTAAAAATAGGGTACAGTTCTAAACAGAGAATTCTCAAAAGAGGAAAACACAAAAGAGGAAAAATGAAAAACATTTTTAACAAAATGTTTGGGTCTATGAAGAATGGATAAGGAAAATGTGTTACATTTACACAATGGAGTGCTACATAGCAGAAAAAAATGACATCTTGAAATTTACAGACAAATTGGTGGATCCAGAAAACTTCATATTAAGTGAGGTGACCCAGACACAGAAAGACAAATATTATATGTACTTGCTCATAAGTAGCATTTAGACATAAAGCAAAGAAAAAACAGCCTACAATTCACAATCCCAGAGAAACTAGACAACAAAGAAGACCCTACAAGAGACATACATGGATCTAATCTACATAAAAAGTAGAAAAAGACAAGATCTCCTGAGTAAATTGGGAGCTTGGGGATCACGGGAGAGGGTAGAAGGTAAGGGGAGAGGAAGAGAGGGTAGCAAACAAAAATATTTTGCTCAATAAAAAACAATTTAAAATAAAATAAAAATTATCTCAAAGCCAAAAAAATGTTTGGGTCTAGAGAGATAGCTCAGTGATTGGGAGCATTGAGTGTTCTTCCACAGGACCCGGGTTCAATTCCCAGCACTCACATGGCAGCTCACAACTGTCTGTAACTCCAGTTCCAGGGGATCCAATACCTTCACACAGACATACATGCAGGCAAAACATCAGTGGTCACAGAATTTTTAAAGAAAGAAAGAAGAAAAGGAAAGAAGGAAGGAAGGAAAAAGAAAGAGAGAGAGAGAGAGAGAGAGAGAGAGAGAGAGAGAGAGAGAGAGAGAGAGAGAGGGAGGGAAGGAAGGAAGGAAAAGAAAAGAAATGGAATGTTCAGTATCCTTGGTCATCAGGGAAATGCAAATCAAAACTACTTTAAGATCCCATCTTACACCTGTCAGAATGGCTAAAGTCAATAACAGAAGTGATAGCTCATGCTGGTGAGAATGTGGAGTAAGGAGAATGCTCATCCGTTCCTGGAGAGAGTGCAAACTTGTAGAGCCACTATGAAATCAGTGTGGTGGTTCCTCGGGAAGATCAGAATCAATCTGCCTCAAGATCTCTACCACCCTTGGACATGTACACAAAGGATGCTTCCTTTATCCTTCTGCAGAGATACTTGCTCAACTGATCTCTTTATAACAGACAGAAACTAAAAACAACCTAGATGTCCCTCAACAAATGAAAGAATATGTGGTATACAATAGAATAAAATTCAGCCATTTAAAAAATTGAAATCATGATATTCACAAGTAAGTGGGGGGGTGCACGCCTTTAATCCCAGCACTTGGGAGACAGAAGCAGGTGGATCTCAATGAGTTTGAGGCCAACCTGGTCTACAAAGCAAATTCCAAGACAGCAAAGCCTGTTACACAGAGAAACCCTGTCTCAAAAGAGAGGGGAGGAAGGTAGGAAGGAAGGAAGGAAGGAAGGAAGGAAGGAAGGAAGGAAGGAAGGAAGGAAGGAAGGAAGGAAGGAAGTCACATGTAAATGGATGGAACTAGAAAAAATAATCCTGAGTGAGATAACCCAGACCCAGAAAGATAAATATTGTATGCATTCTCTTACATGTGGATAGCAGTTAAATCAGAAATAACCGAGCTACAATCTAAAGAACCACCGAGGTCAGGTATAGAGTAACTTGTGGGAACAGATAGCTCTCCTTAGAAAAGGGAGACAGAATAGGTAGTTATAGATTGGAGGTGAGGGGTACTGTAATTGAAGGATCAAGTTGAGAAGGAGAAGAAGAGAGGGATGAGGAAGCGGATATGTGCAGAGAGAGCTAAAATTAAGGACCATCTGAGGGCTACTATGGAAACCTAATACAGTAGAAGCTTTCTAACATATACACATAGATGAAGGCTCTCTAAATGAAATCACCAAACAATAGAGAAGACAGAACTCCAACTAGACATGTCTTGTCACCAAATGAAGATTCCAGAACCAGGACTAGGTTACATCTAACTGAGTTGTTGGCCAAAGGGGTCTCATGGAAACATCCAAACAACTCCACAAACTGTTGGCAAGGCCTCTCTGGTGAAGACACCACCCACACAACTCATTAAACTTGAAGAGGTCAAACTGGGGTCTACATAGAGCCTTCACCCCTACATTCTATCATCTTTGAAATAGGAAGGCTACCCAAAAAGAAACATAAACACCAAGCATTAAACATAAAACACAACCCACATGAGAATCAGGGCTTCTTTTTTCCTTTTATCTTATTTTTTACTTTATTTATATATATATATATATATATATATATATATATATATATATATATTTCTCTTTTTACACCACAGATCATTTTCATATATATTATGGCTACCAGTTTAATGATTTTGTGGAATTTCTTGTTGTTTTGTTTTGTTTTTGTTTTGTTTTTCAAGACAGAGTTTCTCTATATAACTGTCTTGGAACTCTGTAAACCAGGCTGGCCTCAAACTCACGGAGATCTAATGGGCCAATCAGTTTATAACTAATGTAAATCTCTGTGTGATTTCTTTGGGACTTAACGACTGTGGGAACCAGGCAGGACAGAAAACCTCAGACAACAGAATGGCACCCACGTGGACAACTGCACCCACATAAAGCCTGAGAGAGCTTGGGAAGTAATTCTAGACAAAAAAGAATAGAGTTAAGCACAGTTTATTGATGGCAGCATTTTCTTAGGTGGGCTCTGTTCGCTAGAGGTAAATGCATCTCATCTAAGAGAGGCTTCCTGACTCAGCTTTAGCCTGTAAAACCGTGCAGCTCTTTTAAGAGGCCCTACCACAAAACGCTTAAATGGTGTTGATGAAAAGCTGACTGCATGCTTTTTGGTTTTCAGCCGTAGCAGGAAAAAAGCCGCGCCATTTTAAAATGCCAGCTCTCTGGGCTGTCCTGCCAGGGCAAACTCTGACTCTTTCAGGCAGGAGGTCCACCTACAGAGCATTTGAGCATGTTTTGTGAGCAGACTGCTGCAGCTTGCTTGCTGGCAGGGACTTTGAAACGCCATAGAATTGTGGCAATAAATATGGCTACAGCTGGTACCTCTGCCATGAGGCTGGAATCTCAGAAAGCTAAGGAATGGGGTGGATCCAGCCGCCAAAGCACAGCTTTAACCTCGGTCATATCACTTAGCAAATTAAAGACTCGTGTGGTCAGAAAAAGAGAGATACACAGTAAAGAGAGTCAAAGGCGAAGAAAACCTCTAAATGGTTTACAGTGTGTTAAAAATATATGTAGGCTAAAGGTTAAAGTCCTTAAAATAAAAAAGAAAGAGAGTAGTTGGGTGTGGTGGCACACACCTTTAATCCCAACACTTGGGAGACAGAGGCAGGCAGACCTCTGTGAGTTCAAGGTGTGGTGACACACACCTTTAATCACAACACCTGGGAAGCAGAGGCAGACAGATCTCACTGTGTAAAGCAAGCTGTCCTTGAATCACAAAGAAGTGGCGGCCTCAGTCTGCCAAATGCTAGGATTTAAGGAGTGGGCCACCATGTCCAACTATGAGCCAGCTTTCAAAATCAACTCAAAATTGGCCTCCTGTTCTCTCCTGTAAATCTCTCTCCTAGTTCCTTCCCACCCAGAGCTTGGGTCTTCCCTGGGAGATGTTGGAACGTGTGTCTGGGTGATGCAGGCAAGATTCTTCCTGGCACAGTGCCTGACACACAGAAAGCCCAAAATCCACTTGGTATCAAATCAAGAAACACAATGTGCTATCATGATCTAGATGTAGAAACTGCAGTTGGAGGAAGATGAGTAGCTTGCCCAAGGCCACGCCCAGTCAGTACCAGAGGCAAGGCCAGAGCCCATTCAAAATGTGATCCCTGCTCTATATTCTCTCCCTGACTCCTTAACTACCTACCACCACGAAACCAAGGCCCAAGCTCCAAACTGGGAACTTCTGTTTGGATGCATTTGCTTGTTTGTTTCTTTGTTTATTATTTGAGTTGGAACCTCAGGTATCTCGGGCTAATCCAAACTCACTGTGCAGGTGAGGGTGACTTTAAACTCCTTATCTTCCCATCCCTACCTCCCAAGTGCAGATATTAGAGGGGTGTACCACCACACCCCATTCAGAACTGTCATCAGTCGCCACGGGCACCACAGAGAAGAACGCAGGGATATGTGTGCATACTTAAAAGAACACCGGCCAATCACCTCCCATAAGCCCCACCCAGAAGTCTACCTCTCCCCGAGTAAATCACCATCCCCACCTCTGTGTCAATCGCTGTCTAACTGTTGTTCCATGCTTGTGCCATTTTTTTCTGAGTCTCCCTAACAATGTATTTATCGCCCTTTGCTCGCACAGCTAGCTGCCTGCTTGCTACTCCAGTTTGCAGAACTACACAGAATTCATGATCTTTTTGCTGCTTGCCACTCTTCTGCTCACTTGCCTGTGCTGTGAACCCTGCACAGCGGCTTACCAGGACAGCCAGCCACAGACGCCGGCAGAGTCCTCCCGCCACATAGCGCCAGCTCTCTCCTAAGAAGCCACTTTATTTTAGGCGCTGAGTTAATAGCGTACAAATGACACACACAGTAATGTGGAATTAGCATATGTCTTGATTTTTTTTTTTCCCTAGGAAAGAATTTTGTATACGTGTGAGAAGTCAACCTGTTCCGGCCCTTTTCTGACAGGGCTGTTTTGATTCCAGTTGTCTGACAGCAGGTGATCTGACCTTGTGTTTTGGAGGCAGAAAAGAGGCCCCAGGAGAGTTCAAAGAAAAACAGGCTCAGAGGACCCCACAGAGCCCCCGCTTCTCCCTGGCCAGCCCTCACCACGGTGGCTTTGGCCCATAGCTGCCCTAGCCCAGGGACCCAGTGGCAGACAGAAGCAGACCTACTTCGGTTTCCATGACAACTGCAGGCATCCGGAGGCGGACCAAGTGAGCCGCAGCCAACAAGGCAGCTGGTTTGAAGGGTGTTGATCTCTCTGCAGACCAGCAAGGCAGAACCGCTAGGGACCAGCAGCAGCAACCGAGCCAAGAGGAGTCTTCGAAGACAGGCATGCACAATCCCTGGGGACCTGTCTGCCTTGCTCACACACTCACCTGCCACTATCCTTCACCCACCCACCTGGACAGGGGCACACACTGAGACAAACCCATCTATACTCCACTGTGAATACATGCTCACGACACCATAAGCATCACAGACGTCGACAAACACAGCCTCCTGCATAAATGTTCACTCACGCTCCAACGAAAAGATGTCCACACAGAAAGATCCGGGCACCCACTCAAGACACACATGCTTACATGTACAGGTGACACACCCAGAAAGTTCACTTTATCCACGCACACACAAACAGGTTTTACCAAGAGAAAGCAGCTCTATTGCCACCTAGGCCCTTACCGGGACACTACAAGATATGTATGGCCAGATACGAAACACAACCTTCAAATGCTGACACTCGGATACACATGAGCCCATGCTTTCTGAACCTACTCAGAAACACGATTGCTGGTTCCCACAGTGTTACAGTTGAATTGCAGAGTCAAACAAACAAAACAAGAGAATACACATATCCTCCTTCTGCCTCGTGAGCCAAGCCCCCCTTGGAGGCAGGCCCTTAATTCTCTTTGTTTATTTAGTGTTTGTGTGCATATTTCCTCCAGAAGTGATAAAAGGACAAAAACCCAGGCATGCTCCTGTTGTTCAGAATTAAAAATAAAAAATGAGCTGAAGCAGGTATGGTAGCACACGCCTTTGACCCCAGCACTGAGGAGGCAGGAGCAGGTGTATCTCTGGGAGTTCAAGGCCAGCCTGGTCTACATAATAGGACACTGTGTGCTGATAAATTCATAGAGCCACACAGTCCTCTTTAAGACACCCAGTGCCCCCCACATGCCCACAGACATGCTCCACAATGCAAAAGGAAGCCTGTTGCTTTCTTCCTGTCTCTAAAAGGAGGGCAATGCCCAGAGCATGGAGGAGTTCCCTAGGCCACAGGTCATCTCCTGACCTGGTTGCAACACATGACAACAATAGTCTCTGCCCACAGAGGCCATTCAAATCCAAAGGTCACAGAAGCACCATAGAGCAACATTCTGTCATTTAAGTAAGACTCTCTGAAAACACAGACTGCTAACACTGTCACTGTCTCAATCTTGTAGGAACAGGAACTTGTTCATCAGTGGCAAACTGAAAGAGAACGCAGTACACACACATTACACAACATTAGTTATACTCGCGGACCCCAAGCGTGTTGACTGTATTGTTTCTGGACTTTCACACTCATAATGAAACTAATCTAGAACTCAAAATTCTCGAGGATATCACAGAAAAGCACAGCCAATCTAAAGGCAGAGTTGTGGAACCCAGTCACAAACAGATACATCTATAAGACAACTCCTGCACCCAATACTCAGGGGTCATTGAGGGAAAGGAAGCAGAAAGACCGGAGGAGCCAGAGGCTTGGGGAGTTTGCTGAGGGATTGTCTCCTAGAAATATCAGGAGCCACATCCATAAAGTCTCTCCAACACGGTTGTCTGAACGTGAGCCAAACAAGGACAACTGCTAAGAGGGACTGAAGAAAGCCCATGAAGCCTCCATTCTGTGCAAAGAACCACAGGCAGCTAAGGAACGCTGAGAGCTGGAGAAAGTTTCCCAAGGGAGAGCACACTAATTGGTTATCCAGTGCCAAATGGTCAGCCCTGAATATGAAAACATATTCAGAAGTAACATTATAAACGCTGACCAGGTTTTATTTATGTAGTTAGGAACACTACACACACACACACACACACACACACACACACACATTACAGCAATGAAACAAAGAGGTCATGAATGTGAAAGAGAACACAGAGAGGCAAATAGGGGTAGAATGGAGGGAGGAGAGGGAAGGGGGAAATAATGTAATTATAATCTCAAAAAATAGAAGAAATACTTTTTTAACTCTCAGAGTTATTAAGATCGACAGTCTATCCCATTAGTTATAATTCAGTAACTACTTTTTGGTTTTATGAGCGATCGTATTAGCATTGTGGGTGGTGCTTGACAACACAATTTCATACACCTCACTTGTGTGGCTGAGCATGTCCTACGTGGCAGAATGATATATAGTTGGAGGGGACAGTGCAGAGTTTAGCAAGGCCCAGGCCTGAAGAGCCACAGTGGTGGGGGGGGGAGTGTGGTTAAGGGAGCAACTTTAAGACTGGGGAAGACCATGACAGCCAGGAGAAGGAACGAGGAGTCTTGGTTGGGGGGATGGAGATGACCAGTTGAACGAGACCTGATAGCACAAGTTAATCTAGTCAAGCACATGGCTGGAAAGGGCCACTGAAGTCTAAGGAACCAGTGCAGAGCCAAGGGCCTGGACCTCTGCAGCTGGACTTCAAGAGAGAAAGGGCAGCTAAAAGCAAGAGTAAACTGAGGCCAGACTCAGAAAGACCTTTGCTGCTGAGAATCGCCAGCTGTGGGAGCAGGTAAGCACTCTACTGTTGAGAACATTCCGGCTAGGCTGAGAGTATAGCTCAGGCAGTAAAGTGCCTGCCTTCCATGTTTTAAGCCCTGGCTTCCAAGCCCTGCACCTCCGAAACTGAGGAGACCTGTAATCCCTAGCTGGGAGGTGGAGGCAGGAGGATCAGAAATTCAAGGTCATCTTCAGCTACAAGTTTAAGGCCAGCCTGGATGAACATTAGACCCTATCTCAAGAAGCAATTAATTAATTAACTAAAATTAAGGGGAGAAAGGAAACCAAATATGAAAAAATGTCTCAGCTGATGGGCACCAAAGCGATACCACCTAAGAACCTCGTGTGTCCACGGGGGCAGTAGATTTTTGTCCAGTCATGAACACAGTCAGAGAACCGGTGACACACCACATGGACCGCACAGCCTGACCCACAGAACGCTCTATATAAACGTTTCCTGAACTGGGTGGTGCCGCCGGGTCACGCAAGGAAAATGGAATTAAGAGTCTGGTGACCCAGAGGGCTAGTTCAGGCCCGGTATTGACTGGTTCCTGGACCTCGGCGGGAGATTTAACCTCTTCTGTTGTCGATTTCCACGCTGGTAAAGCGAATCCGATAATGCCCTGACCTCTCTGGCTTAGCTGCTGCGGGGCTGTGGCAGGACTAGAGAGGGGCTCGGCCAGGCTGGAGCCTCGCAGGGCCGATCCCTCCAGCACCTGGGACTCGCCTCGCCCCGGGACCAGATGCGAGGAGGGCTGGCTCAGCCGTCAGCAATTACCTGCGCGCCCCCACCCGACACCTGCGTTCCGCTTCCGAGTGGGCAGATGGTGCAATCTGCCCGCGCCGCCCGGCTACCCCGAAGCCAGGCTTGCGGAGACCAACGGAGCAGCCACCGCGCCCCAGTGTGTAGCCGG
Source organism: Arvicola amphibius (assembly GCF_903992535.2). Classification (NCBI taxonomy): domain Eukaryota; kingdom Metazoa; phylum Chordata; class Mammalia; order Rodentia; family Cricetidae; genus Arvicola; species Arvicola amphibius. The sequence continues at coordinate 114,408,838 of NC_052049.1, read as the reverse complement.
CCCAGGATCCCAACAGGCGCGAGCCTCAGCACCCAGCCCGAAGATGCTCCACAAGGAGCCCCTTCCCTTCCAAGAATAGTGCGCCCTCCAGAGTGCAGGCGAACAGCACCTCCAGCTTCAGCTCCTACAAGCCCTCTAAACTGTGAACGGGAAAGACAGAAGCCCCTTGCTTTTCTTGTAGAGAAACTGAAACTCAGAGAGATCAGATGGTTTGCAAAAGAGTACACACGTATTAAGAGAGGGAACCAAAAAAAAAAAAAAAAAAAATAAGAGAGGGAACCAGACAGAAACCCAAGTCTCTTCAAGTCCACTATTTGTCTAGAGCTGTAAGAGTTCCAATGACTACTCTGGTAATATAGGCAAAAGGACCTAAGTGTTCCTTAGAGTCAAGGGGAGGTTTGCTGTAGCTGTGGGAGAAGGGAGAGAGCTGTGCCTTTCAAATAATTGAAGGTTAGTGGAGATCTGAGTCAAGCCTAAACCAGGATTCAATGATGATATACAAAGTACCCAAAAAAAAAAAAAAAAAAAAAAAAAAAAAAAAAAAAAAAGGAGGCCTGGCATGATGGTAAAGGCGGTTGCTGCCAAACCTGAAGACCTGAGTTGGATCCCCAGAACCCACATGGTGGAAGAAGAGAGTCAAGTCTTGCGAGTTGTCCTCTGGCAGACATGGTCTCTCATTCCCACACTCAGACTAAGGCAGGAGAAGTGCCATGAATTCAAGATCAGCATAGGGTATTTACTGAAACTTTGCCTCAGAAAAAAAAAAAGAAAGAAGAAAGAAGGAAGGAAAATAAATAAATCAGAGGGTTGGCCCATCGTGGTGACTCATGCCTTTAATCCGGTATACATTGTGAGAGTTCCAAGACACCCAGGGCTATGTAAAGAGATCCTGTCTCAAAATAAAAAGAAAGAAAGAAAGAAAGAAAGAAAGAAAGAAAGAAAGAAAGAGAAAATGAAAAGAAAAGAAAGAAAGAAAGAAAGAAAGAAAGAAAGAAAGAAAGAAAGAAAGAAAGAAAAGGAGGGAGGGAGGGGAGGGAGGAAGGAAGGATGGATGGATGGATGGATGGATGGATAGATGGATGGAAGTCAAGATGCTGGAGAGGGAACAGTCAATAAAAGCCTTACCCTGTGAACAGAAGAACCTGAGTTTGGTCCCCAGAAGCCACGCAGAAAAGCAAGACATGAGGGCACATTTCCAATGGCAGCACTAGGGAGGGCAGAGGTGGTGGATCCCTGCGGGTCACTCACTAGCAAGCCACCCAGGCCTAATTGGTGAGTCCCAGGCCTTTGAGACACCCTATCTCAAAAGGCAAGGTGATGGGGATGGAGAGACGGCTTCGGGCTGAGAATGCTTAGGGCTCTTGTAGAGGATCAGGGTCAGTTCCCAGCACACATACCAGCTCTCTAGCAGCTGCAACTCCAGTTCCAGGGGACTCAGTGCCATCTTCTGAAGTCCTCAAGCACCTGTACACACATGCACATAAATTTAAACAGGCGCATACACACACACACACAAAGTAGACAGCAACTGAAGAATGACATCCAATGTCGACACCTGCCTCCACTTGCACCTGCAAGCGAGCACGCATACACACTATCCATGGGATGTTAGATTCTCCAGCTTAGAAGGGAAGGGGTCATTAGACAAAACATGCTCAGATGAGTTTACCATTTCCTCTTTGCATCTGGTTAACTGAGATCCATCTGCCTCCTTAACTATCCAGTAAAGCTGGAGAGACGGTTTGGCAGATAAGGGCACTTGCTGCACAAACATAAACTGTGTACCTGAAATCCCAGCACTGTGAGAGCCGGGAGGCAAGCACAGGAGAGAATCCCTGGGATTTGTTGGCTGCCAGACTAACCAAAAAGAGAGAGAGAGAGAGAGAGAGAGAGAGAGAGAGAGAGAGAGAGAGAGAGAGAGAGAGAGCGCTCTGGGTTCAAGGAGAAACCCTGCCTCAAGGAACTAAGGCAGAGGATAACAGGGGAGGCTACTCAGCACCCATCTTCGGCCTGTGTCTGCACCTGTACATGAGCACATATACACATGTGTGCAAATACCACAAATATATACAGCACAAAAAATACATAAAAGTAAAAAATACAAAGATTAAGTTGTTCCTATTGGAACTACGTACAACAAGTAAAACGTTCCCAGTTTCTGGCCCCAAACAGGATCCTTTCCACCTCTCTGAATTGAAGAACCAATGACAACCATACATGGTACAAGCATCAAAGGAGACTAATTCTTGGCCAAGAACAGGAGAAGCAGGCAATAAACTCTAAACTCAACTTCCCCAGCTGCTGGGGATCCAGAAGTTACAGCTACAGGGCAAGAGAAAAGAGGGTGAGTGACAGGCTGATAAGGGACAGAATTGGGCTGGTTTTCTGAGAGTGGATAGAGGCTTCCCAGGAATTCTGAGGCCACCTCTTTTGATTCTTGTGATGGTTCTTTCCAGTTGTCCTCATAGCAATTGTCAATTGTCAGGACACTGGAGTGTGTCATTTAGCATGGGGATGACATCATAATTAAGTTTGCCATTATCTGGCAGCCATCTTTTTTTTAAAATATTTATTTATTTATTATGTATACAATATTCTCTCTGCATGTATGCCTGCATGCCAGAAGAGGGCACCAGACCTCATTACAGATGGTTGTGAGCCACCATGTGGTTGCTGGGAATTGAACTCAGGACCTTTGGAGGAGCAGGCAATGCTCTTAACCGCTGAGCCATCTCTCCAGCCCCCTCTGGCAGCCATCTTAGAAGCACTTCCTGCCTGTAGGCATCTTGTCCTCTGAGACTGTGGTGGGGCTTATCTTGATTGCCTACTTGATGGGATTTAGAATCACCATGGAAACAAATTTCTGATCACATCTGTGAGGGATTATCTACATTAGGTTAAGTGAGGTGGAATGACCTGACCTAAATGTGGGTGTAATACCTGGCATCCATCTTTGGAAGCTCCCTCCCCCTGGGAGTTGCCGTGGTCTGGACTCCACCTCCGGGGAAACTGGCCAAGCGCTGGCCCCTACCCAGGGAGGGTCAGGACCACTCCCACAGGCTATTTAGGCTGCTGCCCAGAAAAGAAACACATGGTCTTTGGGTTTTGTGTGGTCCCACCACCTCTCTTTCCATGTTCTCCTGACCACCCGGGAGAACTGCATTAAACGTGGGCATCTTTTATTCGGTCTAATTTGGTCTGATTGGAATTATTTGTGTCCGTGGAGAGGCTCATTTTAGGATTATACCTAACAGTGGGCAACACTATTCCATGAGTTGGCGTCATTCCCTGGTCTGAGTTCTGGGGCTGAATGGAAAAAAGAACAAGAGCGAGCACAAGCTTTGGACTCTTTCTGTTTCTTGACCGTAAATACAACGTGCCAGTAGCCTTCCACCACTGCTGATATAACTGTATCCCCTAAAACCCTGAGCCAAACAAACCCTTCCGTCCTAAGGTGCTTTCCGTCAGGTGGTTTTGCAGTAAGCACAGCACAAGCGGCTGATGTGCTGATGGAGCACGGGAGAGATGCAGCTAGACTGTGGAGGTCAGGGCCCGCCCCTCTGTTTCCACAACCAGTCTGCTTTAGGAGACAACTTTCTCTCTTCCAGTTCCTCGCCCAGCCCCTCTGAAGTCCTGCTGTGAATTCCTTTCGCTCCTGTGTTTCAGAGTTCAGGGCAAATTTGAGCTCTTCGCACGCATCCAGAGTACGGGAATTAGCTTCCCTCCATCTCATTTCTTCCCACCAGTCACCCCAGGAGGTGGCTACTCATTAGTCCCACTTGACAGATGAAGCTGGGGGCAAAGGACCTGTGACAGAGAGACTTTGCTCCTCTCTGCTGCCCTGCATGAGTTCCAAAGGAAAGAGAGAGGTTTGTACTTTCTCCCAGCTGCTCCAACAGAGGCGCAGGGAAGGATGCCACTGCTCTTGGAGTCCTTTTGGCTTTGTACCCACTCCCATTTGCTGTGGACCAGGGAAGACGCCTGTCTGTCCCCTGACCTGTAAAAGTGAAGACAGCAATAGTGGCTCCCCGATTCTATGTCATAACGGGGATGAATTGAGACACATTTGTCTGAGGATAGAAAGACAACTTAGCATTTGAGCGCTTGCTGCTCTCCCAGAGGACCTGAGTTCAACTCCCCACACCCACAAGGGGCAGTTCATAAATGCCTCTAACTCCAGGGCTACAGGATCAGGTGCCCTCTTCTGGCCTCCTTAGGCAACTGCATTGCGAACCCACACCGACACATAGCGCACATAATTAAAAATGAAATAAATTTTTAAAAATAAAGATTTGTCTGTGTGACTCTGGGCTTGATGACCCACATTAGTCCACTACAGTCGGAGCCCAGGAAACCAGAGCAATCGAGGCGATTCCTGTCGCACCTGGGAGGGTCTTGAATCTCTCCAGGTGGATGAGCTCAGTCCAAGTCCTCAGATCTCCCATCAGGCCTGGAGTCACTCTGTAAAATGATTTGTGAAGTGACAAGCAAAAATATATTACCAATTTAAGAGTGTGATTTGCCTGCAACTTTTTAATCCTCCGGCTGTTGTTGAATAGATTAAAGTGTCTGCTTTGATCCATGCATTTAGATGGAAACATAAATATAGCCATCACTTATTCTCCCAGCCGCAGGGATGGGTGTCGCGCTGTGTCACACAGGCTTCCGACCCCGCCAGGGTACTGCAAGAGAATGACCTTTTTGCCATTCAAATCCCTCTGCATTTCAGCCCTACTTTTCAGCTCCTGCACCGGTCCATCAGCAGCCTCCTAATTCGATCACCGCTCACGGTGGGAACCGGTCACCAGTAAGAAGGTCCCACGCACTGGCGGGCAGCAGCGGCCGCCCAGTGGCCTGGTGCTACGTACTTCCCCTGGCTCGCTAGAGCCCTGCAAAAATAAATCTCCGGAGAAATAGATTTTGAAGAGGAATTCAGTACATAGATCTTCTGTCAGCGGAGCAGACTCTGGCTCAGCCGTTTTTCAGGCTCGCTGCGTATCCAGAAATACATCTATTTTTACATGGCTCTCTAGCGAGAGTTCCTCTTGCCCGGAGGGGTAGGAGGACATGTGGGGAGTCAGAGGATGGGAGAAGCGAGGGCTGTGAGGACCTGGTGGAGAGGAACAGGGAGGCGACTGTGCAGAGTACTGGCCTTCTCGGTGTTTCTGCACATCCCGGCTCCCATCTGCAGAGCCTGATCCAGCCTCGTCACCACGCGGACTCTGTGCGTACCCTCGACCCACAGAACCCATCTTAGTAACAGGCCTGATCTCCTCGGACAAAACCATACACGAATGCAGACTAGCGAGCGCGCACAAAGAGCTGCAGCGCCGCCCGGGGCTCGCTGTTTGTTCTCGACTTCGCAGCCGCTGCGAACAGCAGGAGCCACGGGCCAGATGGCTGGAGGGAGGTGCGAGCCATCGCGCTGGCAGGCAATTAGGCCTCAAACAATGGCCCGTGAAATGTCAGAAGTGTCGGGGAAAGGCTGTGGTGGAACAGCGGGGTGACCACAAGAGGATGGGGCCGAGAGCACTGGAGACAATTCCTGCTTGCTCCCACAGGCATCTCTGGCAGAGTTAACACCCAATGACCCGTTTTCCCAGCGCCCACTCAGATTCCTGTCAGTATAAGGGAAAGGCTGAGAAAGAGGGTAGCGTGGAGACGGCAAACCCCAGGTGTAGAGTGTTTGCACCAGATAAAACCAGATATGGTGAAGAACACCTGTGATCCCAGCACTTAAAGAGATGGAGGGAGGGGGATCAGGAGTTTATGGCCATCCCATCCTTGGCTACCCATCTAGTGAGTTCAAAGCCAGCCTGAGATACAAGAGACCTCAAAAAAAAAAAAAAAAAAAAAAAAAAAAAAAAAAAAAAGAAGGGTGGGAGAGAGGAAAGGAGCAATGAGGGGACTGAAAGAGAGAAACAAAGCGAGGAAATGGAGTTCTGGGAAGGGGCAGTGAGAGAAGGCAGACGAGGTGAGGAGTGAGGAGAGAGGAGAGCCGAGAGGAGTGGGGACTGCCCTCCTGGTGGCTACCAGCTACCATGGCAGCCCCGCAACCCCTAGACGCTGGGGTTAAAGAGAGGCGACGAGATGGCAACACCCACCCCCTTGGCCACCACAACTAAGAATTATGTAGAGTAATTAATCAAGAGCTAATGAGAAATGTGTTTTCTCTCCCGGCCTAGCCCCGCGCCGTATTCTTATTAGCTGAGGTTATTACAATAGTAATCATGCGTGCTCCAGGCGCAAATTGGGTTTTTTGCTCCACTGCCACCAATTTAGAAAACCATTAATGGCAAGATAAGGCCCCGGTGGCTCACACCGGGCCGGCTTGTGAACCGGCCGCTGACTCTCGGCTCACACACCTACACACCCATGGTCCAGGGGGCGCTCTCCCAGGCACCCTGGCTCTTCCGGGAGGACTGAGAGAAAAAAGGGCCAAACATTAGGGAGGAGACGCTGGGCCTGGGGACCTTAGATCTTCCTCAAACAAGAGCCCTAAACAGCAGTCACTAGGATGGGACAACCTCGTGGAACAAAACATTAGACCAAGTTTGTCACTAGAGCCCAGAGCATCCTAATGTGCCCTTGAGTTCTTCCCCTCCATACAGCCTGCTAGAGCAGCTCCCAGGCAGGAGGTTGCAATCTGGCACTAGTCCTGAAAGAAGTTGCCACTAGTGAGAAGATTGGTGAGTTAAGTGTTTTGTTTTTTCATAATTAAAAAAAATTGCACATTATTTGCTTATTCATGTGTGTGAGCCACAGCACACACATGGAGGTCAGAGAACGACTCAATTCTCTCCTTCCACCATGTGGGGCCCAGGGATTGAACTCAAGTTGTCAGGCTTTGGAGGCAAAAGTCATGGGCTTGACAGCAAGGACCTTTACGTGCTGAGCCCTGTCCATAGCCCTGGTGATGGAAGTTTTTCATAAAAATAAATACATTTCATTTTGGTGATGATCTCAATCCCAAAGTTGTTTCCGTGTGTGTGTGTGTGTGTGTGTGTGTGTGTGTAAACTTGCATTTCTTCACATCTTTTCAGGTATACAAGATGGGTTCAGGCAAAGTTGGAGACAAGCTGGGTCCTCTGATTGGGAGAAACAGAAATAAACCAGAAGGGCAGATATCAGGCTGGGCTCTCTGTGTGGGTCTATCTTATATTACATTTGGGCTTCCTCCCCTCCTTGAATGGGACTTTGGAGGCAATGAACCCGGGCCACCCCCGAAAGCTACTCAGGGCTAGCATTACCCCTGCTTAAGCCCACTGGGGCAAGACTGTGTTCCGCCTCGCAGGTGATGCCCAGTTCTGTCCTGTGGCATGAGTACTCTAAAGCCCGTGATGGTGGGTGAAGACACAGGTCAGAGATGCTAGATTATGGTGTCACTCCTGTCGCCAAATAACTGCGTCCTTCTGCCCGCTAGCACAGGAACAGTCAGCCCTGTGAGAGTAAAGAGCCCAACTACCAAAGAGGAGTAAAGGCTTCTGGGAGAGTCAGGCGTGGTGGTATAAGCCTGTAATCCCAGCACTCAGGAGGGTGAAGTAGATGGACCACAAATGTGAGGCCAGCCTGGAAACCCTAGAAAGGCCATGCCAATAAAATAAGTAAATAAAATAAAGTTAAAATGTCAGTCCTCCGTGTGCCTCAAAGGGTGGGGTGGGATTCAGAGCCACCAGAAAGCATTAGGGATCATTTTACCTGCATGGGGAGGTGGCTCAGCTGGTAAGGTGCTTGCTACACAAGTGCCAGAGCCCGGGTTCCACCCCCAGCTCCCCTGAATGATCAGGCGTGGTGACCCACGCCTTTAATCCCAGCAGTTGGGAAGCAGAGGTAGGAGGAGCTCTGTGAATCCAAGGCCAGCCTGGGCTACAGAGAAAGTTCTAGGACAGCTAGAACTACATAGAAGATGCTGTTTTAAAAAAGAAAAGAAGCCAAGTACAGCAACACACTTGTAAGTCCACACACTTGTGCAAGTGTTCAGCAAGAGAAAAGAAGAGATCACTGTGTCCATAAGCATCCACCTCCCAGGATTCCCACAGGAAGCTCTGCCCACTAACTCTGGCAGTGAGGTGTGGTGGCAAGCACTCAGCATCCTCACTAGCGGGACAGGGCCTCAGGGTAGGCCTCTCTACAAGATACACACACAGGCAAATTCCCCACCCACTTCAGGCTCTTCTGCACTGAAAACCAAGCACTAACCCGGAAGGTTCCTGTAGCCCTGGCACTGAGGGTAAAGTTAGTGGGCAGCAATTTCTCTGCAGAGAAATTTCTTATTTGGAGGTCCTAAAACCTAATGGAAATCCAATCATTGTGGCTTACACATATTGCTAGAACAGGGACCTTTGGGCAAAATGACCTCCTGTTGTCCCCTCCCCCTACCCATTGTAGGCAACCTCACAGGTCACCCAATGAACACCCTCCTCTTAGGAATGCTAGTTTAGCTCTTAGATTTTTTTAAACTATAAACATAAATTGCTAGAGTACCTTACTTATTTTTCTTTTTTACTATGTGTACTTGGTGTATATGTGGGGAGGGGGGCTCATGCACGCCTGTGGAGGGCACACACACGGCATTCAGAGGACCATTCTCACGAGTTACTCCTCTTCTGCCCCGGTGTGGGATCCTGGACCAATCTCAGGTTGTCAGATCTGTTTGGAAGTGTCTCCATCTGCCGTCTGCCAGGGCCCCTCATCAGCCCCTTTATTCCTTTTCAACATGTATGTTGAAAGTGTCCCTGGTTCTACGCGGAGGTCTATAGCAGACAGATACAGTTAGGAAACAACAACTGTCTGAGCAGGAACTTACATGACCCTAAACAATTAGGGTCAACACCTGCCCCTTTTGCGGGAGGGGTCAGTTATTTCTATCATTCACTATTATTTAGTTGTTTGAACCCATTGTCCACAAAAATTCCCCCAAATAACTATTCCACTTCATCCAGTATTATAAAAGACCGAGTGACACAGACCTAAGTTCGAAGTCAGTTTACTTCTCATTGGCTGCTTGGTTGGGGACTTTTTTATGACTTATTTTTTTTATAAATGTATATTGATTTTTATTTATGTGTGTGTGTGTGTGTGTGTGTGTGTGTGTGTGTGTATGCTCACATGCATGCAGGTGCCCACTGGGGCCAGAAGAGGGCATAAGATCCCCTGGAATTACAAATGGTTGTGAGACTTAAGTGGTGCTGGATGTGGGTGCGAGGAACAAAACTCAGGTCCTCTGGAAATGGCAAGCACTCTTAACCACTGAGCCATCTCTCCAACCTGTCTGTTTGGGTTTGAGAAAAAGCATGTGCCCCTCTGAGCCTCCATTTTCCTTCATCTGTAGGATGGGACTGCACCTCCATGTCCTTTGAGAGATTGTTCATGAACATCAAGGAGGCCCAAATACACATCCTTGTGTCTTTTAATAATATGAGCACCCACTAAGTATCAGGCTTTATCTGAGATGTATTGTATGCAAAAAGGACTTAACTAAGGATGCCCAAGAGACCAACAGGTGTAATACAAAAGAGAATTAGTCAATGGAGCGGTGGTGCCGCTCACCTTTAATCCCAGCACTTGGGAGGCAGAGGCAGGTGGATCTCTGTGAGTTCGAGGCCAGCCTGGTCTTCGGAGCAAGTTCCAGGACAGCCAGAGCTACACAGAGAAACCCTGTCTCAAAAACCAAAAGAAGGAGGGAGGGAGAGAGAGAGAGAGAGAGAGAGAGAGAGAGAGAGAGAGAGAGAGAGAGAGAGAGAGAGAGAAAGAGGAGAACTAGTCCCTTGTCATAGGAGAGGCGTGAAGATCATGGATGTGTGCCAGGCGGGAAAGATCCTGGGCCTAAGGTTGTCTGTCTGTCAGTGCTGTGGGCATTTAGAGAGGGGGCTACTTTCAGACAGGCATGGGGCCAACTGGTGGAGGAAATGGCTGTCCGAGATGAAGGCAGAGTGTTTCCTGCGCGGCATGGTCCAAACAGAAGTCTGGAGATGAGAACGCTAAGGATAGGAAGCTGCCTCCCCTGAATCTAGGAAATACAGAGCTGCCAGGGCCTCCCACCTCAGCCATCTGCCTCGTCTTCCTCTACCATAGCTCCGCCTCCTCCTCCACTCCGATGCTGTCTGGACACAGGCGGAGGATGGCACAGGAGAGGAGACACCTGGACATCCTTGGGCCTAACAGACCCTAAACAAGAGCACCCCATACTGTTCCCCTCCTCCCCACCTCCTTTGCTGGGCTAAGGTTCAATGCTGCTAATTAGCAGCAATCAATCCAGCTCCCCCCAGTCCCACCCCTCCACCAGACCCGGACTCAGAGGCTTCCTTTCCCTCCTGCCGAGAAGGCACAGCTGTGCTGCAGGCAGGGGGCAGAGGGTGGAGCAGGCTGAGGTAGACAATAGGGAGGGGGTGGAGGTGTTAGACTCAATATTGAGTTATAAGTTCAACAAGCTGGCGGTCTCTCCAGCTCCCACTTTGGCTGAGCATCTGGGATAACGTGAATTTCTAGCATGAAGGTGCTGCTTGCCTTTCACATGGGCTGCCCACTAGTTTAGTCCTCAGATAGCCATCACATGCTCGTCATCCTGTGTGTGACAAGTCTCCCTTGGTCATCTCCAAAACTCACTCAGGAAGGCATGTGTCAGCCTTGTCGACGCCATGCGTCCTCAGCATCTCACACAGGACCCAGCAGAGAGGTAGCATTCAGCGAATAGTCACAGGGTGGGTGGGTGGAGAGACAGATGAATAGTGGAGTGGGTCAACGGGCAGGTAGAAGGGCAGATAATGGGTTATCCTATTTTACAGAACAAGAAACTGAGGTAAGCCAGGCATGAGGACTGACACCTGCAATTCCAATGCGTGGGTGGCCAAGGCGGGAGAATTAATGTGGGTTTGAGGCCCGTCTGGGCTCCAGAGACTCTGTCTCAAAGTGAAAATTTAAAATGTAGAGAAAGAAGGGAAAGCCAGGCGGTGGTGGCGCACGCCTTTAATCCCAGCACTCGGGAGGCAGAGGCAGGCGGATCTCTGTGAGTTCGAGACCAGCCTGGTCTACAAGAGCTAGCTCCAAGTCAGGCTCTAAAGCCGCAGAGAAACCCTGTCTCGAAAAACCAAAAAAAAAAAAAAAAAAAAAAAAAAAAAAAAAGGAAAGAAAGAAAGAAGGGAAAGAGGAAGGGAGTGAGAGAGGTGAGAAGGGAGGGAGCCAGAGAAGAAATAAAAAGAAAAAGAAAAGAAAAGAAGAAACTGAGGCAAAAGAAAACATGACTCAACCCAAACTAGCCAGATACCTAGAGGCAGGTCAGGAACAAGTCTTCGTTTACCCACCACCCCTCCAGCATGTGCCTGAATACACAAATCAGCTCTCCTCATTGGCTTCTTGACTCAGAAACCAAGTTTCTTCCAACTTAGCTTTCATCAAAACTATGGAGTCTCCGGAACCCGCAATCAGGAACTTGAGGTAGGCAGCCCTTTCTAGAGGACAGTGGCCTCCCAGAAGGAGCCCCACAGTATTTCTGGGTAGCCACGAGGTGATGGCAAAGGCTTGGAAATGCCCAGACGGACATTAGCAATCTCAGCCTTCAGCGTGTATCTGCCTCCCCACTCTGCTGGCTCGTTCACCAGGAGGTAGTGCTCCCCTTCCCTTCTCTGCATTCCCAGAAGCTTGGCCCCCATCTCTTCAATCTCAGGCTCCTATCAGCATGGACCAATGACACAACCCCCATCTCTCTGGGATAAGTGAGATGATGAGTCCCAGACTCCCTGTGTTCCTGTCTCCTCTGGAACCTGAGGCCTCAGCTTCAGCAGGGACGCCAGTCCTCTTCATGCACAGTCCCATGAGGCAGAGTCCTCACTGTGACATGCCTGCCTCTCCCACCCAAGAGCCCAGAGTTCCTCTTGAACTCCTAGTTCTGTCCCTAAACTATGCCTCACACCAAGTCAAAGTCCCTGTGCCTTCCAATGGCCCTCATTAAGCAGCAACCTGCTCGCCCTGGGACCTAGGCTCAGTCCTCAGTTCTTGGGTTAAGCTCTCCTCAGGTAAGTTAGTCATTGCCTTGTGGAGCCTGGCCAAGCATTTGGCTTCCTAGACCTGGAGTTCCTTCTTTCCCTCAGGCCTTTCTAAGGCTTCTGGTTGCTCTGCCCAGACCAGGATGGAATCCTTCTGTCTCCAGTCCAAAAGTCCTAAGTGGGACTTAGTACAGTTTTGGGGTTTCAAGAACTCAGGCACATTTGATAGAAAACAGTCCATTGCTAGCAATATTTTTGCCGCCCCCTCCCCCCGCCGCCACACACACACATTACCGCTACCTGCATGGAGCCCCCACCCCACCTTCCACCCTGGATCACATGACCTTTACCCCTGAAGTCACCTCAACACTGCAGACTTTTGGTTCCTTTCCCCTGACCCTCACCTCAGATTCATCATACCATCAAGGGCTGAGCCTGATACTAGGACCCGCCCTCTTCCCAGCCTGTCTCCTCCTACACAGAGCTAGAAGCCTGGGGTCAGGAGGGCTTGTCAAGTATCCTTGATGACCCCTGGACACTACACAGTAGACGTTGATCAGTGGGTCTGTATTCCATCAGGCAGAACTGGGGACCTAAGAAGTGGGCTCCCATGGAATCCTGCTAGCGTCTTTTTTATTTACTTATTATGTATGTGGTGTTCAGCCTTCATGTATGCCTACAGGCCAGAAGTGGGAGCCAGATTTCATCACAGATGATTGGGAGCCACCATGTGGCTCCTGGGACTTGAACTCAGGACCTCTGGAAGAGTAGCCAATGCTCTTAACCACTGAGAGCCATCTCTCCAGTCACAACCCATCCTAGTAGCATCTTAAAGGATTCCAAAGAGTCCTTTTGATTCTTCCCATTATACAGGAGAGACCACTGAAGTCCAGGCTCAACACCTGTCTGTCACTGGACAGCTGGTCAGTCAAGGAAAGGAACGAGATAAAACTCAAAGGCCTTAGTCTCTTGGGTTGGTTCAAGGGCTTGCAATACCTGCTTCCCCTTGCGACTTCATCAGCTCTGTCTGAAGTCAGCCTCCACATCCTGCTCCAGCTGTGGCCAAAAGACAGGGAGAGCAGCCCAGCAGCAGGTACATACATACCTATGGTACCAAGTCTCCGGTTTTTCCCAAGGGTGCCAACAAGGCTCCTGGCAGAAGAAGGGGGAGGGAAGCCCGGAAGCTACAGCCTGTGCATGCAAATGAGGCAGCTGCATAATTAATTAACATCGAACAGTTTCATTAGGAGACAGAGCTTTGCGGCTGTTTGTCTTCAAGGGATAAAAAAAAGTGCAAGAGCAGGAAGAGTTCAGGGAATGGGAGGGAGTAAGAACTGTTCAAGCCTAACTCTGAAGCTAGAGGTGCTGCTCACCACTGCTGCTGGGGACAAGGCTGCTAGGAGAGCTTGCCTGGGGTGGCTTCGGTCCCCAAATCTTAGAATGGGTTTTCCTGGAAATCTTCTTCACGGAGACGACAGACCCTTGATTATCAGGTGAATTGCTCAAGCTACCTCTGCCAGTTGCTTTGGTAGGGGAGGGGAGAGGCACCCAGAGAGCAGCGTGAAAGAGCCTCCTAGAGCAGAGAGTTCTAGTGTCTACCTGAGCCTTTGGCTTCCTGGAGGGACGGGGAGTCCCCTCCATAGCCCTGAGAGCAGAGCAGAAGCCTTGATTCCAGAATGGTCTCTAAGCACTGTGGGACAGAGAAGGATACTAGGGAAACAAAACCAAACCTCTCCTGCCCCCTTGTCCCTGCCTCAACCTCTATTGTTTTTTGTAAAACTGGGGAGGAAAGCAGGAGGTTGGGCAGCTCCTCGCTAAGCCTTCTGGGAGCCTCCATGGGTACCAGCCATGGAGTGTGCCTCCCCTCAAGCCCTTCCTACCTCTTCCCCGCTGCTGTGATAAACACCAACCAAAACCAGCTGGCGGGGAACAGGTTTTGGCTTAAACTCCTACTTCAGCCCATCAGTCAGAGAAGCTGGGGCAGGAACTCAAAGCAGGTACCTGGAAGCAGGAACTGAAACAGAGGCCATGGGAAAACACTCTCAGTGGCTTGCTCCCCCGTGACTTGCTCTGTTTGCTTTCTTGCAACCCCAAGAACACAAGTAGACAGAGGGAAAGGGACCCTCACTAGGGAACCAACACAGGTACGTCCTATCAGGAAGACACCTGAACAGGTGAATAGCATGGAGCTCTCCATTGTCCCAGAAGCTGAAGCAGCTAAAAGGACCCCGGTGCGTCTAGACTTCTGTGGCCCGTCAGTGTGTCCTTCACACGTCCTCACATCCCAGGCTCGGGCAGCGTCTCCCCTCTAGCAGGAACCATGCACACGACAGACACAGCTCTGCCAGAACCAGAGCCCCCTCGCCAAACCTTTTGGCCTCTGTATTCCAGTTTTCCTGGGATGGCCAGAGAAGACCCACCCCAGTTAACATAGTTATTACCAGCTGATTGCCTTGTAATTGAAATAGAGCAACAGGCACATGGACATTTTTTTTTACCTCCCTTTTTGCCTCCCATCCCTGGGAGACAGAGGAAACAGGACTCCTGACTACTTACGTGGCCCTTCTCCAATCAGGCTTTCGCTCTCCACATGCCCATACACACACACACACACACACACACACACACACACACACACACACACACACACACACGTCTTGGGGGATACTGGGACTAAACCAAACCCAAGGAGCAAGCTGCCCACAATCCCACAGACACTACAGAGAAGTTCAGCAACAGTAGAAGACAGATTTATTTCATGTTCAAAAGTATGTAACGGGGAGAGGCACAAATCCCGGGCCTCATACCCACCTATTTTATGGATTTTTACTTCACTGTAGTGTTATTCCACAATTAAGAATAGCCAATACATGTCAGCTTGTGAATTTTTATCCTAAGTTCACTGCCACCAGAGAGACACCGTGGTCAGGGTTTACGTTTCTTCCCGGTTCACCTCCCTCGGCCCCTCCTGACCGAGGAGAAGTTGGAGCACTGAGAGGGTGTGGAAGTGAACCCTTACCCTTAGCTGCCACGGTAACCCAGCACCCACCACTCCTGAGGGGACTATACCAGCTGTCATCTCTCCTTTTCCCTTGACTGTCACCTCCTGGGTGGAAGTCAGTGTCACCCTGCACCTTCACATACACCTCACTGAGATGCCAGATCCTGCCTTCCTTCCTGTCCTCTCTCCTTCTGTGGTCACAGCTTGGGTCTTTCTTGCAGACGGCTATGACAGCCTCTGGGCAGGGACCCCACCTCCAACTTCACCCGTCTTCACAGTGAGGCTGATGGGAGCTTTCTAAAACAATTCTAATCATTCCTTTCTTTTCTGCTCAGGTCCCTCACACAGGACCAGACTCTCCCAGGATAAAGTATCAGCCTTGTTATCCCCAGCGGAGCCTTCTCCAGCCCCTTGACCCTCTCCAGACTTCACTCTTCCACCCCTGGGCCCCAGCATGTGCCGTTCCTGCATCTCTTTCCCAATGCTCTCAAGGTCCTGGACACCATCTACAGTTTGCACCCCTAGCACTCGGTACAGAGAAGTGAAACCTGCTTAGCAGACAGATGGGTGAAAATGAGGAAAGGGAAGTGGGGAAAAGCCCACGAACCTACAGAATCTTCCCCACTGTATGTATTTACCTGTGGTGCTTTAGTTCAAATGGAGGGCCTTGCACTGGCTAGGCAAATCCCTGGGTTGTAAAAAGGAACAAACCCAAAGAGGTGAGGCAGCTCAACCTAGGTCTCACAGAGACTGTCCCAAATCCTGTCACCTTCGAGTGGCTCAGAAAAGCCCAGGAAGATGCAAGAGAGAAGTCAAGAACAGAATGAGTCAGAGATAGGGGTTTGCACCTTCGCTGAGTGCAGAGCTAGGGTATAATGTCAGCAGCTGTTCACCCACATCTGCCAGAGGTCAGGGAACCAGACCCTGGCAACAGGAAGCTGTGGGCTGGTAGGTAAATGTTTTCAATAAGAATATATCAGCAGGACTGGTAGGGTGACTCAGCCAGTAAAGAGCTTGTCTTGTAAACACGAAGACCTGAGTTCAATCCCCGGAATTGAAATCACTAAGCATGGTGGTGGTGGTGGTGGGGTGTGTGTGTGTGTGTGTGTGTGTGTGTGTGTAAAACCCCAGTGCAAGAGAGAGCGAAAGGAGGGTCTTTGGGCTCAGCTGGCCAGTCTGTCTAGCTTAACTGTAAATTCCAGGTCAATGAAAAACCTCAAAGGAGGTGAACAACTTTTCTGAGGTGACACCAAGATTGTCCTCCAGCCTCCACACACATGCATCCATGTGCAGACACACACACACACACACATACACGCACACTTGGGGATGCCCTATGACCACAGGAAGTACCTGTTAGCTGGACTAGGACAGCCCCACCATTTCTAAGTTCCTAAGCCGAGGAGACTCTTAACTTTCACTCCCGCCCCAGACCTGAGGGTGTAAAGGACAGGTGGTAGGTGATCAGGACAGGGAAAAGCGGCAGGCTTGCTTTTCACAGTGTCTGCCCTTCATGGTGGCCGGTCTTTCTTCCTCTCCCTGCTCAGCTGGCTCCAGCAGGGACCCCATGACAGTGAAGAAGAACTGGAGAGGGAACGAGGAACCAGAAGACAGCTGGGGTACTGGCCACATACTCCCCAACCCTGGCAACACAAACCCCATCATTGGGTGCTAATTAAATCCCCCTAATGAGGAAAAACGGATGCAGGAGCCGGTTCCTCCATGGCCTCCCCGGCCCACCGCCCTCGCTTCTCCATCGGACTTATCGCTCGTCACAGGATGTTTACAATAATTTTTAATTTGTGCAATTATTAATCACTTTTCTATCTGCCTCATTTGCATAATAATTAGTCATCTCACTGTTTGGCATGCCTGTGAATGACAGTGTTTTAAATTGAATTAAGATTTTAATATTCTATTTTCCTGCTTTCTTCCCCTCCACACGCTAATCAAAGTCAGATTTGGCAGCCGGAGGGAAGGTATGGAGGAGGTTGGCAGGCGCTGGACTTGGCCCTGTTCTGTGCTCCTGAGAACCGTGCTGGGAGCAGGGCCTGTGGAGAAGGCAATAAGCAATCACCCTCATCCAAACCTGACGCTGAAGGGGTTAACCCAGCCGTGGCTAATTGAGAGGAGGTAATGAGCAAGGAGTGAGCAGGGACAGCAGGGCGGGAGGAGGGTCATGCGGTCTCAGAGGCACCAGAGATCAAGAAAACTGCTTTCATTTATTTTCCTTTTCCAAACAGGCAGCTTTTTGTACGGGAACATTAGAGGGGACATGATCGGCCAGCCATTGATCCCCGGTTAGTCTAGGTTAACTTTGATGGTCCCAAGTCCTACAGGGAGAGAAGCAGACTGGAGCAACCTGAGACCCCGTCACTGCGTTTTCTTCAACATACAAGGCAATTCTCCGGTTCTTCTCCCCGCTTCTCCACACACCAACAGGTCCTCTGCCCAAGCTGGGTGTCTCATGGATAAATAACAGGGAGTGAGGGATTTCCACTGATGGGGGCAGCAGACGGACCACATAGCCCCTAAGTTAGGGGCAGCCGCAGGTCTACGGACCCTTTGTGATCCTAATTCCTTCTTCTAACCACGCCCGGAATTCAGCCTCAGCCTGGAGGAGGGCCTGCTCCATCCCTGCCTCCCTTTGGAACTGCTGGATTGCCTCTCACGTTGCCATGGTGATCCCTATGGCTACCCGGGCTACCCATTGCTGCTCCAGAATTCTCTACTTGAGCAGGGCAGCTCTCCCACCAGCCTATTTAGAACACCTCCCTTTTTTACTATGGTGTGCTTGAGATCTGCAAAACCCAACGCTGGCCTGTCCACACAGGTGAGTCAGGGCGGAAAGTGGCTCCCTGAGACGGGTTCTGGGCAAACGATACAAAGTCAGGCCATCTGTCACAGCCAAGAGACTGGAACCCAGTCCAACTCAGCCACCAAGCTTCCCCCGCACACACACCAAACAAGGTCTTTCAACCCTGCACACGGGTACCAAGAGAGGGGAAAGTACCCAAAAAGGGGAAGAAGAAAAGTGGGTCTTGCCAGAACGAGGGGTAGGCAAGAAGAAAGCGGTCTGGCCATTTGCTGGCATCCTTCTCCTCCAAGTGGCTCTGAAGTCCCTACCTTCAGTCAGTGGCTCAGGTCAGGCAGAAGGGCAGCCATCTTTGGCTCCCCTTTGGCTCGGGAGGCTCCTGAGCACACTGGCCCCCCTACTAGTTCCTACTAATCCACCAGGAAGGTGCCAGCCTCAGAGCTGGTCAGTCTAGGAGCCCACCCATCTCGTGTCTACCCAGAGGGATAGCAACAAGAACTGTCAGGATTTAGGAAAGGCACAGCCCAGTCCAGGACTGGCAAAAAGCTATGAAAAGCCAGGCCTGGGGCTGTGAACTGTGTCCCCTGGCCAAACCAGGTGAAGCACTCAGTCCCTTAGCCCCAGACAGAGCAAGAAAAACAGGCACAGGTAAGCCAGCACATCACTCAGGGTACATCAGCACCAAGTGAAGCCCAGACTTGTATGTAGTCGACTCTAACCAGTAGAGCCCTGTTTCTGTACCTTCACACCCTGGAAAAAGAAGATTTTAGAAGGCCCATAGCTAGTGTTGCAGCAGCCTCTGCTGGCCACCTTTGCCTTCCACACCACACCTAGATGCAGAGGCCAGGAGCCTGCCATCAGTTATGTTTGAGGTGGTCTTGCTGATATAATTATTAATGCTGTGCACTCTCAGAAATATCTGGGTTCACACATGACTCAGTAACCTTCAGTCACAGCCAAGTTCCAGGTACCAGAGAGCCTTTAAGAACCTAGAGAGGGGATGGAGAGATGGCTCAGAGGTTAAGAGCACTGACTGCTCTTCCTGAGGTCCTGAGTTCAATTCCCAGCAACCACATGGTGGCTCTTAGCCATCTGTAATGTGATCTGGTGCCCTCTCTGGCATGGAAATACACAGGCAGTAGGAACGTTGCATATACACAATAAATAAATCTCTTTTAAAAAGAAGAACCTAGAGAGATAGGTGGGACTTTAAGATCTCTGACCCGAGAGGTAGAGGATCTCTCTCATCAGCAACACAGGAGTAAATAGTTCAGAGTCCTCTATCCTGGGTCAGGGCTAAGGCTTCTTGACAGCCCCGCCCTGAAGAAGCAGTAACGCAGATGCGTGTTGAGTAGGAGGGAGAGGGGCGTGGAGAAGAGCAGAAAGAAAGAGAGTAAAAGGGACGAGACTGACGCAGCCAAAGGAAGCGCCCAAGGGTGTGACATGCTATTGATGCATGTGTCCAGCAGATGGCAACACGGAGCAGCCTGCATCAGCCCATCCAAGGGACTGCCTGAGCCAGCATCTGGCTTCTGGCCTCCTGCAGAGCTTTTCCTTTGATTTGGTTCTTGGTCCACTTTCCCCCACATGAGTCCTTAGGCTACACTATAAATCGCTAAAGAAGACCTTTCACAAGCCCCAAACCTTCCCTCCCCAAGAAGGTGGAAGAAAGGCCTGCCTGTTAGGTCCAAGGCAGCAGGATTCCTGGAGCCCTGTCTGGCACCAGTGCCTGAGTGACCAAAGGCTCCCAGGGAACCCTTTCTCCATCACCCACCTGTCAGGGATTCTGAGTACAGAAGTATAGACCAGTGTGATTTGGGGGAATGTTTCCATGTTCTGTCATTCGGGAAAAAAATCCCGCAAATTAGCAGCATGATAATGAACAATATCTACTTGACATGAAGGATCGCAGTGTTTGAGGAACAGCAACCGCAGCTCCTACTCCACAGAGAGAAGAGAGATCCTGGGCTGCCTCAGACAGGTTTCCCTGCACTGCACCTTCTTCTGAGTACAGCCCCCCAGTGGCCAGACTAGGGGAAGTCCCCGAAGGCACGACCTGCCTACACAAGCATATGGCTATAGCCTGCCTGGCTGCCCTAGGGCCCAGCCCCAGACCACTAGCTCACTACCCTGCCAAGATTCCCTAGGCACGTGGCTGGAGGGGAAAAATGGAGTCTTATGTTCCCCAGGCAGGAGAGGATTCTTAAGAAAATAAATAATAAAGATCTCCAAATCCCCGGAAGATTTGATACCTTCAAACACAGTCAATGCACATTTGTGCTTCATTCATGAATCAGCCGCTAAGTCTGCAAGCTCACACATGCTGTTTGGTTGGTTTTGAAAAAGGGTCCTTGCTTTATTCTGAAGGTTGGCCTCAAATTCACAATGTTAACCCCAGCTGGCCTCATGCTCCTACTGATCCTCCTGCCTCAGCCTCCTAAGTTGCAGAGATTACAAGCATAGGCCACCACACCCAGGCTGCAAGCTTGCTCTTGCCCAGTTCTTACCTACGAAGAAATCTTACCCTAGCCTCCAGTTGAATTCGACAAATATTTATTAAATGTCTTGTACAGGCTGAGCTTTGTGCTGGCGGCTGGGGATTGTGGCCTCTATCTTTAATAAACTCTTAAGTCCAGCAGGCAGAGGAAAACATGGAGTTCAGTGTACTACAGAGACCTCTGCTAGAGTTGGGCGCGTAGCTCATCATGCGACATCATGAGATTGAGCCCCTGCTGCCACCGTGTCAGCAACAAGGGACCAGGAGACTCTCCAGGAAGGAAATGACATTTGAGCAGGACGGGTTCAGGAAGGAGGAGAAGGAAGGATGGGGAAAGTAGATCCTGGAAGTGATGCTCAGCCACGGCGTGCAGTCCAGGGGTGCCACGGAATTCAGTCCAGGGGTGTCAGGAGGGGGTGGGGAAGCCAGGAGGCTGTGAAGGCTCTAGAGAGAAGGCTGAGGACTCTGGATGTGTCCTGTACACATCCGGCTTCATCTGGAATCTGTTGTACACAGGACAGTCCTGACCTCAGCCATTCCTGTCAGTGTCAGCAATCATGCTTCTCCCCCATGAAAAGCCAGACTCCCTGCCTTGGGGCCTGGTGAAGCCACTCCAAAAATGTCTGCTTGGAAAATTCCATATGCTAATGAAGCAGTTTTCTGACCCACAGCACACAGGCCCATCAGTTAGCCCGGCTAACTGGATCTCCTCTAAGGAGCTGCAGTGCAAAGCTCTGAATGCACTCTGGCCTCCCCCATGTCCCCGCCCCACCCCGGAGTTCCCACCCAGCTGATTATGAACCCAAGGACCTCACAATCCCCAAATAGGATAAATGTTGTCTTCAGAGTCCCGTGAAGCTCAGGAAAGACCTGATTAGACAGTAGATCCTGTGTCGGGAACACCAAAAATTTCTTAGGTAGAACTGGGTGGCAGAGCCCCTCTGTAGCCCTGGCATGCTGGGCATTGCCTATTGTCCCAAGTGGCTGCTTGAATGGTGTCTTTGTCACACTTTTTCTTTAATTTACAAGGAGACTTTCCAAACTGTAACTCAGAAACTGAGTGTTGGCCAGGCACAGTGGCTCCTGCCTGTAATCTTAGCATGTGGAAGGGAAGCAAGAGGACCAGGGGTTCCAGGGCATTCTCGGCTATATGGCAAGTTCAAGGCCAGGTGAAGGCCCCTGTTGTCAAGCCTGAAAACATGAATTCCATACCTGGGACCCACATGGTGGAGGCATAGAAATGATTCTCATAAGTTGTCCTCTGACCACACATATTCTCATAGTGTCTGCTTACACACACACACATACACACACACACACACACACACACACCATAAATTTTGTTTTAAAAACACTGATTAAGGGGGCTGGACAGATGGCTCAGAGGTTAAGAGCATTGCCTGCTCTTCCAAAGGTCCTGAGTTCAATTCCCAGCAACCACATTGTGGCTCACAACCATCTGTAATGGGGTCTGGTGCCCTCTTCTGGCCTGCAGGCATACACACAGACAGAATATTGTATACATAATAAAAAAATAAATAAATACTTTTTTAAAAAATGCTGATTTAATTAGGAGCAGGGGGTAGGCAACAGAGCCACATCCCTTTAATCCCAGCACTGGGGAGTCAGAAGGCAAACAGATTTCTGTGTGTTCAAGGACAGCCTGGTCTACAAAGCAAGTTCCAAGAAAGTTGGGGCTACACAGAGAGACCCTGTTCTCTGGGGGGGGGGAAACAATAATATAAAAAAAATAAAAAAACAAATTAGGGGCAGGCAATATAACCCGGCAGGTAAAGTATTTGCTGCAAAGGACTGACTAGCAGAGTTTGATCCCTGGAGCCCACATAATGGTGGAAGAAAAAAACAAACCCAACACAGCTGTCCTCAGACCTCCACACATGTGCCTTGGCATGCATGTTTCATGTCACACACACACACATGCACAATAATGATAAATAAAATTTAAATTTTAAAAATATTGACTAAACTCCGCCACGCTGGGAGGTCTCACAGAACAGACTCTGATCAAGGCCCTCTGAGCTTGCCGCCGTGCCAGTTCACCATGGAGTCACAAAAGCCTTAGCTCAGCTAGAAAATCCTACTGAAAAAAAGAGCGCATTTTATAAGCCTTGGGATAGACAATTCCGACAAATGGTGAAGCCACGGGGAAAGACAATTGAAAGTGGCTAGTGTTGCTCCAGAAAGAAATACATGTCTGTCCCAAGAGGGATGACAGAGTGGAGAGTGTTCAGATGTGGGGGGCAGCCCTGGGGGCAGTGTGGGGTCTCATGGCTGTAGGCCCTCGCCAGCTCTGCATCTACGATTAATGTCATTACCTCTGTGATCCCATGCACCAGAGGGGGACACTTGGAGCCAGAAAGGAAGAAGAAATGCTTTAATGGATGGGGAAAGCAGCATGAGCAGGAGTCTAGAGTCATCCTCCAGCTTCAGGGTTCCTATTTGTGACTGCAGGTTCTGAAAAGGAGCCAGCCGCTGGCAAACCTACACAGCTGGCAGAATGCAGCTCAACCCTCTGTCTCAGGACACCTGGTAGGTGTGCAAGGAGGAAATGAGGACAGGAAAGGTATCTGAGGGGTCAAGTTTAAGTATGCTGTGCACCCTCCCCCCCACACACACACACTGGACAATCACACACATGCATGCCTATTTCACAGCATATGCACACAGGCTCACACTCACACACGTGCACTGAACAGACACATGCACACATACTTCACTTCAACAGCTGGACTTGAGGTTAGTAACAGAGACAAAGACCCAGCAACTTTAAGGCCTGATTATTCCCACAACCACCCATTCCCCTAGATGCTGGTGGCAACAGTCTATTATTGGGGACGTAGCTGCCTCCTGCTCCTCTCCATGGCCTTCACATCTAGAGAAGGTTCATGGTAGCCTAAGACACTAACCTCAGAGCAAATGCCATTGTGTCATTCAGGAGCTGGGGAACAGAGGACAGCCATCACGTATGCTCTGTGACTGTGGGTAGCTGTCCTCTGACCGTCTCTACCTGACACCACCTCTTCAACCCTTCTTTAGTCCCAAAGTCCCTTTCCTCCTGCTATATGCTTCCCTCCCTTCAATGCTAGCAGAGAAGGACACAGGTTTTTGTCCTGTCTCCATAGACCTCTCGTTACTAGGCCCCTACTCCAACTGCAGCTGCCCACACCCTGGCAAGTAAGCGCCTAAAGCATCCAACTCGGTGTGGCGGGTATTCTCACACTCGCCCCTTCTGCCTACTCCACTTGATACCCACCAGTCAAAATGCCCCTTTCTTTCCCAGCTAAAAGTTGTCTGTCTTTTGCCGGGCTCCCTTGACCCTCAGACACCTGGCCTTCCTCTTGGTCTGATACCTGACCACAAAAATCAGCTCACAGGCCCATCTTTCCTTTTTGTTCCTCTGGAGCTAGAGTGCCCTTGTCAAGGTCCTGGAATATAGACTCGCAACTTTGATGAGAGCAAGGAACATCACCCCTGATGTGGCTCCCCTAGTTACCACGTTTCTAGACACTCTCCTTTCTCTGCCCCTTAGGAGGCATGGACACCATGGTACCTGCCCCACGCCCATTGAAAGGAATCCTCACTTGACTCTCCAGGACCCTACTGTCAACCGTTTTTACTGTAAGCTGCCCATTCTCAACAGCCACAGTGTTCAAAGCCAAAAGAAAGAACCAAAACAACCCTGGAATGTTTAAGAACAACTGCTTTTGCAATTTGGGGTGTAGCTCAGTTTTTAGAGTCATTTCCTAGCGTGCACAAAGCACCGGGTTACATTTACTAATTAAACGGGGTGTGGGGGTGCATGCCTGTAATCCCACCACTTGGGAGGTAGAAGCTGGAAGATCAGAAACTCAAGGCTGTCTTTTGCTATGTAAGGAATTCTTGACTAACCCGAGCTGCATACGGCTCTCTCAAAAGAAAATGAAAAAGGGAAGAAGGAAGGGAAGGACAGAGGGAGGGAGAGAGGGAGAGAGAGAGAGAGAGGGAGGTGATGTAGGTGAGGGAGGGGAGAAGGAAGGGAGATAGGGAGGGAGACAGGGAGGGAGAGAGGGAGGGAGGGAGGGAGGGAGGGAGGGAGGGAGGGAGGGGGGGAGCAGGGATGGATGGATGGATGGATGGAGGATGGATGGATGCGGTGGGGTGGGATGGAGGGATGGGTGGGTGGGTGGGGATGGATGGATGGTGGGGATAGAGGATGGAAGGGAGGGAGGGAAGAATGGAAGGAGGAAGGCAGCAGGGATGGATGATGGGGGATAGAGGAAGGAAGGAAGGAAGATTGCCTTTGTCGTGTGCCCCTACATGCAGACAGCCATCTCCATTCTACTCCAACGCTTCCACTCAACTTCCTACACTGAACAGTCTCAAATAAATTACTACTGGGACCCATCTGAACACAATGCCCATGCCTTGTTCTCCCCTTGGTGAGTGATGGGTAGCAGGAAGCTGCCCACAGGTAGGAGGGCTAAGATGGTCCTTAGTTCTTCTCCCTACTCTAGACATTCTCTCTCCTGGGAACAGAAGATCCTACCTGCTTGACAACTCCTCCAATTCCATCCAGCGAGAGTCCCTAGCTACCCCCATGGGACTGGAGGACAGTGCCCCCGGTGTTCAGGTAAAGTTAGGACTCTAATCAAGCCCCAACTCATGTCACTAATGCAGCATCATCTAAAAAGATCACAACCATTTAAAAGGACCATTATGCACTTACTACATGCTAAGCACGAGACTAAGTCCTTAGTTCAGATCTTCTCAGGAACCCAGAAAGGGGACTATTTGCAGGTAAGATCATTGCAGCTCAGACAAGTAACTTTTTAAAAAAAGTATTTATTATATATACAGTATTCAGCCTGCATGTATGCCCTCAGGCCAGAAGAGGGCACCAGATCTCATTACAGATGGTTGTGAGTCACCATGTGGTTGCTGGGAATTGAATTCAGGTCCTCTGCAAGAGCAGCCAGTGCTCTTAACCACTGTGCCATCTTTCCAGCCACCAGACAAGTAACTTTCTAGTTGACAGTGACAAATGTCTACTTACTCTAGGAGACTAAGATTCCCCCCACCCCACCCTGACACATACTCTCTTCCCCTACTTAACCCCAGCAATGACCCCTCTGACCAAGTAAACTTCCCAGCAGAGGCATCAGCAGCCTGGGGTTGCCCTCCAGAGTCTAGAAGGGGAGGAAATCGCCCCAACAGATGTTAAATACCGCCTGCAGCTGCTCGAGGAGGTTCCATTCCAGACAAACAGCTCAAGTGGACACAGCCAGCACAAACCGGGATGGAACCCGCTCAGCAAATCCCACAGAGAATGGTTCAAGCCCTGGAAGGTGGAGGATGTGTCATACCACAGGGACGAACCCTTCTATTCAGGTGAGAATTAATGGGGGGGGGGTAAGAAGGAGTGGAGGATGACGTTGAACATAAAGCAAAATTTGAACCCCCATCCTCAAACACCTTGTTGAGTCCTATCCCGGCCCCCAGACTGATCGCAGTGGAAGGCAGCACAGGCAAAGGCTTGGTTCAGCAGTAGCCCTTCAGGCATTGTCTAGCTACAAGCCTCTGGAAGGTGTCACACCGCCTACCACATCACAGCCTTCCCTTCTCCCTCCTCCCTCCTTTGGTTGGGCCTGATGACAGTCCTGCAGGCCAGGCTTTCAAAGCAAAGGGACGAACAGAGGCTGGAAGGTAGCTTAGTCCCCAGCCTGCCTGTCTTGCAGGCACAAAGCCCTGGGTTTGAGATTCATTATTGCATGGTGCAGGCATGGTGATCCATACCCCATCACTTGCGAGGGAGAAGCAAGAAGATCAGAAGTTCAAGGCCATCCTCAGCTCCCTACGTAATCCTTCCAGGTCACATTCAGGGCAGAAGAATAGCACCAAGAGAACATCAGAGCCACAAGGAGTATGTCAGCCAGGACCAGAATTACACCCAAGTTCCAATATGGAGGCAAGCCTTCTCACTTGGTCTAGACAAGAGCAGTCAGGGCATTGTGTGAGTATCTAGAACGAAGAGCAAGCCTCCAGCAGGGCAGTATGGGTGGGAGAAAGGTGGGGGGGGGGCCTGTTTCCCAAGGGTCCCATAATATTAGAAGTGTACCATCTGTCACCTCAGAAAAACAGTTGTCAAGCCACAGAGCAAAGAGCTCGGTCTTCAGGAATCTTGGACTTCCCTCTAGCTCAGCTTTAACTTAGACCTTTGACTTCACCTGAGATTTGAACAAGGGCAAACTGGTATGGGAATGAGGGTCCTAAATTCAGGGTCAGCCCCCATCCCCTGTGTATTCATGGGAGACATAAAGTCCCCACTGCAAACTAGGAAGACCCAGGCTTCCCAGTCTCACTGGAGTACAGAGCATCTTTGTCCTGCCCTCTGTCCCCAGACGGCCCTTGAATGCATCCCTACCCAGTTAGAAAACCCAGCTTGAACCCAGAGACACCACTGTGTGCTTTACAGATAATGTGTTCCTCAGAGTGACCCGTGCATCAGCCTAGTAACACAAAGAGCTATATATCCCGCCAGCAAACAAACGTCCAAGTTCTCTGGACCCCGAGCCCCCATTCTCTAAGCTGCAGTTCCTAGCTGCCTGCTAGGCAGTGTCTAGTATGCTCCCGGTGGCCTATCCTGCAGTGGAAGGTGTCTCATCTTCTCTGCTAAGACACAGCATAATAACAGGGATGTGAAAAAGAAACGGATAAAATAAATTTAAATTTTCCTTTCCAGAGAAGCAATAAAGAAGTTTTCATTTGAAAGGACCCGAAAATATATTGTTTGATTTAGGCAAACCCACAAATGAAAGGCCAGGAGGCAAGCCCAGGCTACAGGGCCCTTCTGTTCAGGTCATCTGAGTTGGCTCAAAGGGAGAGGTGACCACCAGTAGAATCTTTTGTTCCCTATGCAGCCAATCCACACAACGTGTGTTAAGGGAAATGGCGCCCGGCTGGCCCACGACCCATGCACATCAAGAGCTGAGCCAGACAAAGTCAGGGATAGCGAGTATGGGTACAAAGAGCATTGCCAACTCTGATGAAGCCACAACATCCAGGGTAAAGTGCCCAAGCTTCCCTGTCAAGAGGTAACCAGGGCCAGGGTGGTAGAGGGCTTCCTCAACATGCATGAAGCCCCAGCTCTGATTCCCAGCACAGTATAAACGGGGCATAGTGTGGCACGTCTCAGCACTTGGAGGTATAAGCGGTGGGGAGTTCAAGGTCATCCTTGGCTAGTGTTGACAGTTAAAACTGTTGTTCTTTCCCAGATGTCCTGTCTGCCACCTCTCAAGCTCCTGTCGAGAAGAGTCAAGAGCAAGTGGCCCCCGCAAACACCTGGAATCTTCCAAGGCAAATTCCAAGCTGAACTGACTGGCAAGCACTTCTTCCAGGACTGGAGGGCTCAGCCCCAAGGGCACTATGGAAGCAACGAAAAAACCCTGGTAGGAAGCCGGTGCTGTGGTGGCGCACACCTTTAATCCCAGCATTTGGGAGGCAGAGGCAGGAGGATCTCTGTGAGTTCAAGGTCAGCCTGGTCTACAAGAGCTAGTTCTAGAACAGGCTCTAAAACTACAGTGAAACCCTGTCTCCAAAAAAAAAGAAAGAAAGAAAAAAAGAAAGAAAGAAAGAAAGAAAGAAAGAAAGAAAGAAAGAAAAGTTTATCTAAAAAAAACCCATTTTGTATTGTTATATTTTCTGTGTATGGGTGTTTTGCCTGCTTGCACATCTGTACACCACAAACGTGCCTGGTGCCTGTGGAGGCCAGAAGAGGGCATCAGATCCAACAGACATTTGTGAGCTGGCAGCTCTTAACCACTGAGTCGTCTCTCCAGCCCCATCACCAGGCTTGGTAGTGGGTGACTTTACCCTCTGAGCTAGTATCTCACTTGCATTCAGAGAGATTTTGAACAAGAGTATTTCCCAATCCTGCTTACTAAGCTCTAATGACCCCATTTTTATATCTATTATTATGATTATGATTATTACATGCATGTGTGTATGTCTGAATGTGAGTATGTACATTTGAATTCAGGTGACCTCAGAAGCGAGAAATGTCTGAGCCCCAGGAGTTGAAGTTACCAATAGTTATATAAGCTATTCGGCTTGGGTGCTGGGAACCAAACTCATGTCCTCCACAAAAGCAGTACCTGCTCTTAACCACTGAGTCATCTCTCCAGCCTCTAGAGACTCCATTTTCACCTAAGGCAGAACAAAAGCATGCTCCTTGTGATTCCTTAACTAACAAATGGCTCAGATTGTGACATGCAGAGGGCGGGACTTATCCTCTATCAGCTGACTGCTCTGTCCCCTCCCATGTTCTGGGTTTGCAGGTGCCATTTGAGGATCAAGTCCACACCAGGCTCATGTACATGCCCTTGTTTACTGGAAGAGCGAAGCTGTATAAGCCCAAGAGCAAACACAAGACCAACATTTTCTCAACTGAGCAGGAAAAATCGAACAGGTACAAGGGTGAGACCAGTCCTTCCCAGGCACAGTACCTTAGTCTATACTGGCAACCAAGGACCAAGTCAGCCGCAGGACAGGTGTGACTCGGCTCCGGCTTGGACCCATAATCTCCCTGCCTGCTTTTCCAGGTCAGCGCCAGAATTTTGGCCTCAAAAAAAGAACATCTGGAGAAAGAGACTGCCTGAATAACACCTGAGGAAACACCATAGAAGCTGTGCCTGTAATCCCAGCACTCAGCTGAGACAAGATTGCTGTAAGTTCCAGGCCAGCTTGGGCTGTGGTGTGAGACCCTGTCATACATGTGTCCCAGGCTTGATGGCACTCAACAGCACTTGAGAGGTGGAGGCAGAAAGATCCCTGTACTACTTAAGGAGTTTGAGGATAGCCTGGGCTACATGAAACCCTGTCTTTTAAAAGGAAAACAAGCAAGCAAACAAAAACCCCCAAAGATCTCTGAACCACCTTCCTTATCCTAGACTCAGCTCTTAGACCAGTTGCTGCCATTCTTACCACCATCCACATGATGTCTCGTGATGCCAGCAGGGCATGGGTGAGTCATGTCTTGGGAAGGAATGCTGTCCCATATGTCTCAGAAGGGCAAGTGTGTTCCAGAAGACCTGAGAGGGAAGGTCAGTAATTTCTCTAATCAATGAGGCAATGGCAAAGCACCCAGGCTTCTCAAGAAAGCACCACCGATGAATTATATTCTGCTCAAGCCACCCGAGGGGATGCTCCTGCTCTTTCTTTTTAAAGTGAGGTAGACTGCACACACTGTAAGAGTAACCCTTTTAACATGTACAATTCTGTGGTTCCCTGTGTTGTTCATTGATTAGATCAGTGTGGGAGTGGCACACCCTTATAATTCCAGGGTTTAGGAGGCTGAGGCAGGAGGATTACGGTGATTTCAAGGCCAGCCTGGGCTACCTAGTGAAACCCTGTCTCAAACAAAACAAAAATCAAAGTTAGGAAAATAAGTTTAGACCTAAGATAGAGGAGAGACAATGGATGCAGAGGACAAAAGCGTGAATTTTCTTAAAAGGGGGAAATGGGTGAACTGGCTCAGAGGGGAAAGTCTTTACTGAGCAAGCCTGATAATCTGCGTTTAATCCCTGGAACCATGGTGGAGGGAGAGACCTGATGTCCCAGGTTGTCCTCCTCATGCACACATGGCATGTCCATACCTGGATACACATGCTCACATACACAAGCCACACGCACTACCAGCCTCAATTGAGAAAAGGCATGCTGCACTGCCCTCTCGTGACCAGCCTAGGGAATGACAGCCAGCTGCAAGCTAGGCAGGTAGGCAGGCTACAAGCTAGGGATCTCTGGAGAGAGGCACAGAAACCCTATACATCTTAATTAAGGCCGACTAAGCGCAAAGCCTACCCGGAACAGAATCCTTATTCTCTTCCTACACTTCAGTCTCTGCCTGAAAACACAATAAACTCCTCTGTGGTGAAGGAAAGATGATTAAGGATTTCTAAAGCACCTGGATCTAAGACAAACAGTACCTTGTCCCTGAGAAACTGTGAGATCCTTAAAACTGTAGTTAGAACGTGAGCCAGTATGTCGAGAAGACCACCACACAGAAGGGCTGTGACGATGGGCTCTAGCTTGAATGCGTTCACTTGTCCAAGGCAAGGGGCAGGCTAGACCTCCTGAAGAGGAGCCTCAGAAGCCTGGGTCCAGAGCCTGAATTCTTTGGAGGCAATTGAAAGGCTTTAAAAACAATTTTAAAGCTTATATTCTTATTTCCTTTTTGTGTGTGGGCAGGTGGATACAGGCTGACGTGTGTATATGGAGGTGTGTATATGGAGGTGTGTATATGATGGTGTGTATAATAGAGGTGTGTATACAGAGGTGTGTGTGGAGGTGTGTATACAGAGGTATGTATACAGAGGTGTGTATACAAAGGTGTGTATATGGAGGTCTGAGGACAACTTGCAGGTGTCAGTTCTTTGCCTCCACCATGTGGGACCTGGGGATCAGACTCAGGTTATCAGACTTGGCAGCAAGTGCCTTCATCACTGAGCCATCTTCCTAGCCCTAAGGGTCTTTTCTATTTTAGGGTTAGAGGGTAAGTTTAAAGATATTTGTAGAGACAGTGCAGTGTATTCTTTACCCAGTTCCTCTAATCTTAAGCTTTTATTAACTATTGGACATCACAAAACTGAGAGACACAACACTGGCAATTTCTATGAACTAAACTATAGGCCTTATTTAGACCTAGAAGCTTTCCCATTAATGACTTGTTTTGTTTTGTTTTGTTTTGTTTGTTTTAAGGCAAGGTTTCATGCAGCCCCAGGTTGACCTCCAACTCAACAGAAACCGTGAACTTCTGGTCCTCCTGAATTCTCCTCCCAAGGGATAGGCAAGCGCTGTGTCTGGTTTCTATGTGCTGGGGACTGAGTGACAGCCCTAACCCCTCGTCTGTTCAGAGGACCAGATGAGCAAGAGGTTTAGAGACCAAAACAGCAGCTCTGGCCCAATGGTCACACTGATTTGTAGAGTGTTTTTTTCTACCTCAAATATGGATTATATCTCTGATCAATCTCTTTCTTTCCTCCTTTTTTTTTTTTTTTGAGACCTAATCTTATGTAGCCGAGGCTGGCCTCTAGCTCTTTATGAAGCCAAGGATGACCTTGAATTTCTTCCTGACCCTCCTCCTTCAGCCTCCTGAACACTGGGATGCCGGGATGCTGTTTTTGGGAGATTTACAGGTATAATCTCAGAAGTAACAGAACCCTAAGGCCAGCACAGCTGCTGTGGGAAGCCTGCACTAACTTCCCATTAGGGACAGGGTCTGGGAAGGGCCTTCATTCATTCCCTGCACGTATAGTGCTAACTTTTTTTTTTTTATGACAGGGTACTGAAACTGCCTTTAAACTCCTGCTCTTCCTGCCTCCATCTCCCAAATTCTGGGATTACAAATACATCACCAAACCTAGCTTCTGTCTTCAGTGTCTCCCCCAACCCCAATAATCTTATTGATTCTTTGGGAATTTCACATCATGCATCCCAATCCCACTCACTTCCCAGTCCCTCCATATCTACATTCCACCCTTGTAACCTCCCCCTGAAAGAAAATTAAAATTAAAAAACAAACAACAAAATAAATCACCAGATGAAGCAATTATTTATATTGTTCTATTATTAAATAAAACTCGGGAGTCAGATTTTGGGGTAAAAACCTGATAGATCTGAAGAGTGACAGAGGAACAATCAACTAACCCTGCCCCTCCACACTTCCAGATTGATAAAATCACACATCTTTCTAAGGCCCTCCCTACTACTTCCTGTGTCCTCCTATATTAGTCCTCCAAAACCTCTGTGGCTAATTCTGGCCAGCCAAATATTGACTTTGCCTTCTAATTCAAGGTTTAACTTTATTGGAAGCCTTGGAGTGTCAGTGAGAATAAATCTCCTGCAACATTTCCCTCCTTTTGTCTAAATAAAAGGGAACGGTTTTAACTCTAATACAGTAATACTATATACAATGAGAACAACTATCAGATATTGCCTATATAAAAAGGGAAGGTTTTAACTTTAATACAATAATAATATACAATAAGAACAACTATCTGGGCCGGGCGGTGGTGGCGCACGCCTTTAATCCCAGCACTCGGGAGGCAGAGGCAGGCGGATCTCTGAGTTCAAGGCCAGCCTGGTCTACAAGAGCTAGTTCCAGGACAGGCTCTAGAAACTACAGGGAAACCCTGTCTCGAAAAACAAAAAAAAACAAAACAAAACAAAAAAAAAAGAACAACTATCTGGTATTGTCTAAATAAAAAGGGAAGGTTTTAAACTTAAATTGTACAATAAGAACAATTCTCAAGAATTATATTCACAATCTCCAGGCAATTTGCATTTGGCAAATTCAGAGAATATACTATCTATCCTACATTGGTGAGTCCAAATTTTTGAACTTAATTCACTTTCTTTTTTTAAAAAAAAGATTTATTTATTTATTATGTATACAACATTCCTCCCATGTTTGCTTGCATGCCAGAAGAGGGCACCAGATCTCATTATAGATGGCTGTGAGCCACCATGTGGTTGCTGGGAATTGAACTCAGGACCTCAGGAAGAGCAGTCAGTGCTCTTAACCTCTGAGCCATCTCTCCAGCCCCTTTACTTTCTATCATATATTACCATCCTAAAAATATTTTTTTAGACATTAAAACATTTTCTTAGATAAATAACTTAAGCTTTTATATTTCTCAACCTTATAAACTTTACATCTTTTGTAGATTTTTTCTCTGAATTTGATAACAAAGAAAACTGTAAAACTATAACTATCTATTTATTCTTCAACCCCGTCAGAGACTCAAGAAGGATATAACACTGCCTGAGTAAACAGGAAGTGCAGAGGAAATGACTTCCCAAACTATAGAGATGACAAAGATAGCTGACTGCCCAGACAGTCACCCAAGTTTCCTCTGCAGCATTGGGGCATCCATCTTTGGCCTAAAGGCCTGGAATATCTGACTCTTTTCTGTGAAGCAGGAATTTTAAAGAACCATCCTACCTTATTTTGGCAAAGCTCAGTAGTCACTTCCTTTCTTGTGTCCTGTCCAATTCAGACAGCATGCGGTTTCTTGCCCAGTGTCTAACTTTGCCACAATAAAAGCAAACTCCTCCATATAGAGGTTCTTTGATGTCCATCATCTGTTTTGTTTGTTTGTTTGTTTGTTTTTGTTTTATTTTAAAGTAAATTGGTGCTGTCAGGAGCAAACATGTCTCACTACCATGAAAAGTTTTAGTTATTAAAATGTCTTAAATGCCATATTCTTTAGGGCTCTGAAGTGTTTGAAGACCACTTATCTACCTAAAATATATGTTTTACCTTGACAACATACCTAACATAGTCACAAATTTGATTGTTGTAGATGACCAACTACTAGCCTGCATTTCTTATTATCCCAAATAGCTTTCAAGGACTAGAACTTTACAATTAAACAAGAATAGAAACATATATACGGTATGTTCTAACAAAAATAACCTTAAATTTGTATCAACAAACAAAAATCCATATCAATGTAAAATACTTGAGTCTACTAGTTGTTTTATAAAGTAGATTTAATAATCTACCTTTTTATCTTATCATTCCCATATCCCCCCTATTTTCTTTTCAGAAAGAGATTCTTGAATCTAACCTTCTTTGCTTAACTTTTTCCCTGACCATGACCAGTAACAACTTGTAACCAAACCCCCTAAACAATGACAAACATCCATAATCCACCAAACAACCAAAATCCACTCACCCCATCTCTCAGTAATGTGGGTATTGTGTTCTTAAATTTACTTACTGATGTCTGGAAGAAATGGCAACTTTAGGAGACCCTGAGAAAATGTAGGTAATGTTCAAGTCCTGGAAGAGCTAGCTGTTGTCCATTATCAATGTGAAGGGTTTATCTGAAGTCCCAACTGGAGTAGTCTATGAGGCTGAACCATCTTAGCTCACTGTTTTGAAGTTGTCCAAAGCTGATCTTTGGGTGGTGTTTGTCAGCTTACGGCACTACCACAATCCAGGTGGATTTGTTGTTGCAGCGACCCACCATCTTCTTAGAAACCTCAAAGGTCGCTGCCAGGAATGGTCATGAGTCACTGAAGAAAACTTACGCACTTCAAATGTCATATTCAGGAGATCTCCAAAAGGCTAAAGAAACACGTTTTGTTAAGTACATCCAGGGTATATAAACTTAGTTACTAGTTACCTGCTTCAGACTCAAGCCCAAAATCACTTACAAGAGATAGATGAAGCCTAATTCTAAAATTAGTTAGAATTCTAATGACCACTAATATCAAGTGAGAAAGTCTATACATATATTCCTATAATTTTTGAGATATTTATACTTTAATAAAATTTTTTAAAAATCAAAATAAAACCAAAGGATTATAAGATTAGTGATAATAGAAAAGTCCTATACCAGGTGGCTCTTCTGACATGAGACAGAGATTTTTGATTTTCCTTTAACA
Organism: Arvicola amphibius; assembly: GCF_903992535.2. Taxonomy (NCBI): domain Eukaryota; kingdom Metazoa; phylum Chordata; class Mammalia; order Rodentia; family Cricetidae; genus Arvicola; species Arvicola amphibius. The sequence continues at coordinate 114,374,093 of NC_052049.1, read as the reverse complement.
AGCATGCTTAGTTTAGAGAAGGAGAGACTCACACTCCAACTCCAAAGCTTTGAGTTTTAATTGAATTGGAACTACAAAAAGACCATTGCCTTATATGTCTGTAGAAAACAGGGAAAACAAACATTTGGGAAGATTTGTAAATTTTTAGCCTGTTGGAAATGTGCCATTATAGACCATTATATACCATTAGGCCAATTTACTCTTTTTTTTGGGGGGGGGAGGGGATTTTCTCTTAATGATTCATCCTTTTTCTTGCAATGTCTTATTGGTTCAGTGGTCTTCAGATTCCTTAGCTGGATGCTTTTATTCTCCTGGAAAGACAAAAACAAAACTCTGCTCCAACCCTAACTTTGGGGAGTTTCTTTTTTTGGCAGGTTATATCTGATAAAAAAAAAAAAAGGCATTTGTTAGTCTTACAAGTGAGTTTAGATAGAATGACCATTGTTTAATGAATTATTGCCTATCCTAATCAAGAGGTCTCTCTTGTTTGAATTTAATTTTTATCAATCTTGGTGGTAGTTTTTCTTCTCTTGTGCAAACAAAAGCAAAACCTCTTTCCCAACATGACACATATCCTGGTTTCCATTCTGAGGTCAATATATCTTTGAAGAATACAGGCTGATTTAATTCAGTAATAGTTGTTTTCTACTACCCAATGTCTCTCTGCAGCTGTCATTCCTTTCTCATTAGCATTTAAAATTTAAAGTTAATAAAGCATTGTGTAATCTATCTCTTGGGGGGGTCTTTATTAGCTTTTCTGTTTATTAAGCATATCTTTTAAAGCGTAATTAGATCTTTCTGTAACTACTTGTCCTGTAAGATTGTGTGGTATACCTGCAATATATTTTATGTTGTAATACACAAAGCATTGTTTAATTTTACCAGAGACATATGCTGGAGCATTGTCAGTCTTAATTTATACAGGATTTCTCATAATGCCCATACTTCTAATAAATGTTTAATTACAGAATCAACCTTTTCAGAACTCAAAGCAGTTTCCCATCGACATATTAAATATGTATCTATGGTATGGTGCACATACTTTAATTTTCCAAACTCCACAAAATGAAAAACATCCATTTGTCAAATTTCAATTCTTTGGGTACCTTTTGGGTTACTTCCTTAAGGTAGTAGAGTTTGTTTATACAAAGAACAAGTAGGATATTTCCTCATAATTTCCTTGACTTGTTGCCAAGTGATATAAAAATATTTCTTCAAATCCTTGCTATTAACATGGTGTTTCTTATGAAATTCTGAGGCTTCTAGCACATTTCTTATAGCTTATCAATTTCATCATTACCTTGTGCTAAAGGGCTGGCAGATCTGTATGGAATTTAGAATGTGATTTTATATATATATATATATATATATTGATCACTTCTTGTAGTTGAATAAATAACATAATTAACAAGGTTGATTCTAATAATATACTTAATTATATATTAATTCTAATAATTAAGTTAATTCTGAATCATATGGAATAAGTTCAGTGGTTTCAATATGTAAAACAGCTCTATGCATATTGAGAGTCAGTAATAAATATTAAGAGGTTCTGGAAAATCTAATATAATAGCATAAAATTCTGACTTTTGAACAGAATAAGGGTTTTGAGCCACTTATTTCTCCTGACTTATTTTTCCTGACCTGCTTTTCTTGATTTATTTGCATCAGTATAGTATGTATAGAGACTCCAGAAATTGGTGTTCCTCATACAATGTGAGAAAGAATCCAATTAGTTCTTTTTATAAACTGAAATCTCTTACTTTTGGGGTATCTGTTGCTACTCTTTCAAAAAAAAAAAACACACTACTGTAAGCTCTTTTGAAACAACTGGTTCTCTAAATCTCTTCAAATATTAAACTTTTACAGGATTCCAGCTAACTTCTGTATAACCTTAGGGATGCCTATCATTTGGTGGTCATTCTTGTATGGTAACTACTTTCCTAGGTAGAAGCTGAGTTGAGTCAGCCCAGGTCTCTGTCTGGCCTCCCTGCCTCCCACCCCCCAACATACACTGTCTATACTGCTGTGCCAATGAGGGGCTAGGACCAGCTTTCCCAAATGCTGTGGCTGACGAGGGGCAGGACCACCTCAACAAGTTACTGAACATCAACATGACTTCAGGTGTCAGCCAGACCATAGACATCCACAAGGCCTTTGGTGGTAACAGTTTCCAACTGCAGTAGGGCCCCAGACCCAGATCACATGGTGTTCCAGCTCCACTTCTCTCCACAGCAAATCAACTCCCATCTCTCCACTGTGTGCTCTCTTTCTCATCTCTCTATCACATATTTGGTCCTTCTAGTGGCACGTGTCACAGGTGAGTGGGTGGGCACTTCTGGCCACCCCAGGCTGCCTTCAATGTTCTTTTTAAAATTATGCTTTTTGTGTTTGTGAGCAGGTATGCATGTGAGAGTATGGTGGTTCTATCCACCATGTGGGTCCCAGGGAACAAACTCAGGTTGTCAGGCTTTATATATAGTAAGTACTTTTACCCACCGGACCAACTCAATAACAAAAACCGGTATTGTAGCCTAAGAAATTTTAACTATCAATTTCCATAGCAATAGGTCCTATATTAATTTACTTCTTGATTTCTGCTACACAGTGATTCCAAACTATAGATATTCTTATATGTAACTAGTCCATACATGTTCCTCTGAAGGGCATAGCCAGTGAAACTACTCGCGTGTGCATGCTAGCTTGTTTTTGAAAGAGGGTCTCCCATGGTCCAGGCTAGCCTCTGGTCCTGGTCTTCCTCCATCCATCTCACAAGTACTAGCATTATAGTCACAGGCCACCACGCTCTGCTACATATCTAGTTCTGTAGAGCAAATTCATGTTTGCCCCCTCATGCAAATTACCTATTTCAGGAACCTATTTCAGACACTGCAGCAGCTTCTAACAATAACTCGCAGATAAGAATCATGTAAGGGTGAGGGACTAGTTACCAAATACAAAATCTACTTTATTATTCTAGTTTGGGGTACTGAATCCAGGGTTTACACATGGCACAAGCTGAGTCTACCACTGAGCCACACTTTCAACACTCCAGAAATAATTCTTTATATGAAAAGTATATACAAGCCAAGTGTGGTGGCACAGGCCGCTAATCCCAGTACTCAGAAGGCAGAGGCAGGTGTATTTCTGTGAGTTCAAGACCAGCCAGGTCTACATAGTAAGTTCCAGAATAGTCAGAGCTATAGAGTGAGACCACCTCAAAAAAAGGCAGTGGCACTATTAGGAGATATGGCCTTGTTAGAGTAGGTATGACCTTGTTGAAGGAAGTGTGTCACTGTGGGGGTGGGCTTTGAGTCTCTTATGCTCAAGCTATGACCAGTATCACAGTTTACTTCCTGTTGCCTGTGGATCAAGATGTAGAACTCTCAGCTCCTTCTCTAGCCCCACGTCTGCCTGCCAACCACCATGATGACAAACCACTGAAACTGTAAGCTACCCCAGTCAAATGTTTGCCTTTACATGAACAGCCATGGTCATAGTGTTTCTTCCCAGCAACAGAAATCCTAAGACAGTACATACACACATATGTATACACATATGATATTCATGTGTATATACATATACAGAGTCCTTATATATACATGAAAAATGGGCAGTCCCTTAATAAACAAGAAAATAAAGACACTCAACATCATTATGGAAATCAGAATCACAGATTTACCACCTTCCACCCATAGGATAGCTGTAATAAAAATAGGAAGTATAGACAAGGATACAGGAAAAAAAAAATCAAAACTCTCATCTACTCTTGGGAAGAAATCTGGAAATTCCTCAACAAATTAAAACATGGAGTTCCATATGACTTAATGACCGTACTCCTGTCTGTATATGTGTGTTTGTGTATATATACCATACATACTTGTGTACATATATATGTACATATACATACATACATAAACAGCCACCACATTTCTTGTATTTCTAAAAAACAATCACCCACCACAAACCTTGTATATTGGTTATTCATTGCAGAAATATTTATAACTATCAAAAGTGGAAACATTTTGTAATCATCAAATCATCATTAAAATGTGATAACCACACAGAAATATTAAGTCAAAAAGAGAGAGGGGGATGTTGCAACACAACTAGAGTTTGGAAACATGTGACATGAAAGTAGCCAGACACAAAAGGCCACGTTGGATGACACATGACAACAATGTCAAAGTAGAAATCCTGGGAGGTGAGAAGTCAGCCAGGAGTTGTTCAGGGCAGGGCCGAGGTAGTCAGGGGAGTGACGAGTGACCAGGAATGGAAACAAGGTTCCAGTATCCATACGATAAAAGTACTTCTGATGGCTGCGCAGCTCCAAGATGTGCTAAAACACATTGATTCTACACTGAAAGGACCATATGCTACATAATTTATCTCAATAAAGCTACAGGAGGTTTTGATTTTAAGAAAACACTGAACATCATCACAGCTTCTTTGAGTCCCAGGGCTAGAGCTAGTGGCTCTGCTTTTGCAGGCTTGGGTCAAGTTATAGATGAGGGCTGCGCCTAAGGCCTGCCCATGCAGCTTCCTTTGCTGCTGGTCTGGAGAAGGCCTCTGCCTTCACATGGCCCCTGGAGGGCTGCTTGAGTGCCGCCCACTGGGAGAGCATCTTTCACACTAAGCTATCCTGGAGGGGACTACAGCCATGTCTTTTATGAACTTTCAGAAGTCACATGATTCTGACACATCCTACTGGGGACACAAGCTAGACCTACTTACTCTGGGAGGGGACTACCCAAGGGCTTGAATGCCAGAGAGCAGGGACCAAAAGATCTACCCTGGAAGCTAGCTACCACACTTGATGCTAATGGAGACAATGATACTAACAGCTAAGTATTTTGTGGCATTCACTATATGCCAGGCAGTTTTAAATGCACAGTAACAGTAAGCCCATGAGGTAGGTACTCTCTATTTCACAGAAGTTACGGCACAGAGAAGTTAAGCAGCTCACACCTGCTAGCAAAGGACAGCCAGAGTCAGCGTCCAGCAGCATGGTGCCACTGCCCAGCCTTACAAGACCACATAGCACTGCTTCCTAGTCTTCCCATATGTGCTGCCCATCTGCAGCCCTCAACCAACACCAGCTGACACTGAGTTTTCATTCTCCACGAGAGCTGTGTGGCCACACTACTAGCTGCAGAACAGAAAATGGTGTAATTTGCATTTAGTTAACTGGGAGTGAGGCAATACCCTTACTAGCTATCTCAATTTATCTATTTTCTTTCCAGTTTTCAGTTGTCTTTTCCTTCCTGATTTGTAGAGTTCTGTCATACAGTCGATCCTTCATGTATGCAATACCTCAGCATTGTTTTAGACTGCCAGTGCTTTCTTGGCATCTATAGGCATCTTCAGCTCTGACATGACCTGCTTTGTTGAAGGGAGACCCCTGCATTATGCAGCAGTTAAAGCAATCACAGCTTGTGGTTTGAAATGTCTTCACATGGGGTGCAGCCCATCACTTGCTGCTACCAGATTTTATTACTCGCTGCTGGAGTCACAAGCCCAGGGCCCCTCGTATGAGCCATCTTCTAGCTTCACGGCACTAAACTTCATCTGGGTCCATAATGGCCTAAGGACCCACTTCACTTTTGTTCATACAATAAAAAAATAACAATTTTCTGAGCCCCACTAGCCACCTTTCCCACTAACATGTAGCACCCACTACCTCATCACACACCAGGTTCCAGGATTCCTGAACCTGTTTTAACACACAACAACTCCCAAAGGCTTTACTCACACCGCTCGCTAGATGAAGGAAACACCCTTCACTAACACTCCCAAGACCCCAGGGAGTTCAGTACTAGCTGGAATTCTTCCCCAAGCAGAATACCCAGTTAGGAAATGATTACAAAAAAAAATAAATATGTATTTATTTTTAAAAATAAGAAGAAAAGCACTGGCTAAGAACAAGCTCTGGGATAGAGAAGTCACTGTGTCCTGCCAAAGCCAGTCAGACAGCACGGACACAGCCAAGGGTAGGTGCCTAGTCCAAAGGTCAGAACTGACCGCAAGTTGCTGGTTTGTGTCTAGCAAGACAAGCATTAGAGCTGGATGTCAGGCTGTCCTGTGTCACCACCAACACAGCACCACACAGCTGCGGAGAAGCTACATGTCCTCCACACTCCACTTGTAGGCAAGCTCCTCCACAGCCTTCTTGCTGGCAAGCCTGGCAAAGCGCTTCTGTTCAAAGCCATTGGATCTGCAATCAAAAGAGAAGTTTTAGTCAGCCAGAACCCAGAATGTTTATTTTAAAATGGACAGGGAAGTTACTCAAGGGAATACATCTAAAACATATGCAATAACGTCAAAGCAACAAAACATACAAATTAACCATTTCTCAGTCCCTGTTCAGACCTATCGCCACACTTAAAGAATTGTTTCAAACTTTCACTATTCCCTACAAAGGCTCGATACAGTTAGACCTGAAATCTCAGATACTCCAAAGACTGAGAAGGAAGATCACAAGTTCAAGTCCTGCTTGGGCTACAGAGTTGGCCCAAGGTCAGCCTAACAACTTCATGAAGCCCTGTCTCAAAAAAAAAAAAAAAATAAAATAAAATAGTAAAATAGCTGGGCATGAAAGTGAACACCTTTAACCCCAGTACTCGGAAGGCAGAGGCAGGTGGATCTCTATGAGATTGAGGCCAGCCTGGTCTATAAGAGTTCCAGGACAGCCAGGGCTGTCTCAGGGGAAAACAAAAAACAAAAAAACAAAACAAAATAAACAAACAAAAAAAAAACAGTAAAATGAAGGCTGGGGATGTAAGTCAGTAGTAGAGATAGAACTCAATACACAGCACAAAAACAAAGACTCAACTCTCTCTCGGCTGCTGGTCCACAAGCTCCATTACTTAGGCATGACTGAGTTCTCACTGGAAATTAAGTACAATGGATATGGATGTACTGAGTGACACAGCACCTGCTGACAAACTCAGACAAGTGGCACAGAGAGATGGAGGAGGGTAGTAAAAGGATTAGGAAGGATTGAGCAAGCCACATTGTGGGAATGGCCCCAAACCTCAGTCTGAAAGCAACAGATGCACAGGCATAGGAACAAGACCCTTGGTCTGGGCAGTGCTCACTAGTGTGGCCAGAGCCTAGAGAGTGAAAAAGGGAGTGGCCATGGGTCAACACTGGACGCCAAATCCCCAGGAGCTTAGGACATGGTAAAACAAACAAACCAACAAAACCCCCAAACAAACAAACAAACAAAAACTGGCAGAGGCAGGCAGATCTCTGTGAGTTTGAGGCCAGCCTGGTCTACAAGAGCTAGTGCCAGGACAGCCAGAGCTGTTACACAGAAACACCCTATCTCAAAAACAAAACAAAACAAAAACAAACAAAAAACATTTCATTGGAGAAAGATGAGCTAAAATTGCACTTCAAAGACAGTGCTCTGAAGATGTGTGACAAGAAGATTACTACAGCCACTTGAACAACAGAGGAAGGCAGTGATACCAGGATAGCAACAGGGACATGAGAGGCAAAATCAGCAGGATTTGGGCTGACTAGTCACAGTCAAAGGGGGAGGTCAGTGTGCCTCACCAGTTAGTCACCAAATGACCAAATAAATGGGGATGCTGTTATGGATTTTGTTCCTGGTCCCTTTAAGAGACAAGCCACGCCCACTCCCTCACCCATCCGCTGAGGCAGGCTGATCTTCAGCTTCTGGCCTGAGCTTGCTCACTCTCTTATCATCTTCCTCTATCATCTTCCTCTTGGAGAGGCAGCTTCACTTCTGCCTCTCTCCCCACTTCTCTGCTTCCCCCGTGTCCCCCCCGCCTCTCCTTCTCCCTTCCCCCTTCATAACCCCCTGAATATTCAGCCTCACTCTGCAAGTCATGTATATCCACGTCTCTGTCTTCTGCCCACCCGCCATGTGTCTCCCTGCCTGGGACGAGCCACTGCTAGGGGAACGGCAGCCATCTCTGCCTGGGACTGGCTGCTCCCAGGACCCCCGCTGTCTGCCACCACATGGCCCGCTATCACCATTTGGGACCTACAGCATTTCTGCTACCTACAGCTGCCGCCTGGGACTTTATAGCATTTTTAAAAGAACAACAAATGCCATCTCACAGGCTAGTGAGCACAGGAGGGAAGCAAGCGTAGGAGTATGCTCTGTACGTGTGAGCTACATGTGAGGCACCTCAAACATGCATGGACAGAAGACTCCACCATGCTGATGAACACACTAGTCTGCGTCAGACTCCAGATCTGGAACCATGGACAGACAGACAGATAGTGGCTGGAGGCAGCCTGAAGAACAGTGAGGGACTAAAGATGGAGAACTGAGAAACCTCAGAGACTAACAGAGAAAGGGTCATTCAAGACAAAGTCAAGACATGACAAGGAACCAAGAACAGGTCATTATGGAAGCCAATTCAGGGGTGAGGTTTAAATAAACGGTGAGTGGACCACAAATCTCAAATTCCCTCCCCACCCTTCTTTCTCTGCACTGCCACCCCTTTCTGATTTATTTTTCCTATGAGACAAAACATTTGTACACATACGAAATATTACACACATACCTTCACACACACACGAGAACTCTGGGAGACAAAATGACTGAAAAACATACTCAGAAAAGAAGATTAAATGAATAATAATTAAAAAAAAAAACTGTATTAGCCAGGCATGGTAGCACACACCTTTAATTCCAGCACTCAGGAGGCAAAGGCAGGCAGATCTCTTTGAGTTTCAAGGTCAACCTGGTCTACAAAGTGAGTTCTAGAACAGCCAGGGCTGCTATACCAAGGAACCCTGTCTCAAAAAGTCAAAAACAAACAAATAACAAAACTCGGTCTGCAGAGTTCTAAGTCTGGTGTGCACAGAAAGCCAGAGACATGAAGAGCATAGTAAGCACTTCAGCGGCGACGGCCAGCAGCTGCAACAAGAGCCACCTCTGGGTATAAAGCAAGTAAGACTTCAGGAACACCCTCCTGCCAGATGAACTGCAGTGTGACCAGAAAAGCACAGCAGCCAGCTAGCCAGCAACCACAGCCCCTCTATGGCTCTCTACCCACAAGAACTGGAGTCTTAGATTCCAGAAACAGCCTGAGGGACAGAAGACAACGCCTTAGGCCAGCATAAGGTGGGAAGTAGATTCCAACCCTCAAACAGCAATTATGAAACCTGCACAAAATAAACTGCATTGAAGGCACGGGTGAGTACTAAAGCAAGAAAAAAATCCAATGGGAGTCGTTCTGCCGGGGGCAACTTCTCAATCTACACAGCAAAAGTAGACCACAGGCAGAACCATGGCCTGACTAGCTTGAGGTGTTAGTGACAGTGGGAAGAGATGCTACAAAATTAAATCCTGAGACAGAGACACTGCAGAGGGGATAGACCCAATTATCTACCCAAACTTCCCAGCGAGCTTTGGGGAATCACTATGCATGCGCACAGGATACCCTACAGTGAAAGTGTTAGCCACTTATGGAGTCACCAGCATGTAATTTCAACATTCAAGAGGCTATGGCAGGAGGACCCTTGAGCTCAGGACCAACCTGGGCTACATCGCCAATTCTAAACCAGACTAGCCCACAGGGTGGAGTCCTATCCCCAAAACAGAGGAGAGAGATTGGGGAGGAAGAGAGCAATAGGCTATCAACAGAAACCAATCCTGTGACTTGAATGTTGCAATCAGCAGAAAGGACTCAAAACACCATATATATGTATTTTTCCCCAAAAAAAGAAAGCTGTCTCTAAATTGGTAAGCAGATGGGAAATCTCGGCAGAGATATGCAAGCCATCAAATGGGAATGCTGGAAGCAAACCAGCTGAAACAAAACACAACTGATAGCAACTGACAGAAAACAAATAAGACATCAGGCCACAGGTTTTGGAAACTCCAATGCCACCTTAGCCTAACAGATTTTATAAAGTGCCATCTTCCCAAGTAACTGCAGAACATATATCAAGTGCAACAGTCACAAGGGAGACTCAAAAGAATATGCAAATATTCTGGACCAATCCATTGTGCATTTCAGAGAAACTTCTCAGTATACCAAGTGATTTTCTGACAGTGCACAGTGAAAATGTCACCATTTGGAAGTGTGAAAACTCAGCAGATCTACATGTCACACAAGACCAATACATGCAATAATACCATGCATGGGTAAAAGATGCAAAACATAAAACGTCCATGGGCTGGAGAGATGGCTCAGGGATTAAGATAACTAACTGGCTGCTCTTCCAGAGGACCTGTGTTTGAGTCCCAGCACCGTATTGTAATTCCAGTCTCGGGGGATGCCCTCTTCTGGATGCCCCAGCATTCTTCCCGCATAGATACATACAAAAATAAACTTAAAAGGGGGGGGGGGGGGGGGGGAAGAGACTATAAATTGTGTATGCAAGCAATGGTGGGACATGACTTTAATCCCAGAACTTGGCAGGTAGATGTCTATGAGTTCAAGACCAACCTGGTCTATAATAAGAAAATTCCAGGTGAGTACCAGGGCTACAGAGAGAGAGCCTGTCTCGAAGAAAAGGAAAAAGCCACAAAGACCATAAATTTTAATGCAAAACTATCAAAAGCTCTTTGCATGTTTCAGACCCACATAAAAGTGTAAGGAGTAGGTATTTTTCTTTGCTCTGTACCTCCCTTTCCTGCCGGTGACACGGCAGCCTGTACTTCCCGCCTGCACTTCATCCAAACATGCCACAATAGACAAATTCCGAATCTAGCTCTCTACTATAAACTAGACATTAATTACATCTGCAAAAAGTTAAATCAATTCTGTCCTTTTGGTTTGTTGGAAAATAATTATTTTTCATTAAATGTAATAGTAATTATATTAGCATATAGAAGCTTTATTATTTATATAGTAAATATATGCTTTTAAAAATATACTTAAATTTTTAATATAGTGACTATAAATAAATAATCAACATAAAAAGCTTTTTGGGATCTTCACTAGTTTTTTTCAAAATTATACATTTGTTCATATGGGCACACACACACTCAAATGAATGTGCGGAGGAAGAAACAATTTTCAAGACATGGGTCCCAAGACTTGAACTCACATCATTAGGCTTGGCATCAAGTGCCTTCACCCACAGAGCCATCTCACTAGCAGAGTATAACAGGGTCCTGAGATTTACAACTCTGAGAATCATCATACTAAATGCTAACGTCCGTGTGGGCACTGAGATGGGACCTGCGACTGGCAGTGGGCAGGAGCTGTCCTGGCAGTCAGGAAGTCTCTTGAGTACTCAAGTGAGGCACTAGTAAGTAACCACGTGAGGTGGCAGGGCTCAGACATTACCTCGGACTTCCTCCTAGAACAGCGAAGAGAATTCCTGGTAAAGACACAACACAGAGAAGGATGCAGCACACAAGCCTCACTCATCCTCTGGCCAATGTTTGAAACAAAAGTGTGTCCTGTCAGAGTTGCTTCGGTTATCTGTCCTGAGCTTTTGAAAGGACATGGAAAGGAATGGGAGAAATACCCCAAACCTTAGAACTGACACACACAAAGCAGGAGAGAGTGGGGAAAAGCATAGACGGATCTAAGACAGCACAAAGCCAGCTGTGGTTCCAACGCCTGCATTCCCAGTACTCAGGAAGTGGTACACGAGCTGAGATCAGCCGGGCTATGTAGTGAGACACTGTCTCAAAAACAAAAACGAAAAAAGAAAAACAGAGAAGGTTAAGGCAGGCAAAAGAAGGCTGGATGGTGGTGGTGCATACCTTTAATCCCAGCACTTGGAAGGCAGAGGCAGCTGTATTCCTGTGAGTTCAAGGCCAGCCTGGTATACAGAGCGAGTTTCAGGACAGCCAACAGTACACAGAGAAACCTTGTGTCAAAGGAAGAAAAAAAAGAGCCAGGCAGAAGAGAGAAGAAAAACAGAAATCACATCTACCTGTCCACTCCATCCCAGCGGTATCCAGGCCAGATATTGAATCTATTGGGAGGAGGTGCAGGACCATTATAGCGAGGCCTCACTAAAGACAAAAATGAGAAAAAAGAAATTAGCTACTGTCATAATTTGATTCAGAGCTAGATGGCAATGGGAGAAAATTCTTCATGAGAGTTCCCATTGTTTTGAACCCAAGCTTCCAACAGGCATTACAGCTGTGGGCAGGCTCCTCTGTTGAAAGCTGTGTCCATGCCTCTTAACCCACCTCCAGCTCTGGCAACTCCCAGTCTCACCTTTCTTGTGCTTGTTCTCCTTAGCCTTATTCTTCTTAATGAAGTTGGCCATCGGGTCCCCCTCTCTCTCTTGTTCTCTCAGCATCCGATCCAGATCTTCATCATCGATATAGCGGGCCAGAGGCTTCTGCATCTCCTTCATTGCATCCTCTACATTCTGCTGCTGCTGCCGGCTCTGGGCAAGCCTGGGCAAAACAAAAGAAGCATCCTGGGTAACCATTTCCCCCTACATTGAGGAACTGCAATGCTACTCTGCAGAATTTCCTCTTTGTAGCAGCAGAGGCTAATAGCGTAAAAGCTCAGAATCCCAGCTGGAGGTAGGAGCCTACCATCTCTCAGAGACCCAGCACCTGAGGCTCATCCCCAGATCAGCTTTGTGTTCTTACCCTTTGCCCCACTGGGCATAAAGCTCATCTCGCTCTGAGTCCTTCTCTGCTTTTCTCCTCTGCTCCAGGCGTTCCAGCTTCAAATTCCTCTTCCGACCAGACTTGTCTCGAAACACCGTTTCAGCAAATTCAAACTGAGCTATGATGGGAAATCACATTTTTAAAGATAAACACCAAGCATCACAATCAAATAACATTCTAGCACTCAAGACCAGCTGCTTGGGATCTTCATGCTGGTAAGAACTCCACAGTCAGGCCACAGAGCTCCCACCAACATATGCACATCAGGGGAAAGCAGCGCTTGGATTACTGAGGTTAAAGTGCTGCACAAAAACCTGAGTAGACACATGGAAGCAATGAAAAGTTTCAACTAGCAAATACAATAAGCCACACTTAAAAACAGAAAAGACAGAGAGCTACACGAGCTGGAAGTGGCCCCTGAATGCTCTCGTTTGTACCTCCAAAGGCTGTGGTGTCTTGGTCCTGTTTCTTGAGATCCTGCTGCTCCCGCTGAACATCAGTCACCAACCCAGTTTTTGCTCCAGAATACATACGTGCAGTCTGTGCAAAAGAATAAGAATACATGTGTGCGGTCTGTGCAAGAGAAGAGGAATACATGTGTGCAGTCTGTGCAAGAGAACAGGAATACATGTGTGCAGTCTGTGAAAGAGAACAAGAATATATGTGTGCAGTCTGTGTAAGAGAAGAGGCAACAGTCAACACCGTGAGGCAGCTAGTTGCTTGTATGTCTGATCATCAGCAATAGCGAAACCAAAACCTCTAGTTTCATATTCTCATTATTGACCACAGGTTCACACCATAGGGAGGAATTTCTAATCTCATGAAGCACTTTATACTAGTAAATTTTAAAGTAAACAGAAAGAGAAACACACAGCACATAGAAGAAGAGGCTAAGAACATGCAAGCTTTCTTTCTCTTTTTAAGATAGGGTCCCATACAGGACAGGCTGGCCTTGAACTCACCTATGCCTGTTTCAGAAAGGAAGCTGAGGATTAAAGGAATCAAGTTTCTTGCCCAATCTCACAGATACTAAGTAGCAGAAGGAGGATTTAAAACTATGATTGGTTTCCTGGGGTTCTGTGCTTCCAATTGCACTCTGCAAGCTGTCAGCCTCAGCTTATTATCAAGAAAACAGGTGGTGCCTGATCATCCTATCAGGGGGGAGGATGCAGAAGGGTCTGAAGTTCAAGGCAATCCTGGTGTACTCTCAAAACAAAAACAAACAAACAAACAAAAAACTGGGAGGCTTCTGGATATACTGAAACTTGTGGCATTACAAGGCTATAAAAGGCTGGAGCCTCCTATGAAATCTGGTATAAGCTGGGCACTCCTGATCCAAAATTGGAAATACACAGCAGTCCATAATCCAAGATATTGAGCATCATTTTGTGCAGTATCTGCAAAGCCTTCAAATCTTCAAGCATCTGGATAAGGCATCCCCAAGCATCTGCTTACAAGTCCAGCTCAAATGAGTCAGAGCCATGCTGCCTTCAGAGAGAAGTTCCAGAAGTGCTTTTAACTCAGACTTACTGAACTGAATCTTGACTCTCTGGCTGCAATGTTTTTGGTGTCTGTAAAGATAGATGGGAGGATAGATGTGTCTGATAAAGACACAAGTCCTGGAAATCCCTACCTTCTTCCCGGGACGGGGACTCCTTCGAGGAGGAGAGAGATCAGAATCAGAAGATTTGGTCCTCTGTCTTCTCCGGGGTGGAGAGAGGTCAGAGTCAGAGCTCCGACGTCTCTGTCTATTCCGTGGCGGTGACAGATCCGCGTCAGAATCCTGGTGTCCTGGATTTTGTTTTTGCCGTGGAGGAGAAAGGTCTGAATCAGAGGCTTTTTGGCAGACACCTAGGTAGAAAGGCAGTCAAAGTGTGACTCCTCTGTTTCCTAGGTGAAGAGCTTGTATGAAATCTCTGGGTTAAGAGAACCTAGGGATTAAAGAATGGGATGGTCCAGAGGTAAAGTGAACCAAGTATGTAAGGCCCTGGTTTTGGTCCCAGCACAGGTAGAAAAAAGGAGGATAAATTAACCTCCTTGGAAGAATATTTCTAAGAACTTACCATGTACCAGGTGTTGGTGGCACACGCCTTTAATCCCAGTACTTGGGAGGAAGAGGCAGGCAGATCTCTGTGAGCTTGAGGCCAGCCTGGTCTACAAGAGCTAGTTCCAGGACAGGCTCCAAAGCTACAGAGAAACCCTGCCTCAGAAAAAAACACCTTACCACACTGGGGTACTCGGCCATCCTATAAAAAAAAAAAAAAACATAAAACAAGCGCAGGAGACACGGAGAACAAAGTCAGGGGCTCTGTGTCCTGGCCACCAGTGTCTGGGGACTTTGAAAAGTATGTGAAATTTCTGACATTCATCTATACTTTGGTCTACCACTGCCACTCTGTCCAGAATCAACAAGAAGAGTTTGGAGTCAGCCCTCGTGGTATGGCAGAGTCAGGAAGGCCTGGAGTATGTGCTGATATCCTCAAACTCAAGAATAATGAAGTGATTTATGTGTTGCTTTCATTGGTTGAATAAAGAAACTGCCTAGGCCTTTTGATAGGGTAGCATTTAGGTAGGCGGAGTAGACAGAACAGAAGACTGGGAGGAGGAAGGCAGACAGGGAGAGCCGCCATGAAGTTGCCAGGTCAGAGACGCTGAATCTTTCCGAGTAAGCCACGACATCGTGGTGATACACAGATTAACGGAAATGGGTTAGATCAGGATGTGAGAGATGGCCAAGAAGAGGCTAGATATAATGGGCCAGACAGTAATTAAATTAATACAATTTCTTTGTGGTTATTTTGGGGATTAGGCTAGCCAGGTAGCAGGATGCAGCCCGCCCCTTCTACAACAGTTTGGCACCCAACGTAGGGCTCAAACCCTTGACCCTGAGATTAAGAGTCTCATGCTCTACCAACTGAGCAGCGGGATACAGCCCACTCCTTCTACAACAAAAGTAATTTAACTTTAAAATCAAAACAGTTGCCAGAACAAATGCATAGGTCTGCTCTCGATGACAGTGTCCTGCAGTGGGTACCAGGTTGTAGCAACGGCCACATGTTCTGACCTACCAACTGCTCAGCTTTCTAGGAACCTGTCACTTAAATCCCCAAGAGATCTAAGATAAGAAATAATCCATAGTTGTTCCAACAGTATATGTACAGGATGACTGTCAACTATCCTAAGAGCAAAGCTAGAAATAATCCAAAGCATGCAATCTCAGGAAAATGGCTGAGTCAATTTATATAACATAAAAAGATTAAAAAAAAAAAAATAAGAAAAAGAAAACCACAGTAACATAACAATACCTATAAACCAGAGAAATTTTGTTGAGTGGAGAGAGCAAGTAAGACCATACACAGCAGGTACGCTCTGCACAGCCAGGCTCATGCATGATCACACACAGCAGGTACACTCTGCACAGCCAGGCTCATGCATGCCAGAGAGCACCCAAGGCCCTGGCTACAACATTAACAATGACGGTGTCTGAATGACTGTTCGTGAAAACCTTCCTGTGCATTCTATTCACAGCTTTTATTTGCATCTATTATTACTGTATGTGTGAGTGCAGGTGCCCACACATGGAGGACAGAGGACAGCATTCAGAGTCGGTTTTCTCCTCTCACTGCACGGGTACAGAAAATTCTTTTACCCACAAAGCCACCTCGCCTGCCCCATCAGTGCCTTTTTATGGGGTAGAGGGTGAGCAAGAGCACATAAGAACTTTCCTCCCTACCCCTGGGAGTTTTTAACTCTACGCCTAGCCCCTCGAGTTTCAAAATGTTTCCAAAGAAACTCACTCTCATACTCACAAGATCAAGTTCCTCTTACAAACAGCCATATGCTCACCTTTAGGATCAAACTGCTTCTTAGCTCCAACATGAGCCTTTGCTTGCCGTTTCCGTGGAGAAAGGTCAGAGTCCTGCCTGTACTTGCTGTTCTTGGAGAATGATGGGTGAGAGGGCCCCAGCCCCCTCTGGTGTACAGCCTTGCTAGAGGATCTTTCTGCAGCTTTACTACTTTTGGTTCTGGACAGTTCCAAATCAGGGGAGTCATGACGGGCCCTCCTGAGATGCTGTGGGTTTGAAGTGTCAAAAGTCCTCCTATGTGTAGCTGTGTCAGGGGAGTGGTTATGGGCCCTTCTGGGGGGAGAGACACCCGAGGAACAAGGATGGCCTCTCCTAGAAGATGCACCTGAGGAATTACGATGAGACTTCCTGGGAGGAGATGTGTCTGAGACATGGCGGGATCTCCTTGGGGGAGAGGGATCTGGGGTATCATGACGGGATCTCCTTGGGGGAGAGGGATCTGGGGTATCATGACGGGATCTCCTTGGGGGAGAGGGATCTGGGGTATCATGACGGGATCTCCTTGGGGGAGAGGGATCTGGTGTATCATGACGGGCCCTCCTGGGAGGAGATGGATCCGGGGTGTCATGACGAACCCTCCTAGGAGGAGACGGATCTGGTGTATCATGACGGGTCTTCCTGGGAGGAGATGGATCTGGGGTGTCATGACGGGCCCTCCTAGAAGATGGATCTGGGGTGTCATGACGAACCCTCCTAGGAGAAGATGGATCTTGCTCATCATGACGGAAATGTCCATCTTCACTGTGGTCTAAATACAAAAGCAAACAGATTCCCCACAAGAGCGCTGTGCATATCTCACCCAGTTTAAAAGCCTGGCCCAGAAACACGTATCTCTGAACTACTGGAAAAGCCCATAAGGTCTACCTGGCTCTGTGCTTAGGGGCAGCAAAGCAGCACTCACAGACAACCTAAAGAGTAACTCCTCTCACTTCCTCCCAAGACCCCAGTGTGCAAAGCACTTAAAGCACGTTTATCTATAGTACTCCTATAGTAAGCAGGGCAGTGATCGTGTCTAACAGACATGAAAACAGAGGTTCTGGGGATCCCCTAAGGCCACCCTTACTCAGAGAAGACATGTCCCCATCCCAGTCATTTCACTCCCAATCCAATTCATTTCCAGTGATTCCTGTTTCTATGTAGTCTAGATCATTTACAGGCTCACTTACTCCTTTTTCAAAAGGCACAGTGACTGAACTTGTACACATCAAAATGAGACGTACTAAGTATTTAGTCCATGTCACTATGCTCCCCTTTTAAGAGGGGAGATCAGGAAAAAAAGAAAAAGAAAAAAATCAAACATTAACTGCTATCTACTGTGGAGCAATGCTGTATACAGATTTCTTAACTCTCACAAGCCGGGGAAGCCTGGGCTCCATGCTCTTCCTGTTACTCACACAGTCCTTCCAAAGTTCTGCTGTTACCAACTGCTCCCTCTTGTGGATCAGGGAGGAACAGGGCTAAAAGGCTCCTAAACAGTCATGGTCAACAAGTCAGCCTCTAATGCCCCGTGTCCTCCTCCAGAAGTCCTGACACCCTTTCCCCACAATTGTCATAATCACTGACACAATGAAACAAGCAACACATTTCTCTAGAGCAGCGCTTCTCAACTTCCTAACGCTGTGACCTTTAACACAGTTCCTCATGTTGTGGTGACCCTGACCATAACATTATTTCATTGCTAATTCCTGTCATCTTGTTACTGCTATGATTTGTAAGATAAATATTTATAATGTAATTTATAATATGAAATGATAGGCAACCCCCAAAGGGGTTGAGAACCACCGCTCTAAAGCAAGAAGGTTTATAGGACCTGCCCTATAGACCAGACATTTAGAGTATGTGCTGCTGACACTCACCTCCCAGGAGCTTCCATTTGGCACTGGAGCGGAAGGCCTCCATCTGCTTCACCTCTTCTGGACGTTCATCCACAAACTCAGCCACCTGCAGGAGTGGGACACTACAGTAAGAGACTGCAGAATCCGGCCAAGGAGCACTCGTCACAAGAGCCTCCTAACACACACAGGGCCCACTTACCCTTGTGGCATCAGGAAACATGCAGCAGTGCTGTTACTCTTGCCCCATGAACACTGTCACTCTAGTGACTGCAGGCCTTCCTCTGACCAGTCACTCTCCCTCCAGAGACAAAATCATACAAACCTTCTTAGTAATTGTGCTGGCACAACGGCCATGAGTAGGTGAAAAGCTCATTCCTTCCACGTTTTTAGTTTCCACACACAGTGAGAACACGGCCTTCCTAACCTGCCCGTCACTAGTCAAAGATTCAGCTCTTACAAAGCTTTTCCTGTGATTATCACAATGACAGGTCTTGAATCCAACTAGAGGGAACTACTAGCCATACACCACATTACAGAATGTTCAGAGACGGCCTCCAATCTTCCTGATCAATGATAAACGACCACTCATAGAATCCTCCCTGATGCAGAACTCACCTTTCAAGTCAGTCCCTGTATTCTGCAACAGCAAAAGAACATTCTTGGTTTTATTGAACCCATATCTGCCCTCAGAGAACTTCTTTTCCTCCATCCTAACTCTGACCTCTAATCCCTTTCCGACTGAGAGACCTTCAGCGTGGCTATAGTTATACAGAGCAGCTGTGCAAGCACGATTCTCCTATTCAGTTCCTCACCATAATCCTGCCAAGAAAGATTGGAGGCCACCGACCAGCAAACTGTGCCTCAGAGAAGGTAAATGACCCTAGGCTAGCCAACCATAAAAATGGAATTCAAACGCAGGCCATCATTCCTCTGTACTACTTCTGCTCCCCAAGGCCCACCATCACTCCTCATATAATCTGCTCTGAGCTCTATCCCTGGGCGGTCCTCCAACTCACAGAGATCCGCCTGCCACTGCCTCCAGAGTGCTGGGATGAAAGTGTGAGCCCCATCAGTGAGCTCAATGCCCTTATTTCTAAAAGCAGGACTCAAAGGACTTGCTCTGAGGACTGAATGAGATCCTTTGTGTTTGCTCAGGAGTGCCTGGTACATGGTTGGTACTCAATAAACTAAGTCTACCAGTCATCCTTGCATGCAGAGAATTGCTTTTATCTCCCTCTGGTCACCTGATTATCATTCCCGAACAGTGCTAGGCTGGAAGATCAAAATTCAAAACCTTCTGCTGAAAATTTATAATATTCACACCAGCACACAGTAAAATCACTACTTTGGGATAATTTGTACGAGCACCACAGACAAAAACAGCACCAGACAGCTCTTTGTGTCACCTCTTCCCTTGCTCAGCTTTCCCCTAAAGCTTTAACCCACACTGGGGAGTCAAGGATGAGACACCTAAATCATTTCAAAGTCCTGACAAGACTCCAAGATACATACCACAGGCAAATCTCCATCCTCTTCCTCCTCCTTTTCCGGCTTAGTGGTAGAGATAGCTGCCCAGCCCACATCATCATCAACAATCCGCATTCTAGATGGGAACAATAAAAGGCTCAAAAAGGCACTCATTCTGGGACACAGGCCTATGTACACTAGTCTATTGGGTTTTTTACATTTATTTATCGTGTGTGTATATGTGACGGTATATTCATGTACCACAGCACGCATATGGAGGTCAGAGGACAATTGCAGAAGTCGGTTCTCTCCCTCCACCATGTGGGTTCAGGGGGCCGAACTCGGGTTGTCAGGCTTGCTGGCAAGCACTGAGCCATCTCACTGGCCCTGTATTGGTTTTTAAAGTTCAAAAGTATGGCTCAAGCCGGGCAGTGGTGGCGCACGCCTTTAATCCCAGCACTCGGGAAGCAGAGGCAGGCGGATCTCTGTCAGGACAGGCTCCAAAGCTATACAGAGAAACTCTGTCTTGAAAAAAAAATTAAAAAAAGTATGGCTCAGTCTTTGGACTGCTACTGTCAAACCACTCCAACACTGTCCCATCATTTGTTTTGTTTGTTTTTGGAGACAGAGTTTCTCTGTATAGAACAGCCCCAGCTGTGCCTCTGCCTCCCGAGTGCTGGGATTAAAGGCGTGCGCCACCTCCTGGCTCAGCACTGCCCATCTTGGATTGAGTCAAATTTCTTAATCTATCAGTTTTTACAAATGCAGCCCCTTCCCTCTGTCAGGCCCACTCTTCTCTCCCTTAACCAGGGATCTCATTTTCTTTCGGTTCTGACACTGAATAGCTTTTTTGGATGTATTTTTCTTGTTCATTGTCTCCTACTCACAACCTGGAAATCCCTCCACACACTCTTATAATGTTTTCATTTGTATTTATCAAACAAGTTAAATCAATATGTTGTATCACTGGTTGTATAAAGCCCACATTCCCATTAAACTCTAAGTTCCAACAGCCAAGAACTAGGACATTTTTTTATTTGTTCATCCCCCCCCCCCTCGGATACTCTCCCTATGGTTAGGTTCAAACCCTGTTCTTCTGCCCCAGCCTGCCCCACACTGGGACTGTTAGGTATCCACCACCATATCCTGCTGACTAATCCGTCTTGCTCATCAAGGCCTCTTCAACACAACTGTCACAGGAGATGACAGTCAGCCCTGCCATACCAATGGATTCCGCAACCACAAATTCAACCTACCACAGACTAAAAATACCCAGGGAAAAGAAAATTACCAGGCCGGGCAGTGGGTGGTACACGCCTTTAATCCCAGCACTTGAAAGACAGAGGCAGGAGGATCTCAGTGAGTTTAAGGCCAGCCTGGTCTACAAAGTGAGTTCCAGAAGAGCCAGGACTGTTACATAGAGAAACCCCATCTCAAAAAACAAAACAAAAACAAAAACAAAAAAAAAGAAAGAAGGAAGGAAGGAAGGAAGGAAGGAAGGAAGGAAGGAAGGAAGGAAGGAAGGAGAAAGGAAGGAAGGAAGGAAGGAAGGAAGGAAGGAAGGAAGGAAGATAGGAAGGAAGGAAGGAAGGAAGGAAGGAAGGAAGGAAGGAAGGAAGGAAGGAAGGATTACCAATGACCAATGTATTAAACAGATACAGACTTTCTTTGGTGACAGTGCCCTAAACAACGTAACAACTACTGGCATACCATTTGCCTTAGGGCTCCTACTGCTGCAACAAAACACCTTGACCAAAAGGCAAGTTAAGGAAAGGATTTATATGGCTTACACTTCAGCATTTCTTTTCATGACTGAAAAAAGTCAGGACAGGAACTCAAACAGGGCAGGATCCTGGAGTCAGGAGCTAATGCAGAGGCCAAGGAGAAGTGCTACCGACTGGCCTGCTTCCCATGGCTTGCTCAGCCTGCTTTCTTATAGAACCCAGATCACCAGCCCAGGGATGGCACCACCCACCATGGGCTGGGCCCTCCTGCATAGATCACTAAAGGAGAAAATGCCTTACAGTCAGAGATCTCATGGAGGCATTTCCTCTGCTAAGGCTCCTTCCTCTGATGAACCTAGCTTATGCTGAACTGACACACAAAACCAGCCAGTACACCATCTAAGCTGCAGTGGGTGTTGTAAGTAACCCAGAGATGATTTAAAGAGGATGTGAATAGTTTTCCCGCAAATACCGTATCGTTGTGTGGAGGAACTTAAGTACCTGTGGACTGGAACCAGTCCACCAACTACTGAACGATGACGGCAGCCAATAACGTGATCCACACAGATGAACTGTGCTGCAAAGAGGTATTTGAAAAGCCAAGAACACAGGATGCATCTTTAATCACAACAGCCATTTCAGACAAACAGTAGTGTTCAGGGTCACTGCTTTAAAGCCTTGGACACAGAGTCTCAGAGAGATGAACTCTCTTGCCCAAGACCACCCAGGCTATAAACATAAATAGCATGGCTGGGACTCAAACTCTAGTGTTGTTACAAAGCTTAAACTTTTTTCCCTGCATGGCATTGCTTCTTCTTATAAGGATGTCAACCCACTGAATTTGGCACCCACCTTAACTGGATATAGGCTCAACTGGTAACACCCCAAGATTCCATCTCCAAATGATGCCAGGCTGAAGTTCCAAATGAAGATAAGTCTGGGCAAAGGAGGAATTAGTCTACCCACTTCAATGGGCCACAAAATTTTCTCAGCTGAGATAGGGGAATAATACTGTTAGATCACGATGCTGCCCCCATGGACAGGAGCAGTGAGCCACGCTTTATATTCTATCTAGCACCTTCTCTAAGCTGCTAAGCTCCTAGCAAGTAGCAGACCCAGGGTGGGTGTAAGAGGGGGATTAGCTTCCGGAGTTTCGACCTTGTATCCAAAATAGCACCTTCTTAAAAAGCTGCTAAATTTAGGGCCGCTGCTCTAAAGTATATAGGGAATTTCCTTTGTTCTGTGGGCTGATGTTGGATCTTCTATCCCAAATTTTCCAGGTTCCAGGGGCCAAGTCACTACAGGGTATTTCATCCGAAATCTGTCTCAGCACACCTCACTTTTGAACCTGGAAAGTAAATTACTTCAAACAATGTCTAGCGCACATTGGTGGCGCACACCTTTAATCCAGCCTTTAATCCCAGCACTCGGGAGGCAGAGGCAGGCAGATCTCTGAGTTCAAGGCCAGCCTGGTCTACAAGAGCTAGTTCCAGGACAGGCTCTAGAAACTCCAGGGAAACCCTGTCTCGAAAAACCAAAAAAAAAAAAAAATGTCTACTTCATCATCACAAGGTTCTGAAAGTTATACAGTCGAAGTTTGTGGAAAGAGGCCAAACACATGAGATGAACTGCACCCATGTTAATTGATACTGTTAGTAGATAAGAGTAACAGGACTTGGATCTTTGATTACAGATCAATTCCTGATACTTTGAAGCTCCCAGAAACAATTTTTAGACCCTAAAATAAAAATTAAAAAAAAAAAAACAAGCCGGGCGGTGGTGGCGCACGCCTTTAATCCCAGCACTCGGGAGGCAGAGGCAGGCGGATCTCTGTGAGTTCGAGACCAGCCTGGTCTACAAGAGCTAGCTCCAGGACAGGCTCCAAAGCCACAGAGAAACCCTGTCTCGAACCCCCCCCCCCAA
This sequence comes from Arvicola amphibius, assembly GCF_903992535.2. Classification (NCBI taxonomy): domain Eukaryota; kingdom Metazoa; phylum Chordata; class Mammalia; order Rodentia; family Cricetidae; genus Arvicola; species Arvicola amphibius. The sequence goes on along the minus strand of NC_052049.1, from coordinate 114,350,701 downwards.
AAAAAAAGAAAAAAAAAGCAAGTCCTGGGGCTTTGAATGAGCTCCACTATTCTGAGGCAAGACTTCAATCTGTTCGACGGACAATGCAAGGTTACAAAGGCGGGAAAACAGTGGGGAAAGTTCCAGCTAGTCTTAACACACGGAAGGCGCTGCTCAGAGGATGAGGCCTGAGCTGCCAGCGGTGGCGACAAGCTCGCCCCGGAGCAGTGGAGCGGGGCCTGGGCTCCGGCTGGGGTCGGCAGCGCTCGGAGCGCCGCGCGGGCGGTGAGGAGGTAGAGCTGCGGCCGAGGCGCAACGGGGCAGCGCGACGTCCCCACAGTTCACTCACCCCTTGCCAGCGGCGCCTCCCGGCTTCGGTCGTTTTTTGCGCCTCTTCCGAACGGACTCTGAACCTCCTTCCAGGCCGGCATCTGCCCCAGACAAGTAACGCTTCAGATACTCAGCCTTGGAGACCGGCGGAGCTGCCGCCATGGCAGCGGCGAGGGCGGAGCAACGGCTCGGCGCGAGGGACAAACTTCTTCTACTGGAAACGGATGGGGGTGGAGCCAGGAGCGGAAGCCCTAACGCCTGATAGGTGTAATGACTCTAAACTAGCCTTTGCAGGGTGTGGGTGGGTGGCTGGGTGGGTGTGTTGTAAAAGGCCGGTTTTGCTTTCCTGTTACGACGCACACGAGCAACACCCTCAGCCAGGACTGTCCTAGCTGGAGGTCTCAGGCCGACTTAACTAGATCCTGCCCTGATGGCTTCTACGCCAGAAGAAAACTCAGATCAGACAGAGCACCTGTTTGAATATGGGGCCGATCATAACTGCACTACTGGGGGCAAGTTATTGAACAGCATATTAATAATGGATGCTGTGCCAAATGCTTAGAAGTGTAATTAGTTTATTTCCGCTATTTTTACTGGTATAAATTCTTTTTGATGGACAGTATGCTGGAACAGGCTTCCAAATATCATTTAGAGGGAGTCAAACAAACCCCACCCCCAATATTCTGACTATGAAAAATGAATAGGTTTGATCAAATCTTTACACGTTTGGTATTGTCTCAAGAAAATGGTATAAAATCTTCTCAATAAAAATGACATGGATTTGATGTCAGTGTGGCAAAAAAAAAAAAAAAAAAAAAAAGGAAGATTCTGGTACTTCTTCTATAGAGGGTTAAGTGTTTTGTGAATCTTCACTTGACCCCCACAGCTGTTTCTTCTTCCATCTAGCACTGGGGATGGAACCCAGGAACTTGCACATGGTAGGTAAAAGTTCTAGAGCAGAACTCTATCCCCCCGCCCCTTTCTGAATTGTGAAGACAAGATCTTCCTAAATTGTTTGGGTTGATCTTGAATTTGTTATCCTCCTGCCTCAGCATCCCAAGTAGGTAGACTGCACACTTGCACCACCACGGCCTGGCCTTCGGTTTTATTACCTTCTTTATAGATAAGTTTGGACAAGTACCGGAGCCCACCCATTTTCACACTCAGATTCTGCAGATTCTGGCGTTTGCCAGCAGAGGCCAGCAACACGTGGAGCAGTTTGGGTTGTTTTGCTCTTAGACAGGGTTTCTCTGTGTAACCTGCCTGCCTGTACCTGATGTGAGGAGGAAAGGTAGATAGTTTTACAGTGGGTACCCAATGTCCTCCTCCTCTAGCTTCCACATGCACATACATCATTACACACGTGCACACGCGCACACACGTTAAAGCTCTGAAGTTTAGGAGTCATTTGCTAACCTGGTCTTCAGACTTAAAAACTTCACTCTTGCCAGGCAATGGTGGCACACGCCTTCAACCCCAGCACTAGGGAGGCAGAGGCAAGCGGATCTCTGAGTTTGAGACCAGTCTGGTTTACAAGAGCTAGTGCCAGGACAGGCTCCAAAGCTACACAGAGAAACCCTGTCTCGAAAAAAAAAAAAAATCACTCTCACAAAAACTATGCCCTTCCCTTCCCACTTCACCTGACGTTCTCTCCCTTGTCTGGTATTGTAGGCTCCCCCACTAAACTTTTTGGTTTTTTTTTCAAGACAGTTTCTCCGTGGAGCCCTTGGCTGTCCTGGAACTCACTCTGTAGACCAGACTGGCATTGAACTCGGCGCTTTCCTCTGCTGGGATTAAAGGTGTACACCACCACATCTGGCTTCCCTGGCTAGACTCTAAGCTTCACGAAATGGATGGATCCATGCAGGTTCCCAGCTCGGAGTAGACATGGTTTGTTGGAATGAATGAAACACTGCCCTGACTGCCCAGTGACAGTACCCAAAGTAGACAAAGTTTGGGAAACTTTTTTTTAATCCCTTTTTTCTTTTTAAAATATTTATTATGTATACAATATTCTGTCTGTGTGTATGCCTGCAGGCCAGAAGAGGGTACCAGACCCCATTACAGATGGTTGTGAGTCACCATGTGGTTGCTGGGAATTGAACTCAGGACCTTTGGAAGAGCAGGCAGTGCTCTTAACCACTGAGCCATCTCTCCAGCCCCCACCCCTTTTCTTTTCTTTTTTTTTTTTTCTTTTTTTTTTTTTTTTTGGTTTTTTCGAGACAGGGTTTCCCTGTAGTTTCTAGGGTCTGTCCTGGAACTAGCTCTTGTAGACCAGGCTAGCCTCAAACTCTGAGATCCGCCTGCCTCTGCCTCCCGAGTGCTGGGATTAAAGGCGTGCGCCACCACCGCCCAGCTCCCTTTTCTTTTTTTGAAGACAGAATCTCACTAGCTGGCCCAAACTGGCCTCAGTCCTGAGTGCTGGGATTACACATATGACCCTCCATGGTCAGCTTAGGCAGCTGGATTCTAACGGCATGGTATTCTGCAAGAACACAGTGACCGCAGAGGCAGGTGTTGTTAAAAGCCATCGCTTTAATGTTAGCTTCTTCCCCTGTGCTCCACAGCCCCCCAGAAGCTCCTTCCTGCTAGGCAAGCCCGAAGCCAGCTGGAACTTGTATTTCACGTCACCGAGCTTTAGAGTCTCAGTGCTCAAGGGCAGAGCTGACGGACAAAAGGTGATGGCAGACCACATGGTGTTGAGTTCTCAGACTGACTAAAAACCTCCAAAAGAAGGTCAGGGAGCACAGGAGGGCTGCAGCTGCATCTCCAGCTGTTCATCTTGTGCTTAGATCTCTGGCTCAAGCAATATCCTCCTCCCCAGGGGCAAGGGCTTGGACGCTCATCGTTTCCAACAGTCATAAATAAGTCTGTGGAGCTGGTGGCATTGAAGATGGCCTGGGAGCTGTGCTGCTACCGCTGTGGGGCCAGGCCTGCCTCATAGCCCTCTGTCTTCATGTCATTGAGCCCAAGCTCCTCATTTTGGTCAAAGGTACGCGTGTACCGCTCTACTTTCATCTCTGGATCATCTTCTGGGGCATACACATTCTGCAAGGCCAAGGGCAGACAATTAGTGCCCTATATCCCACCATCCGCTCCCACAGCTGCAACTGCCTCTCAGTTTTCTAAGAACTCCATGGGATTTGGAGGGCTTTTAGTGCCCATAGCCACATAGTGTGTCTGTGAGCACGCATACACACACACGCACGCACGCACGCACGTAGGGGTGCTAGTTATCAAAACCTCTGTACATTGGTATATAAGAGTTCAATGACCTATATCCTCAGTTCTAAGCATTTTTATATATGGCCTTCTTATAAAAAAAAAATGTAGCCACAGCTGGTGATTGTGTGTAATGTCAGTACTCTGGACACCGAGACAGGAAGATTCCAAGTTTAAAGCCAGCCAGGATACATAACAAGGTCTTGTTTCAAAAAGATAAAGAAGGTGAGAGAAAGAAAGAAAAGAGAAGAGCGAGAAAGGGAGAGAGAGAAAAAAAGACAGGAAGGAAGGAGGGAGGGAGGGAGAAAGGAAGGGAGTGAGGGAAGAAGGAAAGGGTGGAGGGAGGGACAGATTGATTACAGCAAAGGTCTTGATAATGTGAGTAACTCAGGCCAGTTTGCCAGCCCCATCAGTATTAATATTAAAGTAAGGATGAGGCCCTAAGTTCAAACACCACAATAAGAACAAAATATTGTTATAGTTTTATCAATTAATAGACACAAGCCCAATCAGCTTAGCACCTCCCAACATTCCTGCCCTGACCTCTAGACAGGACTCTATTGCTCCTTACTTCAGTCAGAGATGCGGATGGAACCTCAAAGCTCCGAGGACAAGAGTAGGAGCAAGACAGCCCGGAGCAAGAAGAAGAGATCTTACTTTCTTGCTCACTTTTAAACCTGGGGTTTTGAGCATGCTAGCTGGGTAGGCACACGCTTACTTTTTAAAAAATGATTTATGAAAAAAAAATGATTTATGTACTTTTATTTTTTTTCTGTGGATTATTGTTATGTCTGTGTGAGGATATCAGATTCCCTGGAACTAGAGTTACAGACAGTTGTGAGTTGCTATGTGTGTGCTGGGAATTGGACCCTGGTCCTCTGGAAGAGCAGCCAGAGCTTTTAACAGCTGAGCCGTCTCTCTAGTCCTAGGCACTTACTCTTGGTTCTTTTTTCACCTTTTTTTTTTTTTTTTTTTTTTTTAAATCTTGAGACAGGCTTACTAAATTGCACAGGCTGGTCTTGAACTTGCAATCTTCATGGCCTCCTGAGCAGCTCAGATTACAGACCTGCAGTAGGTCTGGCCTATTTACCTTTAATTGCACACACTTGAAATCCTCCCACCCTCCCTTTTCTTCCTGTCTTCCAAGACCTGCCCAAAGTCCCAGTTAAAGCAGTCCACTTAGAAGCCAGTCTTTCCTTATCAAGGGCTATCACGCATAGTCTATGAAGATCAGAACACTCAGGAAGGCCTACTGTACCTGCAGGTAACTGTTTCCTGCTGGATCGTTCATAACAAAGTGGGCCTTCAGCTTGCCCTCGATGATCTACAGGAGAGAGGACATAGCAGGTAACTCTCACATTGATCCCGGAAAGAGGCTATGATCGCCAGACAAGAGCCAACGCAATTTACAGGTGTGGCTCCCAAAAGTTTAAAGAACAGGGAAACTAGGATTTATGAAAACGGCCCATGTCCTCTTACCTGGTCCAACTTCTGACTAAACTCTTGCAGTTTCTCTGACTGGTTAGGATTCGAGCTGTCGCCCAGTGTGAATGGGTTCTTGGTTACCTGTAGCACGTGACGACAGTTGAATTACTACGACACCAACTGTATTGGTTACTGGGCTCAAGCACACAGCAGGTGTGCAGAGTAGTGGTTGCCCAGTCAGAGAAGGCTGGTCTCCACTTCCCACACGCCTTGCTGACTTAGGTGAGGGGAGGAAGGCGGCATAGACTAGGACAGGGAAGGATGGCTACGAGACTGCTTTGCCAAAAAGATAACTAGCTAGCCAGGCAGTGGTGGAGTAAGCCTTTAATCCCAGCACTCAAGAGGCAGAGACACGTGGATCTCAGTGAGTTTAAGGCCAGCCTTGTCTACCAAGTGAGTTCTAGGACAGGCTCCAAAGCTATAGAGAACCCCTGTTTCAATATGAGATGAACTCTCTACAAGAGTTCTTACAATATCTAATCCCAGTCTGGAAAAGAAAGCAAAGAACAATTTACAAAGAGAAGCCAGGCATGGCTACACATGAGCCTGCAATCCCAGCACACGGAAGGCGGAGGCAGGACAGTGATCTCAAGGCTAGCCTCAACTACACGACCAAACAATCTCTAAAATAAATAAATTGAGCAACATATAAGATCTACTGTATCTATGCACTACTGTTTAGGAAATGCTGACAAGAAGAGTCCGCACATGTTCACCAGATATAATTGTTTCCTGAATTTTTCTATCTATGGTTGACTACAGTGGATTCACTACATAGGCTAAACCATCACATACACATATGCTATGGAGTTTAGATGCCAAAAAGACCCTCCTTCTCCTATCTTGCAATGAGATAATGACTTACTCAAGATCACAAAATAACTATATTACTTCACGGTTAGTCTTGAGGATTTCCATTCAAAATTTCCTATAACTAACTTCTCTTCATAATCAATACTTAAGTCTCTCAAACCAGCTTTAAGGCAAAACAAAAACAAAACAAACAAAAAAACCTCAGTTATAAGCAATAAGATTTTTTTCATAGAGGGCATTTGCGATGGGGCTTCAGGTCAGCCTCAAGTCCTCCGTCTTTCTGCCCCAGTTTCTAGAGTGCTGGAACTATAGGCACGTGTCACCATGCCTGACGGAACTAGGATAGCCGTTCCCCAGCCCAACTGCTCAAAGAAGCTGTATATCACACTCCAGACTCACCAGTTCTCGGATGTCTTTCAGAAGCCCTTCCAGAGTGGTGAACTTGCCCCCAAGGACAGCCATTCCCAGTTCAAACTCCAGCTCGGGGATTTCCACACTGCACGTCTCAGACTGTAAGACAATGGTCAAATAAAGATTTAAATCGAAGGACAGCAGCAGAGCTTCATATAGGAGGCCTTATCTAGTATTCCAGAGGCTCCAGGTTCAATCCACAGCACCAAACAGATGAGCAGGTATTCAGAGAGACAAATTGATTTAAACCAGAGCAAAGAAAGCCAACCAGAGGCCCCCTGACAAATGAACAAACCAGCAACAGTTTGAGGGCGCTAGTGTTTTCTCTGACTACCTAGTTAAAAGCCAGGGACTCACTCCCCATCTGAACCAACATGAACCTGGCATAATAACTGAAACTCCGAGTCACAGCTACAAGCTACCATTAGGGTACAAGCTATCATTAGGGACGGAGAAGAGCCCACACAGTCAATGGAAACTAAAAAGCAACCAAGTCATTGTTCAGAAAGATTACAGGCCACCTTCTGGGTCAGTAGTCCCAACCACGGAGAAGCCCTACTCGGGGTTACTCCAGCCCAGGGGACTACGGGCTTCCTTGTGTTCTTGAACACTAAAATGATAACTTCCTCTAGACAGACACAGCTATAAGAGCAGCTGTTTTCCAAGCAGGCTGTTACCTTGAGGAGGTCTCTGGTCATGTCTGAGGGGTCTGTGATGTGGAGGGTGATCTTGGTACCCAAGGGCTCTACTGCTCCTCCAGACTTCACCTGCAGGAAGGATGGTCAGGAACCAGCACCAGGGAAGGCCCCGTCACCAGTGCCAGGAAGACTTCAGCTCTATGTAGGCACAGACTAACAATTGCCAACAACAGCCTTCTAACTCAGCAAGGGCAGCAGGGACCGACACCAAAAACACCAAGAGTCGGTGGGAACACTGTGCCCAGCCTTGGTAGCTTGCTAAATTTAACCCAAATTGCCAAGCATCCTGAATACACCTTTAAAAATAAAAACCCTGACTATTAGGCACTGAAAGAGACTTCTAAGTTGAAAGAGACTCCAGTCCCCATCTCTGCAGTCAATGCAATAGGTGAAGAATTTACTCAGGGGCTGGGATGTAGGTTGACAGCACACTTGCCTAGAATATACCAGGCCCCAGGTTTATTGCCCACCGCTCCCCACCCCAGTAAGTTTAATCAGCTTATGTTTGATATACTTGGGGAAGGAGGGTTACAACCAACCCTCCACAGCAGCTATCAAATCAATTCCAGACAGTTCTCTTGAGTTCTTCACTGAAAGTTACAATCTGTCTAACTCCCAGCCCTGAGTGGTCAAAGCGTCTTCTCCAAGGTCACCTCTTCATCCATCTTGCAATCTCTGATACTTCCAACTTCTCCTCTCTAGGCTAATTCTCAGCTCCTTCAAGGGCTCCTCCCCCACACTATGCCCCCAGAAGCCCAACTACACCCACGCCCATCCTGAAGTACATCTAGAAAGCAGGCAAGTAAACTGCAAAGGCACAGATGGCCCTTGTGCCAATCTTCCTACCCAGCAATGGAGCCCACCCACCTCATTAGTCCGATGCCCACAGTTCTCGCAGTTGGTGGCCATGATGATAACATCTTTAAAGTGGGGGATTTCTGGAAGATGGAGTTAAAGAAGTCTATCTGCTTCCTAGAGAGTAAGACACCCCCCCCCCCCAAGAAAAAGAAAAGCCAAATCCCACACAAACAGATGCTGGACCCACACTAGACAACCTAACTCCAGGTCCCGTGTTTACAAATATTTAAAGACGTGGCATAGGCCACACATAGAAGTCAAGGTATGTAGTTTCACCAAAGGCTCTTCCTCATCACAGAAGATAAAGCATTGGCTTTCTCTGAAGTGAAATCTCCAGTCTTTAATATAATGTTTGTGTCTGAGTCAGCTGAAAAGCAACCCAACTGCTTAAAAGATACGGACTAGCTTCATGTTGGTCTGAGCTGGGGCATTGCACTCTGGGCAGTTGGTGTTGAACTGGAGCACCTGGAACACAATATGGGGCACAGGCTGAGCACTCCCACCCATGGAAGCTAAGGACATTTAGCTGGAATGCTGGTGGCCACCCATATTAGTTGTGACAATGAGAGACACTGGATTCCATGAGACTCAGCCCACAAATCTGCTATGTCTTCAAAAGGAGCCAACACAACTCACTTCATTTCTGAGATCTTCCTCTTCTGACTTCTCTTCTGGTGCTTCTGCCTAAAAGAACAGAAGCACAAACCACAAGCTGACAGGTAGATCTCAGCCTCCCTACACCCTGCCCTGCTCAGAGAGGGAGAGAATACCTTTGTTCCCTGTAAGGCGCCAACTCATAGGATGGAGAAATCCCTCAATCAAAGGAAGGACAGGACTCAAGACAGAGTCCCATGACTGCTACCTGACTCATGAAAGTCACCACAAATCCTAACTGAGCTTGATGAGAGGCACAAGTGAACTCAGATAGGGTGCCACCAGGTGGTAGCAGCGACAATAGTAAAATAAATCTGTAGTGGCTTCAAGCAACCCAGAACGCAGGCCAACCTGGAGCATTCCTGACTCCTTCAATCCACTTACCTGGAGCCCCAGCATCTCGGCTTGCTGTGGGGTTCGGTTGTAGTGTGTGATCACCAAGGCATCGTCTTTCTGGGGAGCATGTGGGTTTTCTACAAAGCTGTTTCCCGAGGGATCATCAATGATCTAACAGACAGGTGAGGAGAGAGTAAAACAAACCACGTATAATCTCCATCCATCACCAGGCCACAGCAGACAAATCGTAGTCAGTTTTCTGTTGCTCTGTATTTTGAGGCTGGGCTTCAGTGTACCGCCTGGCCGAGAACTTGCTATGGAGTCAAGGAGGACCCTGAACTCTTGGAGTTGGAGGGATCATTCAGTGTCAATGGCCTCTCCCCTCCCTCCTTACACTGAAAACAACCGCAGTCACTCAATACTTACCAGAGTGAATGGGGAAGCCACCTTCTTTAGGTCCTTCAGTTTGCCGATGAACTCATCGATTCTTTCAGCTATGGCGTGTTCCATCGCCTACCACGGACAGATGAAAACATCAGACTGGTGTACACCTCATGCCCAACCCTCACACCTGTATCGCGTGCACTGACATCAACCTTAGAGTGGGAACACGGGACCCACACTTCAGTGGGCCACAGCGGCAAATCTGAGGTTTATAAACAGTGCTGGGGCAGGAGGCAGGGCTCATTTTCCCACTTCTTCAACCATTTAGCTGTAACTCCACCCCCCGGGGATTCATTGCTCCTGGCCTGCAAAGGTATCTGCCATCATATATACATACCCATACACAGGCACACATCACACACAGTTAAAAATACATTCCTTCAAATTCAAAATCTTGTCATGCCTCTCTAGTCAGTTAGGGAGACAGATGACTAAATGAGCAATTACATTATTTCTGTATTAATAAATATAGATATAAAATACCCAGGAGGCTGTTGATAACTGAAAGGCTTCTTCTCCAAGTTCTAAGGTGAACCCTGAGTATACACGGGGGAGAGACAGAGAGAAACAGCACCTTTACGTGCTTTGTCAGAGAGTTCCCCAAGATTTGATCAGACACAGTTTGTAACACGAATAATAAAAACCCAGAGACAAATATTGGGATTCAACCCGAAAAACAGAAAAACAAAGCAGTCAAACCATGGGAGAAGTCTGGCCTCTACCAAGGCTGCAAAACCAAAATAGACCGCTTCTCTCCCCTCTCATGTTATACTCCCTCTAGTGCTGGGATTAAAGGTGTGAGTCACCACCACCTGCATTTATTTCTGCATTGATCTTATACAGCCCAGGATGGTCTTGAACTCACAGAGATCCATCTGACTCTGCCTCCCAAATCCTGGGATTAAAGATGCGTGCCACCATTACCTGACCTCTAGTGGCTTTAGTTTTGCCTCTGCTCTTCAGGCAAGATGTATTTATCAAAATACAAAGAATATACCACTCCAACAGTTCAGTTACATGGAAGAGGCTGACTCTATTTTAACACGAACGATAATTCCTTACTGCTGCAATGTGAGAAAACCCCTGCTCACCCGTCGTGTGGGCTGGTCCTGTTCCAGGCCAGAGATGGCACGGCTGATCAATCCTTCAACGGTGGTCAGAGCTTGTGAACAAAGCGCAAGACAAGTGAGTGCTAGCTTGCTATCCCATGACCCTTTGCGCTTTACCTCAACCGCTGCAGGCCTCGCTTCCCTCATCTGTCAAGTTCTAAAGTAAGTGCACTACTGGTCTGCCTTACTGGCACTCCCGACCACCCTTACTCTCAAGTGATTTGGCCATAACTTTCTACTCACGTTAAAATACGAACGGCCAAACACAAGGCACTAGGCCTGACCTGGCAACCAGGCTTTGCAAGAAAAAAAAGTAGCATTTCAGGAATGTGTGAACAGCTCACATACCCGCTCTCAAGACTCACCTCCCTTCTGGCTGAAGGCTGGAATTTCGAAATCCAGCTCCGGGATCCTTGTGGTGGCAGAGTCTGTCTTCACTACTTCTCTGTTCATGTCCTGGCCCGGAAGGAAAAACGTTCTAGCAAGAGAGGTCAGCAATGTGGCTTCTCTGGGAGGCAACCAGCTCAGCTTCTCTATCAGACGCCAGCCTAGATGTTTCTTCTCCCTCCCTTCCATTCAGAAACGTCCAAACTACGTCAGGACAGGCCATTCGGGGTGAACCAGAACGCCCATAAAGTCCTGCCCACTCACCCCATCACAAAATTCAAAGCACTTCAACCACAGGATTGCCGAGTACAGCGCAGCACCACCAATACCACTGCCAAAGGAGGATACTCAAGACTTGGCCACAGGGATTTACTGGAAGTGCGGTGATCCGGACCGGAGCTTTTGACTCTGGCTTCCAAAGCTCTCTCTGAAACCGTGGATAATGCCTCCTCTGGGCTATACTCACCTCTTGGCCCCTAACGGTCAAAGTGTAGCGCACTCCCTGGTCCTGGATCCTGCCTGCAGACTGGATCTCCGTGTTGTTCCAACCGCAGTGCTCGCAGAAAAAGGAGCTCACGATTATTTCTCTAAAGAAGGGGATCTTGGTGAGCAGAAGGCGCGTCGTGCCCTAAGGAAGCAGAAGCAGCGAGGGAAAGAATGAATGAAACTCGTTTGTCCTCCCTATACGCCTGGGCAGACTCTGGGTGCCCACCTGGGTGGCCCCGGCCCCAGACTCCGCACCCCTGACTCACGTTACGGTAACAGTTCATGCACAGCGACTCGATCTCGGTGGGCTGCTGCTCCTCGTCCTCGGCGCTGAGGGGCCGGAACAAGAGCCCCGTGGCTGGCGATCCGGCCGCGGAGGGCGAGGGCCCAACTGCAGCCCCCGGCCCCGGGGGCCCGGGCTGCACAGCCCCGCTGGCGGACATCACCCCACGCTCTGCTCAGGCAGCAGCTTCCGGCTTCCGGCGCCCGCGTGACCTCACTTCCTCCAGCTGATGCCAAAAGTTTCCCGCCCCTTCTTAAAGAGGCCACGGATCCTACTCTTACCAAGTCAGTATCTGACTTCCGGTTCCTGGATCACCCGGACTGCACTTCCGTAGCCAAACTGGAATACCGCAACTCGCAGTCAAGTCAGTGTCTGGCTCCCTGATTGTGTCTCCACCACACACGGAGCCTAACTGTTGGTCCCCAAGTCTATGTGAAAATGCCTGACGACAGGGGGACTGGCTTTCCTTGGAATCCCCTTGGCTGTGCCCTCCAAACTCTGCTTGCTTCATGATGACCTTGCTTGGGTTCCCTGTCCAGGGCTCAGCTTCTTCTCCCCTCTTTCCCTCCCTGTTCCCCCAGCTCCCTATTTCTGTCCTCATAAGCACCGCCCTGACTTTACCCTTATTTTTACCCTCTCTCTTCCCCACTTCACTTACCCGTTTCTTTCTCCCTGTTTCCTAACAAAACACCCTGCTTTATCGGTTTCTTTCAAGTTTTCTTTCTAGCACTTCCTCTCCACGTCATGGACCCAGTATCGTGTCTGAAACTGACTACGTTTACCATATCAGGGATGATAAGTGTGTGATCGCATGGAGCCCAGCTCCACATAGGGTCTGTGGTGGCGGGGTATGAAGAATCCTGGGCAGGGCAGGCTGAGGCAGGCTGAGCAGGGAGGACAGGGTTCTGGGCAGAAGTATAGAAAGACAGCGCTTTTATGTTTGCCTCTTTCCCCCACTTCATCCAGTTTCACTGCTCCCAGGCGATCTTTGCTGAGTGTGTGTACGAAGGAGGAGAGTTAGGAGTCTGGGGTTCTCCGAGCACGGTAGCATATACTGTTAACCCCAGCACTTGGGGGGCAGGGGCAGGCAGATGTTTATGAATTTGAGGCTAACCTGACATAGTGAAATCTTGTCTCAAAGACGGGGTGGGGAAAGTTGGTGTATGGATCCCAAGAAGAGGGTCAGAAATCCATAAGGAGTCCAGAACACCAGGAACAAGGGTGACAGGTTCCCTCAGGGATTCCAGGTGACAGGGGCATGTTTGTCCAGTGACAGGTTGTATTCCATGAGGGCTCTCCTATGATGAGTAGGGTGTGGATGGAGACTGGTGCAGAACTGGGGTCAAGCCTGCCCCACCCCCCACCCCCCACCCCCGTGTGACAGCTGTGGTTGAGCCAAAGGTCCTGTGGCAGAACTCACCCAGGTTGGACCCCTCTGACATGCCAGGAACAGAAAAGGGACAATGAGAAAGAGCAAACAGAGGGCTAAGAGTAGGGTCATGGGCGTGTTCTGGGGCAGTGGGAAGGCAATTGCTCTCGGACACGGTCCAATGAGAGTTACACCAGGCCAACAAACTTCCTCCGTCACGAGCATCTATTTCATTTCAACAAAAACATCAGTTTCACCCCGAGAGTCAGGATGTGGAGATGGAAGATGGGAGGGGGCATGCAGCATGCTCCCTACGGGGTTTTAGAAGTCCTCGCTGTGTGGAGGGCTCAGTCCCTCTATGGGTGCGGAGTTACATAAGGAAATAGGGGCTCTGCCCCGTTGCAGCACTGATCCGCCAGCAGCACTGCCAGTGGGATCTGCACACACCATAATACGCTCTATCACTTTCTCCTGCCCTCTTCCAACAGAAGCTCTCATGGCAGCCCTGGGAAGACAAAGCTCCTCTCTGTGGGCCAGCTCTAACAGTGCCCACCAGGCAGCCAGAAGTAACAGGAGCCAAACTCAGGGTTATAGTGGCACAGGCTTCCAGCACTGTCATGTACCGGCTTGCAGACAGGCTCCCATACACACACACACACACACACACACACACAATCTTCCACTCCCTTCACCACAAATGTTGCAACTCGTGTGGCTTCCCAAATGAGCACCAGAAGCTGGGTATGCGAAACCTGGAGAGTGTAATACACCTGAGTCGGGGAGCTGAGGAGGCTGGTTAGGTTTGGGCAGCACTATTTGGTGGCCTCACTTATGCTGTGCAGAACCCTCCACCCTCTGACCAATAGGCCGTGCTAGAGGCTCAGGATCCAAGGATCCCTGAACAGAGAGCTGGGGAGTGAACCTGAGCCAGTAGATGATCAGGGCTCTCCCGGCTGGCTATGGGCGTGGTCGTGAAGGCCATAGCTAATATCTTCCCACAAGTCATCCAGTCGGCTCTGCAGTTTGTTCAGGGCCTTGTCCTTGTCCGGGTGTTCCAACTCAGGAGCGAAGGCGCTGTGGCCAGGCGGGGGTGGTGCTAGCTGCTGCTGAACTTCCTCTGTCTCCTGGTCAATGGCCCGAGTGAATGCAGCGATCTGTAGGAAGGTGTCCTGTCGAAAAGCCTGGAGTCTCTGGCGGACCTCCTCAGATAGTGCCTGGGGGTCCAGGGAGTCTCCATCCTCGGCCCCATCTGCGCTGGTGCGGACAAAGGCGCTGAGCCCCTCGCGCAGCTGGTCCAGGTTGCGCTGGATGCTGGTGTGCAGGTCCTTTGCCTTGAGTGTGAGTTTGTGGGACAGACTCTGCACACAGCGGCTGAGTCGCGTGGGGCTGGCAGCCGCGTGAGGAGCGACACTGCGGTGCAGCTCCTGTACATGGTGCCCAATGCCGGTCACCAAGCGCTCTGCGTAAGGGTGGAAGAGTTTTTTGACCCGGTCTGTGTGATGCAGCACTCGACTTTGCATTTCCTGCAGCAGGCTCAGTGCCTCGTCCACGCCCCCCAGCAGCTGGGCCTTGGTGTCTTCTCCCACCAGACGCAACTGTTCTTGCAGCTCCCGCACGCTCATGCCCACCTGCTCCATCAGCTCCACCGTGTAGGGCTTCAGCTGCTGCCTCAAGCCCTCCAAGTTCCAGCCTACCTGCTGGTGCTTCGCAGCCATGTAGGGCCCCAGGTGAGCTCTCACCTCCCCCAGCTCCTGCTGAAGCTGCTTCCTCATGCCTTCTGGATCCTGTGGTATTGGGTGAGGATCCTTCCCCGGCCCACTTGAGGGGCTCAGCTTTCCTAGGAAATTGTTCAGATTGTAGAGGTCTTGCTCCAAGCCATTTTTCGTGCTCCTGGAGGAGAAAGGTAGAGAACCAGGCCATTAGGCTGTTAGTCCTGAACACCCCCCTTGCCTCAGAGCCATGGGCCAGCAATACTCTGTAGACACCAAGACAGGAGGAGTAGCAGGGAGAGCCATGGTCTTTAGTCCTAATCCCAGCCAAGTACATCCTCTCATTCAGAGTGCAAACACGACGTTGTGTGGGCAATTCAATTCAGTCCTACAGTGCCATCCAAGAAGACGTCACAGACATGTCCAGAGTCACACCATCTACCATCCTGTCATTCTATGGCCTGCTAATCTCAGGTGCCACACCTCAGTGGAAAAGAGGGCAGCAGGGCAAGGGACACTTGGGCAGAGGGTGACCAACATGGCTAAGCCATGCTTGCCAGTTCAAGCATGACTGGCTCCCTCAGCTTCCATATGAACCACAGAGCTGAGGAACCATTCCCCAACACGGCTGTGTGGGACCCTCACCGCACCCGAGTCCTGGTCACTCACTCCCGTGCCACCTTCTGCTGCTGGCCCATCATGCCTTTGTCCCTGCTGCTCTGTCTGAAGTAGTCCAAGAAATCCTTCCGTGCCTGAGTAGCTGCAAACACTGCAGAGAAGGATGAGTGGTTAAAGACTGGGCCTCCAGTCCAACCTCTGTCCCAACCCCACCCTGAAGGCAGACGGAAGACCCACCTGAGAGGAGGGCCAGGGCCCAAGTGATGACTGCAGCCATGCTTACCATGATGCGCTCTGAAAGGAAGGTAGGCGGAGGCTCGATCAGGAGAAAGGGCAAAAGAAGGGACTAGATCTTGAAACCGTGCTCTAGGGGCTAGCTGCTCCAATCCCAGTAACTCTTCTTTCATGTATAGGTAACATCATGTTGAAGGCTCCAGAGACCTTAACTAGGTACTTGGGGCATGGGGTTGGCACTGGGATGGGAGAGATGTCTTCCTCAGACAACAGGAGCAGGTTGTCCCTTACCTCAGTCACAAAGGAGGGAACCTGGAACTCAGGCTGCACTACAGAGATTGCCCACCCACCTTGGGGCAATCTAGCTCCCTTGTGTGTTTGACTTCCTGCCTCCAAGCCCACTTTGTGGCTGAGAAACTGGCATACCCAAGATGCAGGAGGCAGGTACTCTGTTAGCCCATACCAGCAGTTCCTTCCTACAATGGCAGCCACCACCCCCACCACCCCCACCATGCCTCTGCCATGCAGGCTTACCTGCTCAGTTCTGGGCACAGGGAGCAGGCATTCTGTTTTATACTCCAGGAGTCTGGGACTCTGACAACAATTGCTCTGAGCAAACACCACGTGGAGGTTCAAAGAAGGATGACCCCAGTTGGCTCCGAGCATCCCCTCTCTCCTTCTCCCGGTGCTCCGAGCGCTAATAAGCTTCCCAGCCTCAGGACACTGCCCAGTAGGGAAGTGGCTTCCTGGAGCCTTTACTAAGAGTGGACAGAACTTACCCCCCAAATCGTGTGACCTCCAGCCTCCCCACTTGCTTGTTGACCCGCCTGCCAATAGGCACCACTTGTTTGTCTACTGAGGGCCCTGCTCTTACTCAACTACCCAGGGCACTCTGTCCTAGCCAGCCAGGTAAAGGAACAATATCCAGGACTGGCTAGAACCAGGGCAGACTTGATCTGCTCCACCATGGTCACTGTGGCAGCCTGAGAAGAGCCAGCATTTACAGGGCTACAGACCCTCCTGTCTCTCTCTGTGAGAAATAACCCTGCATTGAGCGGGAGGAGCCAGGTCCAGTTGAAGGAGGGTGGGTGAGCTGCATCTGAGATTCCGGGCCTCAGGGGTTAGACAGGAAGGATTCTCCTGCCTCACAGGGAAGGCTGGACTCCACCAGTCTGAGCTTCTAAGAAGGGGAAGCCTGGAAGCCCAGACAGGCCTCCTCCATTCGCTTGCACACACACACCTGAGTGCTCCATCCTTACTCTTAAATGCTCCAGGCCGTCTATGAGTCCGCTCACCTCCACTCATACACGGCCACAGCCTCCATCCCTCTCTCCTCGATGGCATTCAGAGCCTGCAGCAGTTGCAGGTCCTCTTCTCCCATCCATCTTCCACTGTGACCCAGTTCAGCCCGCGTCCCCTCGCCCATTCCTTGAGCTCCCTGCTTCTCAGGCCTCTGTACCAGGAATGGGGATGTATGCCTATAATCCCAGCAAAGGGGAGGAGGAGGCAGAAGGATTTCAAGTCTGAGGCTAGCCTGGGCTGCAATACAAGGTCCTGTCTCAAAAACCAACACACACACACACACACAGAGAGAGAGAGAGAGAGAGAGAGAGAGAGAGAGAGAGAGAGAGAGAGAGAGAGAGAGAGAGAGAGAGAGACAGAGAGACAGACAGAGAGACAGAGAGAGAGACAGAGAGACGGGGGGGGGGGAAGAAGCTGCAGAAACCACCACAGCCCCAGCACTTCAGTCATTACAGAGGGATGGAAGTCTGTCGATAGAGTGCTTACCCAGCATGCGCAAAGACCAGAGACTGATCTCCAGCACTGCCTAACATAGCATGATGGTTCGCATCTGCAATCCTGAGACAGGGCAATTGAAGGGACACGAGAGGGACAGGGCTCCTTCTAGAATCTGAGTGAAGCCTCTCAGCTGAGAAGCAGGAATACCCACACAATTACCACTTGCTATAAAGGCTGCAGACATAGCTAGGGTTCCTTTCAGATAAAGATGCCTTAGGTTAAAATAGCTGCGGATATAGAGTCCTGAGCGGGGCCTCACTGCTTTCCCCAGACACTACCTGAAACCTTAAACAACACTGTGTCCCCATGGGCTAGACTTTTTAAGTTATAAAAAAGTATAAGACTGTGATACTATCAGTCAGGTGCGCGCGCACGCACACACACTGGGAACTACCCAGTGATAAGAGAGTCACTTCAAACCTCATCAAAGCCCTATATACGACTACTGTAAAGGCAATGAGCCTTGCCTCTCCCTTGAGGAGTCCATACCCACACCTGAGCATGTCTTCCCTTTTTTTTTGAACACTTCTCTTTCTCCTAATAGCCATGCTTTAGCCTATATTATAATGTCTTTTAAATAAATTTGCAGTCCAGGCCTGCTTTACTGTATCAGCTAGTCTTGAAATTTTATTTATTTTTCTTTCTAAGAGTTTTTTTTTTTAATATCTGTGTATATGTGTGTGGGGGGGTGATGCCTCAGGAGGCCAGAGGAGGGCATCAGATCCCCTGGAACCAAAGTTACAAGCAGTTACAAGCTGCTCAGTGCAGGAGCTGAGACCTGAACCCCGGTCCTTCACAGAGCAGCAAATGCTCTGACCTGCTAAGCTGTCTCTCCATGTTCATCTCTGCACTGAAGACTTTAGTGCTTGAAACACAAGGAGTAGCTTCTGTCTTTCTGTCAGAACCTGGACAAACAGGAAGGGTAATACAAGGCATAGTCATTGCTTGCTGGCACCTCCTGGCTTCAGGGTGGACGTGTTTGGGATGATTGGAGGCATGTGTGTATTTGCTTTGGGATGCATATGAATGAAATCATTTTTTATGACTAAAACTGAAATATTGGCAATTTCATGTAGTTCTATCCAACAAGGTATATTCATATGTAATTTAGCATGTTTAATTCACTATAGTATTTCTTAGTACAGGGTCCAGCACGTATCACAAAAGTGGGGTTGCTAAAAATATACATATTGACGATGGGACAACTTCGAACAATAGGGAACTAAAATATTAGACCAAAGCAATGTAGGAAATGGGGAAGGGTAGATCAAAGCTAAAGCATTCTCCAGACTTGCATTATCCAGGGAGAAGATAGGGTATTGATCATCTCTCACTTTTTACGTCAGACAACACTATTAAAGTTTTAAAGAAAACCCATTAAATGAGTAAAAAGGAAGAATAACTTTCAAACCGGTAGATGGGGAAGAGACTTAAGAGCGATGGGCTGACCTCTGGTAAAGGATGATGGATTGATCGCATGTGCTTGCCTTGAGCTGTTTCCTGAAAACCCAATAAAATGTCTTTAAAGTGCCCTTGTTAAAAATGCATAAATCCATGTGGAAGAGAGGAAAAAGAGACAAAAGCAACAATGTTTTGGAACTGTGAAACTCCTAAACAGTCAAACTGTAGTTACTGAGAACACCTGAAATTATGGATTTTTGAAGCAACAATCTGGAAAGCCAAGTACTTGCTGGGTTTGCCTGTGTGAACTCCTCCCAAAGTTTAGAGACAGCAGGAACAGATTCTTCTGGAAGTAGAGGTGGCAATGGCACTAAAAATGCAGCAACTGGCTCAAAATACGTTGGAGAAACAGCTATTTCCTTTGGCTTTACTTCGTACGGTCACTGTCCCTCCACTAAGGCAACAGAAAACTACGGGCTTGCTTTCTGGATGTCTCACCTATAGATGACAAAGTGTGATAGGTGACGGTGGCGCACAACTTTAATCCCATTACTCCAAGCATCGTGAGGCAGAGGCAGGCGGAGCTCTGTGAGTCTGAGGCCAGCCTGGTCTACAGAGCGAGTTTTAGGACAGCCAGGGCTACACAGAGAAACTGTTTCCAAAAACAAAAACAAAAGATGAAGTCAAGGTACTATAGAGGCCAGGGTCTGTCTGTCTGTCTTTTTCTTTCTTTCTTTCTTTCTTTCTTTCTTTCTTTCTTTCTTTCTTTCTTTCTTTCAGATTTATTTATTTATTATGTATATAGTGTTCTGCCTGCATGTATGCCTGCAGGCCAGAAGAAAGCACCAGGCCTTATTACAGATGATTGTGAACCACCATGTGGTTGATGGGAATTGAACTCAGGACCTCTGGAAGAGCAGCCAGTGCTCTTAACTGCTGAGCCATCTCTCTGGCCCCGAGGCCAGGTTCTTATACACAAATGAGAACTTTATATATTAAAGTTATATGGCTGGATGTGTTCAGTCAGTAGAGTGTATGCTTCATATGCACAAAGCCTTCGTTTGGTGATGGCTGTTTGCCAGGCTTACTTTCTCTCCCCATTTAAATATTTTCTATCTATGCTTACCCACTAGTTATAGACAGCATTTAAATCTCTCCACAGCTATTCTCAGATTGCTAAAAGTCAAAGGGGACAGGGGAGGAGCATGGGAGAGATAGCTCAGAGGTTAAGAGCACTGACTGCTCTTCCAGAGGTCCTGAATTCAATTCCCAGCAACCACATGGTGGCTCATAACCATCTATGATGAAATCTGATGCCCTCTTCTGGTGTGCAGGCAAAATGCAGACAGAACACTGTATACACAATAAATAAAAAAAAATTAAAAAATCAAAGAGGGGGCATTCTGTAAAACTATGATACCATTATCCTGTTTAAGAGAACTTCCAATCTTACACTACAACCACATATGAGTCCCAACCTTTCTTGACTTGTCTCTGACTGATTATTTTTGAGACAGTAGCTCTAACTGGCCTGGAACTCACAGCTCTCTAACCTCAGGCTTTCCAGCTCAATTTATGTTTAAAGGTAGGAATACTACCAGAGGGAGGTGGGGACTTCACATCCCACACACCACACTTGGAGGCACAATATGGAGGGTCTTGCCGCTTGCCTGTTTCTAGGGGGAACAGAGAGAAAGGATTGAGAATGCAAATGAGGCTTCAGTGCAAACACCTTTGTAAAATTTTTTGAGAGGGACGGGGATGGAGTGAGTGTGTGTGTGTGTGTGTGTGTGTGTGTGTGTGTGTGTTAGAGTTTGTGAGTTGGCATGTTGTGTGCACATGTTAAGTTGGTTTCTTCCATCATGTGGGATTAGACTCGGATCCTTGGGCTCCACAGCAAATGCCTTTACCTGCTGAGCCGCCTTGTCAGTCTGCAAATACCTTTCCATATCCCAAATGCCAATGAATCTTGGGATACTAAAGGATAGTGACTCTGTCTCCTATTAAACACAAAAAAACAGAGCTTAAGAGATGGATCAATGGTTAAGAACACTGTCTGCTCATTCAGAAGGACCCAGGTTCGATTCCCAGCACCCACAAAGCAGCTCACAACTGTCTCTAACTCCACTTCCCAGGCATCTGTCGCATATACATGCAGGCAAAATACCCCTAGATATTAAATAAAATAATAATATTGTTAAATTTTGGTGGGGGGGTTGCGTGATACATACAGGGTCTCTCTACATAGCCCTGGCTGTCCTGGACCTCACTATGTAGACCAGGCTGGCCTTGAACTCAGATCTGCCTGCCTCTGCCATCCAAGTACTGGGATTAAAGGATGTGCCCACCACACCTGGCTTATAATTGATTTTTTTTCTTTTTTGGTTTTTCGAGACAGAGTTTCTCTGTGGCTTTTTGGAGCCGGTCCTGGAACTAGCTCTTGTAGACCAGGCTGGCCTCGAACTCACAGAGATCCATCTGCCTCTGCCTCCCGAGTGCTGGGATTAAAGGCGTGCGCCACCACTGCCCGGCTAATTGATATTTTTAAAGACAAAAAGAAATAAAATATCTTTTCAATTCAAAAATCTAATAGTGATTGCCTTACTCCATGGTAAAATCCAGACTTATTCATAGGAGGAGAAGCATAGCATGACCTAGGACCAAGCCATCAACACATGGGCTTCTGGGGCATATTGCATTCCGGTCCACACTATAGAAACATAATATACAAGGCCACAATGAGTGATTTTATGTGTTTTACTCAGTTTTGGGTATGTTAATTTGAGATAGTTGTCTAAAAGTGAGATTGTTGGGTCAAGCATGAATGTGTTTATTGTTTGCTATTTCTCCCTTAAGGATTTTTTTTTTGCTTTGTGTATCTACAAACACTACATAAAAGTGTCTTTGGAGACTCACTATGGTGACTGCCTGAAGCGTCTCCCCCACTCTGCTTCCTTGTTCCCACAATTCTGTTCTGTCTACTCCACCTACCTAATTTTCTGTTCTTAAAGGGCCCAAGGCAGGTTTCTTTATTAATTAACCAATGAAAGAAACATAGACAGATAACTCTCCTCCATCATTTTCCCCTTTTTCTGTTTAAACAAAAAGAAAGGCTTCAACTTAACATAGCAAAATTACATATAACAAAACAGTTATCAAGCAAGTATTACAGTTACAATATTAAATCTATTTTATCTTTTCTCATAAACTAAGGGAAAGCTTATAACTATCTATTTATTCTTCAACTCCATCAAAGACTCCAGAAGGATATAATGCTTACCTAAGTAAACAAGAAATAAGTAACTTATAACAACTCTAGAAATGACAGAGACAACTCGCTGCCTGGACATTCACCCCAAAGTTCCTCTGTTACCGTTGGGGCATCCATCTTCAGCCTTCAGGCCCATAGTGTCCAGCAGACTTTTTTCATGAAGCAGGAAATTCCAAAGACAGTTCAGTCACTTTCTGCTGTGTCCTGCAGAACGTCTCGCAGACTCTTTCATGAATCAGGAACCCCAAAAGGCCATCTCACCTTTAGGCAAGTTCAGCAGTCCTCTTTCTGTGGGTTCCTGTGTCCAGTTTATGCAACAGTCCAGGCAAGAGCAGTTCCTTGCCCAAATGGCTAACAAACTCCATAAGTAGCCTCTTCGATGCCCATCTTCCTCTCGAAGTAGATTGGTGCTGCCAGGAGCAGACGTGTCTCATTGTCATGAAAAACCCTAAGTTATTAAAAACATTAAATGCCATATTCTGCAGTCTTTGAAAGATATGAAGAATGTCTATCTAACTGAAATATATCTCTACATATCTAGAAAATCTAATAACATTACTACAAGCTTAACTATTATCAATGATTATCCATTAACAACCTATATTTCCTAATTATACATTACAGTTTTTAAATGAACTACAATCACAATAGCTTAATCAAGATCAGAAATACATATACATGTAACAAAATTGACCTTAAAATCTATACCAATGCAAATTCATATCTATATCATCTCCCCCTTTAAATGTAAAAGAACATTTATAAGCAATATTTGGGAAAATGGGCAGCAGTTTTTTCTCTCCAAACTGCTTCCTGCTGAATGGGGGGCGCTGTTATTAGGTCTTTCATGGTATAACCTGTCTGCTAGGTTTCATCCCAGTCGGCAGTTGAGCGAAAGTAATTTTTTGAGGGGTGTTCACAGCAACCTTTCAGGAGGGCGTGGTCTATCATACCATATTGGGATAGAAGCAATCCACAGGTCTCGTCCTCTGTGAAAACAAAAGAAGAAACTCTTTTCCAAAGCATCATGTTCTTAAATCCAAATCCTGAAGTCATACCATTAAGATGTCCATTTTGGTCTAGACTGGCAGCCCATATAATGAAATGTCTCTCTGTATTTAGCTCCTTTACAGTCAAAAAAATCAAAGAAAACACAACAAAATACATAATCCAGACTCTCTGTGAATTTTCCATTTTTACGTGGCTTATTTTTACTCTATCACTTTACTTCTTTTAATCTATAACTATCTGTACTCTGTCTCTTTAAAGACTTTACCCTTTTTTTTAAGGCATTAACTTTTTTTCTATATTTTTTCTTCTCTTTCGCTTTCAAGCCTACGTACATTTATCCAACATTGTGACCCAGTTAAAGGCCTTCTATGTCTGAATCTTTCCTATTGTGAATCTGTAATTTTTTTACTATCCAGGAGCACTTTTGTTTTGTGCTTTTAAATCGCTACACACTTAAGAATCTAAGCTGTGACATTCCTAGGTCAAAAACAGGTACTGCAGGCTTGCCACGCCCAGTCCAACATAGCTGAGCCGCTTGTGACTCTGAATCGGTTGCAGCTCTGAGCTGCAGAGCTGCGGGCTGCTCTGGATGTTGGCTCCACCTCTCTCCAATTTCAAAATGGAGGATGTACCATTTTCTACTAGCTCTGGGGCCGCCAGGTAGGAGCCGCACTCAGCACTTTAACTCTGAGACTGAGCGTGCAGCACAAAAACTCTTTTCATCCAAGTTACAGCCAAATCTGACATGCAGAGCACTGCGCAGTCTGAAAACATCTCTCTGTATTGTGGCAGGAATCCGCCATGCTCTTCCACCTGCCTAAGCCTGATTCCGCCATCTGCCCAGGTGCAGGGCGGGGATCTCTGAGCCTTTGGACCGGTCTCAGTGCACTCTCCTTCCGATCCCACGCGGGAACACAAATATCCAGTCCTATAAAAGCCATTGAAATGCTTTAAAGCCAGAGTTCGCGCTGGCGGCACAGCACAAGGAAGGTGCGTTTTAAAATGACTCAGCTTTTTCTCTGCCGCTATTGCCGAACAGGAAATCTCTCTATGGCAAGTCCTAGCAAATAGCAAAAAGCTGTGTTAAACTCTCTCTCTCTCCTTTATTTAAAGCTTTTTCAGGTTTTTACGTGGATTTGGTCACCACGTTGGAGCGCCAATCTGTAGAGTGAGAAACGGCAGGGCTGTGTCCCACCACCTGCCGGCCGCCGGCTAGCTTTACACCCGAAATAATTACACGGAAACTGTATTCTTTTAAAACACTGCCTGGCCCATAGTTTCAGCCTCTTATTGGCTAATTCTCACATCTTCCTTTAACCCATATTAGTAATCTGGGTAGCACCCACGAGGTGTGGCTTACCAGGAGAGATCTTAACCTGCGTCCATCTCGGAGAGGAGCAGCATGGAGACTCACTATGGTGACTGCCTGAAGCGTCTCCCCCACTCTGCTTCCTTGTTCCCACAATTCTGTTCTGTCTACT
This sequence comes from Arvicola amphibius, assembly GCF_903992535.2. Classification (NCBI taxonomy): domain Eukaryota; kingdom Metazoa; phylum Chordata; class Mammalia; order Rodentia; family Cricetidae; genus Arvicola; species Arvicola amphibius. Next base: position 114,326,312 of record NC_052049.1, on the reverse strand, counting down.
CCACCTACCTAATTTTCTGTTCTTAAAGGGCCAAGGCAGTTTTCTTTATTAATTAACCAATGAAAGAAACATAGACAGATAACTCTCCTCCATCAGAGATCCGTCTGCCTCTGCCTCCCGAGTGCTGGGATTAAAGGCGTGCGCCACCACTGCCCGGCTAATTGATATTTTTAAAGACAAAAAGAAATAAAATATCTTTTCAATTCAAAAATCTAATAGTGATTGCCTTACTCCATGGTAAAATCCAGACTTATTCATAGGAGGAGAAGCATAGCATGACCTAGGACCAAGCCATCAACACATGGGCTTCTGGGGCATATTGCATTCCGGTCCACACTATAGAAACATAATATACAAGGCCACAATGAGTGATTTTATGTGTTTTACTCAGTTTTGGGTATGTTAATTTGAGATAGTTGTCTAAAAGTGAGATTGTTGGGTCAAGCATGAATGTGTTTATTGTTTGCTATTTCTCCCTTAAGGATTTTTTTTTGCTTTGTGTATCTACAAACACTACATAAAAGTGTCTTTTTGTTTTGTTTTGTTTTTGCTTTGCCAAAACATGCATGACATTGCCTGGAGTGGAGGCACACAACTGTAATCCCAGCACTAGAGATGTGAAGGCAGGAATTCAGGTCATCCTCATCTACAAAGCCAGCGTGAGGCCCGGGCTATATGGGACTCTGTCCCCAAAAGACAAGTAAACTAACAATAAAAACCTTAAAGTGGACTAGCAAGATATCTCTATGAGTTAAGGTGCCCCTGCTTCTGCTGAGCCTGACAAACTGAGTTTGACCCTCAGGACCCACATGGCGGAAGGAGAAAACCAACCCCTACAAGTTGTCCCTGACATGTTCCCTGACCATGACATATACATGTGTACAAACACACACATATCATGCATCACACATACACACCACATGCCACATACACATACACACCATACACACACAGACATACACACATACACACACACACACAGACATACACACATACACACATTACACATACGCACCCATCACACACACACCACATATACACACACATCACACACACACACACCACATATACACACACATCACACACACACACACACACACACACACACACACACTACACACTAAGTGCATAAAATAACAAAATTTAAAATTAAAGCACAAGCACGGCTGGCATTCTGACTCATGAGAGCGTCATCTTCATGAACTCCTGCTATTTCTCCCCTATGGGCAAAGCTGGCGTCATCTTCATGAATTGCTATTTCTCCCCCTATGGGCAAAGCTGGCATGTGTTCCTATCCTAATGGCTATCTGACCTTTCCGTGACTGCTTTGTTCATATCTTTTCCTTCTGTCTTTTATACTCACACGCTTATTTTTTTATATAATGATGATTTGTCCCTTCTTAGCATCAGTCAGGGTTCTGCAGAGGAACAGAGCTGATAGCATATATTCCTATGTATGGGACTCACTACAGGCTGTGATCCAGCTAGTCTAACAATGGCTGTCTACTAATGGAAAAGCCAAGAATTCAATGTTATTCAGTCTGCGAGTCTGGATGTCTCAGGTGGTCTTCAGTATTCTCTAGAATCCCGAAGAAGTAGGCTCTAATGCCATAGAAGGAATGGATTTGCCAGCAAGGGCACGCAGGCAAAGAGCAAAAGCTTCCTTCTTCCTTGTCCTTTATATGTAGGCTGCCACCAGAAGGTGTGGCCAAGAGCAAAGGTGAGTCTCCCCACTTAAAATTTTTTAATTAATAAAAAATTCCTCACACATGTACCCAGCCACTTGGGTTTTAGTTAACTCTATATGTACTCAAATTGACAAACAAGAATAGACACCACAGTGGTGTAAATTGAAATTTTATCTTTCAGTTTTTCTCTTTTTTTCACATTTACCTATTTATTTCGTGTATGCATGTGTGTAATGCCATGGTGTGGACGTTAGAGAACAATTCTGGAGAGTCAGTTCTCTCCTTCCACCATTCAGTCCACTAAGAACCAAACTTAGTTTGGGGTTGCCAGCAAGAGCCTTCCCCACCGAGGCAACTCACTGGCCAGTTTTTCTTTTACTTTTCTTGTTATGTTTTTGTTTGTTATATAAAACTAATATGCAATATTTTGTTTTGTTTTGGGTTTTTTTGTTTGTTTTGACAGAGTTTCTCTGTGTACCGCTGGTCGTCCTGGAACTCACTCTGTAGACCAGGCTAGCCTTGAACTCATAGATATCCACCTGCCTCTGCCTTCTGAGTTCTGGGATTAAAGGCAGGCACCACCACCACCCAGCAAGACTATTGTTTCATTTTTATGCTGTCAAATTTCCCTTTCATCATTTTGAACTTGGGAGTCAGAATTACAACAAGACCCACGGCTTCCTGGTGATAAAGGGATCTGCCTGCTTCTCTCTTCCACCAGTGTGAAGGCTTCCATGAAGGTCTCTTCATGCATCCGGTGATAGTCAGATGCCCGGCATAGCTGTTTTCTCTCCTATCCTGGACTTGTGCCCTTCTCCCTGCACACCGGATTCATACAACTGTTTGGGAATTAGGAGTAAAGTATTAAATCTTATAGAAAAGTTAAATAAACCACAGCAAAAGCCAATTAGTAATGACACGGGGGGGATCAGCATAAAAAATAAACAATTCTGGCCAGAACTGTGACACATGCCTTTAATTCCCACACATAGGAAGCAGAGGAAGATGGATCTCTATGACTCCCAGGCCAGCTGGAAGTTCTACAGAATGAGTTCAGACCACTCAGGGGCTACACAGTGAGACTCTATCTCCAAACAACAACAAAAAGAAATAAATAGTCCAGGGGCAAGGGAGATGGCTTGGTGGAGAAAGTGCTTTCTGTGCAAGCATGAGGACTGGAGTTCGGAACTCAGGTAAAAGCTGGGTGAGCATACCTGTAATCTCAGCCCTCAGAGGAGAAGATGGGGTTCTAGGGACAAGCCGGCTAGCTTGACTCAGTGAATTGGCAAGCTCCAAATTCAGCCTGAAACCTGCTACAGCAAAGAAAGCTGATATCTATCAAGTGAGATATGTCTGAGAGCAACCTCTGGCCTGCACACACCTGCACACGCAGTACACACGGCCAACTCATGTAAACATGCTACATATCACACACTCCAAGTTATAGCCTACTGAGCTATGAGGCCATGCACATAATTATGGTAACACAAACACTGATGATGATATTTTTAAAAAGAACCGTGACTTACATTAAGAGGCAGGAAGAAGAAAAGAAACGGAAAAGGTGTGTGAGTGTGTATGAGTATGAATGTGTGCATGGTGAGTATAGGATACAAGAGTGGTTGTGTAAACATGGGGTGTGTGCATGAGTATGGGCAGAGAACTGTCTGACTCATTAAATGATGATGTTTCTGTTAAAACCCACACTTTTAAAACACATAAATTTGTTCCTGAAGAGGAACAGAGGTAAGATCGCTGCCGTGACTCCTCCTGACCATGTGGCTCAGACACATCCAGCTTTACGGGAAGAGCTTTGAAACAGTGTGGAGAAGCAGGCTGGAGAAATTCTTGGATGGTGTAAGCGGAGCTCATGGGGGATCCTGATGGAAGCTGTTGGTAAGGGTGCAGACTGTACAAAGTCGTGGGGTTGCGGGTGGGAACAACGATGCGGCTGGGGTTGGTCCAGAGGCCATTTGTGTCACATCCTGGTCAGAACTTGTCTGCATTTGGTCTACACCCTGTGAGGCTGAGTTTACGGTGATGGCCCAGTTTGTCTGAACCGAGGTTTGAGGTGGCGCGGCACTCAGGCTTTTAATTCAAATTTATAATGAGACTCGCAACAGAAGCGGAAAGAGTGGGAAACTATATTAATTAAATCACTGCTTGGCCCTTTAGCTCTAGCTTCTGTGCAATTATTTCAAGGCTAAGCGGCCGGGAACGAAACAAGCAGCCTCCTTGCAATGTAAAGAAACATAAGGAAATGCTCCACATCCTTAGTCATCAGAGAGGTGCAAATCAAAACAACTCTGAGATTCCATCTTACACCTGCAAGAATGGCCAAGACCAAAAACACTGACGACAACTTATACTGGAGAGGTTGTGGGGAAGAGGGAACAACCAGTGCAAGCTGGAACAACCCCTTTGGATATCAGTGTGGCAATTTCTCAGAAAATTAGGAAACAACCTTCCTCAAGACCCAACAATACCACTTTTGGGTATATATCCAAAGGGTGCTCAATCGTGCCCCAAGGACATGTACTCAACTATGTTCATAGCAGCATTGTTTGTCATAGCCAGAACCTGGAACAACCTAAATGCCCCTCGACGGAAGAATGGATAAGGAAAATGTGGTATATTTACACAATAGAGTACTACACAGCAGAAAAAAATAATGACATCTTGAAATTTGCAGGCAAACTGATGGAGCTAGAAAACATCATTTTGAGTGAGGTAACTCAGACACAAAAAGACAATTATCACATTTACTCACTTGTAAATGGTTTTTAAACATAAAGCAAAGGAAACCATCCCACAAATCCCAGAGAACCTAAATAACAATGAGGACACTAAGAGAGACATACATGGATGTATGTACTTGGGAAATAAAAAAAAGACAAGATCTTCTGAGTAAATTGGGAGCATGGGAACCATGGGAGAGGATAGAAGGGGAAGGGAGAAGTAGGGAGGGGATCAGAGAAAAATGTAGACCTCAACAAAAATCAATAAAAAAATTTAACTGTAAAAAGAAAGAAAGAAAAAAAAAGCAAGCAAGCAAGCAAGGAAGGAAGGAAGGAAGGAAGGAAGGAAGGAAGAAAGGAAGGAAAGAAAGAAGGAAGAAAGAAAGGAAGAAAGAAAGAAAGAAAGAAAGAAAGAAAGAAAGAAAGAAAGAAAGAAAGAAAGAAAGAAAGATGCTGCTAGGTAGTGGCGCCCACCTTTAATCCCAGCTCTCCAGAGGCAGGAGGATCTCTGAGAGTTTGAGGTCAGCCTGGTCTACAGAGTAATTTCTAGGACAGCCAGGGCTACACAGATTAATCACATTTCAAAACACAAACAAGAGGAAGAGGAGGAAGAATAGGAGAAAGAAGTATGCTAAATACCTTTTGTATTATGATATGGATATGGCCTTTGGGAGGACAGAGGTAGACACTACAACTCGGGTATGAAAAGCTTTCCCGAAACTCATGTGTCACAGGCTTTGTTCCCAGTCGATGTACAGCGGTTACAGGGGTGGGGCTTCTGGGAAGTAGCCAGGTCACAAGTGTTCTAACCTAATTGATGGGTCAATCCTTGGTGGGTTGTAATCTTTGGGATATGAGATCTAGTTGGACGAAGAAGGTCACTGGGGTGTGCCGCCTGTTGAGGGTACACTTTGTCCTTAATGCCTTTGTCTTTCTACTTCTTGGCTGCCCTGGGGTGAGCAGCTTTGCCCCACGTGCCCTTTCTCTGTAATGCTCTGTCTATTTAATCAAAGTCCCAGAGACACGAACCGGCTGACCATGCACTGAAATCTCTGGGAACAGGAGCCAAAATCAATCCTCCCTTCCCTAGACTGTTTCCTGGGTATTTGATCAGAGCAATGAAAAAGAAAATTGGCCTGGGGAGATGACTCAGGTGGATAAACACGAAAACCTGAGTTCAGATGCCCCAAACACTCCTAAACCCAGATCAGCATTCACATCTGTAATCCCAACACTGCTGTGATGAGATGGGAGGCCGAGACTGGAGAGTTCCTGGAAGTTCACCAGTCAGCTAGGGCGGAGCCCTCAGCAGCAAACAACTAGAGACCCTGTCACAGGCAAGATGGAAGCAAAGACCAACAACTGAGGTTGTTCTTTGACTTCTACTTGTGTGTAGCACATGTGCACCCTCACTCACAAACACGAACATGCACATATGTGCACACACATACGCACAAAGATTAAATAACAACAACCCAAATAAAAGTGCACTACCAGGCTGCCGGTGTGGCTCGGTTGTCAAGAATTTGCCTAGTATGTACAAGTCCTTGGATTTGAATTCTCGCACTACATAAACTGGACACGCTGGTGTATATCTATAGTCCTCAAACTTGACAAGTGGAGGCAGGAGAGTCAGGATCTCAAGGTCTTCTCTGCTAGGTAGTGAGTTCAAGATCAGCCTGCGATATATGACTCTGTTTCAAAAATATAACTTTGATTAAAGTAGAAAGACAAATGTGGTAAAAGCACAAGATGCTGGTGAATATAAGAAGTTAAGAGATGCCACGATCAATAGAAAATGCAGCGATTTGGCAAAAATCCACCTTGAAGCACAGCCAGATGACATAGATGGAGGTCACAGAGCTGAACCGCAAGGCTAGAATGCTGGAACTCCTCAGGTCTTCAGACTTAGGTATTTAATTGCTCCATGCCTCAGTTTCCTTGTTTGTAAACTGATGGTAATACTAGTATCTAACTCTAGGATCTGGGAGAAATAAGACTTTTAAATATATATATATATATGTATATATATATATACATATATATATATATATTTGTATTTTTGAATACTTTTTGCTTATTTGAAACAGTATTTCATGTGGCTCTGCCTCACTGACTCACTCTGTAGACCAGGCTGGTCTTGAACTCACTGAGACCCACCTACCTCTGCTACCCATGTGCTAGGAAGAAAATGCATGCACCACCACTGCCCTGCAATGAGTACCAGTCTTTTCTTACTTTTTTAAATTTTATTTTATGTGCATTGGTGTTTTGCTATGGGTGTCCAGTTCCCTGGAACTGGAGTTGCAGACAGTCATGAACTGAACTACAGGTTCTGGGAAGTGAACCAGGTCATTTGGAAGAGTAGTCAGTGCTCCCTTTTTAAAAAAAAAAATTATTATATGTGTGTGTGTGTGTGTGTGTGTGTGTGTGTATGTGTGTGTGATTGATTTTTATTGAGCTCTACATTTTTATCTGCTCCCCTCCCTGCCTATCCCCTTCCCTTCAACCCTCTCCCAAGTTCCCCACGCTTCCAATTTACTCAGGAGATCTTGTCTTTTTTTCTGCTGTATAGTACTCCATTTGTAAATATACCCCATTTTCCTTATCCATTCTTTGGTTGAGGGTCATTCAGGTTGTTTCCAGGTTATGGCTATGACAAACAAAGCTGCTATGAATATAGTTGAGCATATGTCCTTGTGGCACGATTGAGCATCCTTTGGATGTATACCCAAAAGTGGTAATGCTGGGTCTTGAGGGAGGTTGTTTCCTAATTTTCTGAGAAATCACCACACTGATATCCAAGGGGGCTATACCAACTTGCACTCCCACCAGCAATGCAGGAGTGTCCCCTTTACCCCACATCCTGTCCAGCATAAGTTGTAATCAGTGTTTTTGATCTTGGCCATTCTTACAGGTGTAAGATGGAATCTCAGAGTTGTTTTTATTTGCATTTCTGTGATGACTAAGGACGTTGAGCATTTCCTTAAGTGTCTTTCAACCATTTTAGATCCCTCTGTTGAGAGTTCTCTGTTTAAGTCTGGACTCCATTTTTTAAATTGGGTTATGTGATCTTTTGGTGTCCAATTTCTTGAGTTCTTTGTATATTTTGGAGATCAGATCTCTGTCTGATGTGGGATTGGTAAAGATCTTTTTCCATTCTGTGGCTGCTGTTTTGTCTTGTTGACCATGTCCTTTGCTTTACACAAGTTTTTCAGTTTCAGGCAGTACCATTTATTACTTGTTTCTCTCAATGTCTGTGCTACTGGTGTTATATTTAGGAAGCAGTCTCCTGTGCCAATGTGTTCAAGTGTACTTCCCATTTTCTCTTCTATGAGGTTCAATGTGGCTGGCTTTATGTTGAGGTCTTACATCCATTTGGACTTGAGTTTTGTGCATGGTAATAGATATGGATCTATTTTCATTCTTCTACATGCTGATATCCAGTTATGCCAGCACCAATTGTTAAATATGCTTTTTGTTCCATTTGATTTTTTTGCTTCTTTGTCAAAAATCAGGTGTTCACAAGTGTGTGTATTAATATCTGGGTCTTTGATTTGCTTCCATTGTTCCTCCTGTCTTTTTTTAAATTTTTTTAAATTTAAAAATTTTTTTTTCGAGACAGGGTTTTTCTGTGGCTTTGGAACCTGTCCTGGAGCTAGCTCTTGTAGACCAGGCTGGCCTCGAACTCACAGAGATCCGCCTGCCTCTGCCTCCAGAATACTGGGACCAAAGGCGTGCACCACCACCGCCCGGTCCTTCTGTCTGTTTTTATGCCAATACCAGGCTGTTTTCAGTACTGTATCTCTGTAATAATAGAATTTGAAGTCAGGGATTGTGATGCCTTCAGAAGTTCTTTTATTGTACAGGACTGTTTTCGGCTATCCTGGGTTTTTTGCTTTTCCATATGAAGTTGAGTACTGTTCTTTCAAAGTCTGTGAAGAATTTTGCTGGGATTTTGATGGGCATTGCATTGAATCTGTAGATTGCTTTTGGTAAGATTGCCATTTTTACTATGTTAATTCTACCTACCCAAGAGCATGGGAGATCTTTCCAACTTTTGGTGTCTTCTTCAATTTCTTTCTTTAAAGATTTAAAGTTCTTATCATACAAGTCTTCCACTTGTTTGGTCAGAGTCAGTCCCAGATATTTTATGCTATTTGTAGCTATTGAAAAGTGTAATGTTTCTCTGATTTCTTTTTCAGCCCATTTATCATTTGTGTACAGGAGAGCTACTGATTTTTTGAGTTAATCTTGTATCCTGCTACATTACTGAAAGTGTTTATGAGTTGTAGAAGTTCCTTGGTAGAACTTTTGGGGTCGCTTATGTAAACTATCATATCATCAGAAAATAGTGAGAGTTTGACTTCTTTTCCAATTTGTATCCCCTTAATCTCCTTTTGGTGTTTTATTGTTCTAGCTAAGACCTTGAGAACTATATTGAATAGATATGGAGAGAATGGACAACCTTGTCTTGTTGCTGATTTCAGTGGGATCGCTGTGAGTTTCTCTCCATTTCGTTTGATGTTGGCTGTTGACTTGCTGTATATTGCCTTTATTATGTTTAGGTATGTTCCTTGTATCCCTGCTCTCTCCAAGACCTATATCATGAAGGAATGTTATATTTTGTCAAAACCTTTTTCAGCATCTAATGAGATGATCATGTGTTTTTTATTTTTCAGTTTGCTTATGTGGTGGGTTACAGTGACAGATTTTCATATGTTGAACCATCCCTACATCTTTGGGATGAAGCCGACTTGATCATGGTGGATGATGGTTCTGATGTGTACTTGGTTCGATTTGCCAATATTTTGTTGAGTATTTTTGCATCAATGTTCATGAGTGAGACTGGTCTGTAATTCTCTTTCCTAGTAATGTCTTTATGTGGTTTGGGTATCAAGGCAATTGTAGCCTCATAGAAAGAGTTTGGCAGTTTTCTTTCTGTTTCTGTTGTGTAGAACAATTTCAGGAGTATTGATATTAGTTCTTCCTTGAAAATCTTATAGAATTCTGAGCTGAAACCATCTGGTCCTCTGCTTTTTTTGGTTGGGAGACTTTTGATGACTATTTCTATATCTTCAACAGCCATAGGTCTGTTTAATTTGCTTATCTGGTATTGATTTAATTTTGGTAAGAGATATTTACCCACAAAGTTGTCCATTTTCTTTAAGTTTTTCAATTTTGTGGAGTACAGGTTTTCAAATTATGATCTGGTAATTCTCTGGATTTCCTCCATGTCTGTTGTTATGTTACCCTTTTCATTTCTGATTTTGTTAATTTGGATATTCTCTCCCTTTTGGTTAGTTTGAATAATGGTTTTTCTATTTTGTTGATTTTCTTGAAGAACCAACTCTTTGTCTCATTGATTCTTTGTATTGTTTTCTTTGTTTCTATTTTCTTGATTTCAGCTCTCAATTTGATTATTTCCTGCTGTTTAGTTCTCTTGTGTGCATTTGCTTCTTTTTGTTCTAAAGTTTTCAAATGTTCTGTTAATTCACTAATGTGGGATTTTTCCAGCTTCTTTATGTAGTCATTTAGTGCTATGAACTTTCCTCTTAACACTGCTTTCATTGTGCTCCGTAAATTTGGGTATGTTGTGTGGTCATTTTCACTGAATTTTAGGAAGTCTTTAATTTCTCCCTTTCTTTCTTTCTTGACCCATTGATGATTCAGGAGAGCATTTTTTTTAAATTTCCATGTGTTTGTGGGCTTTCTGGAATTAGTATTGCTGTTGAATTCTAATTTTAAGCCATGGTGATCTGATAAGATACATGGGGTTATTCCAATTTTTTGTATCTGTTGAGGTTTGTTTTGTTTCCAAGTATGTAGTCAGTTTTGAGAAGGTTCCATGAGGTGCTGAGAAGAAGGTATACTCTTTTATGTTTGGATGGAATATTCTATAAATGTCTGTTAAGTCCATCTGAGTCATAACATTTGTTAGTTCCTTTATTTCTCTGTTAATTTTTTGTCTGACTGACCTGTCCAGTGCTGAGAGTGGAGTGTTAAAGTCTCCCACTATTAGTGTGTGGGGTTTAATGTATGATTTAAGCTTTAGAAGTGTTTTTTTTAAATATGAAGGTGTCCTTGTATTTGGGGCATAGATGTTCAGTATTGAGATTTCCTCTTGATGAATTTTTCCTGTGACTAATATGAAATGTCCTTCTTTGTCTTTTTTGATTCATTTGACTTTGAAGTCTATTTTGTTATATATTAGCAATGGGGGTGGTCGATCGGTAATTAGAATTAACCAGACCAGTTTAACATAATAGATTCAGCTTTAATAAACGGATGAAAGGGAGCTTACAAAACCAGGGTTCCAGCCATACGGGGAACAAAAGAGACCAAGGCGAGAGCACCTGGATCTTTTATCTGTTTTACTTGGCCCCAGGGGGACACACCCTAAACAGAATGTGATTGGCTGAACTTCCCCATCATATTAGGATCGCTATACCAGTTTGTTTCTTAGGTCCATTTTATTTGAATTTTTCCCCCAACCTTTTACTCTGAGGCAATGTCTGTTTTTGAGGTTGATGTGTGCTTCTTGTATGCAGCAGAAGGATGGGTTCTGTTTTCGTATTCAATCTGTCAGCCTGTCTTTTTTTTTTTTTTTTTTTTTGGTTTTTCGAGACAGGGTTTCTCTGTGGCTTTGGAGCCTGTCCTGGAACTAGCTCTTGTAGACCAGGCTGGTCTCGAACTCACAGAGATCCGCCTGCCTCTGCCTCCCGAGTGCTGGGATTAAAGGCGTGCGCCACCACCGCCCGGCTTAGCCTGTCTTTTTATAGGTGAGTTGAGTCCACTTACATTAAGGGATATTTATGACCAGTGATTCTTATCTCCTGTTAATTTAGTTTATGTTATTGGTGATGTTAATTGAAGTTAATTTGTGTGTTTTTCTCTTTTTTGGGATTTGCTGTTGTGAGATCATCAATTATCTCTGTTTTTGTTGATGTAGTCAACTTCCTTGGGTTGGAGTTTTCCTTCTAGTATTTTGTGTAGGGATGGGTTTGTGGATAGGTATTGGTGAAATCTGGTTCTGTCGTGGAATATCTTGTTTTGCCCTTCTATGGTGATTGAAAGCTTTCCTGGGTATTAGTAGTCTGGGCTGGCATCTGTGGTCCCAGTGTCTGCATAACGCTTGACCACAACCTTCTGGCTTTCATTGTCTCCAATGAGAAGTCAGGTATAATTATGATAGGTCTACCTTTATATGTTACTTGGCCTTTTTTCCTTTACAGCTCTTAAGATTCTTTTGTTTGTATGTTTAATGTTTTGATTATTATGTGATGAGGGGACTTTTTTTTAATCTAGTCTATTTGGTGTTCTGTACACTTCTTGTATTTTCATAGGCATATCTTTCTTTAGGTTGGGAAAGTTTTCTTCTATGATTTTGTTAAGTATATTTTCTTTGCTTTTGAGATGAACTTCTTCTTCTATACCTATTATTCTTAGTTTTGGTCTTTTCATGGTGTTCCCTATTTCCTGGATATTTTATGTTAAGCTTGTTAGACTTAATGTCCTCTTTGACTGATGAGTTTATTTCCTCTATTGTATCTTCAGCACTTGAGATTCTGTCTTTCATCTCTAGTATTCTGCTGTTTATGTTTGCATTTGTGGTTCCTGATCGTTTTCTCATGATTTCTATTTCTATAATTCCCTCGGCTTCTGTTTTCCTTATTGTCTATTTCAGTTTTCAAGTCTTGAATAGTTTCTTTCATATGTTTGATTGCTTTTTCTTGGTTTTCTTTAAGGGATTTGCTGATGTCTTCCAATTTTTTGTTTGTTTTTTCCTCCATTTCTTTGAGGGAATTTCTCATTTCCTCTTTGAGAATCTCAAACATTCTCCTGAAGTTTTTTTTTTAGGTCATTTTCTTCTACTTCATCTATATTTGGTTGTTCAAATCTTGCTGCTGTAGGTTCTCTAGATTTTACTGGTGTCATGTTGCTCTCTGTGGTGTTGCATGTGTTCTTACCTTGTCTACTCATCTTTTCCTCTGATTGGTGTGGTTGGTGCTGTCTGTGACTCTGGTGATTAGTCTTCTAGGTGCCAGTGGATACAAGGCTCAGATGGTTGTTCCTCATGGTATAGTCAGTGCCACAGTTCTACTTACCCCATTGGTCACTCTGTGTTCCTGGGGGTCGCTCAGTGCTCCAGGGGTTTGCTCCACTCCTGTGGAGTTTGCTGCCTCAGGCTTGCTCTGATCTAGGTTGCCAGTTCAGACCTGTTTCTGTAAATGTCCCTGGTCTGGACCTGCTCCTTTGGAGGCCCCTGGCTTGGGATTGGTCCTGCAAAGGTCTCTGACTCTGATTTTCTCCCTTGGAGGTCCCAGACTTGGGTGTGTTCTGACCCACAGAGGACCTGGCTCAGGCCTACACCCTCAGAGGTCTCTGATTCATGCCTCGACCTGCAGAGGTTTCTGGTTCCTGGCTACTCCATCAGAGGTCCCAGACTCATGCCCAGACCTGCAGGGGTCCTGGCTCAGGTCTACTCTTTTGAAGGTCCCAGATTCATGCCTGGACCTGCAGGGGTCTCTGGTTCTGGCCCACTCGCACAGCAGTTGCTCCCCTATACCTGCTTTTATTGAGCTCACTGTTTCAGGTTAAGTGCTCTTAACCACTGAGCCATCTCTCCAGCCCACTGAGTACTGGGATTAAAGATGTGCAGAACCATGTCTGGCAAGATATATTCACTTTTATTTTATGTGTATGAGTATTTTGCCTGTATGTATGTAAGTGCACTGTGTATGTATCTGGAAACTGCAGAGGCTGAAAGAGAGTATTGGACCCCTTGAACTGAAGCTATGGATGGTTCTAAACCAGCATCTGGGTGCTGGAAACTGAACCTAGGCCCTCTGCAAGTGTGCCAAGGACACTAGCTGGTGGGCCAGCTCTCCAATCCCTATGCTATTATTCTGAATTGTGTCTATGTATGTGTGTTTATACACAGAGTGAAGATGCCTTCAGTGAGCAGAAGAGAGAATCAGATCACCTGGAGCTGGAGTTACTATGAGTTGCCCTGCTGGGATCCAAACTTAGTTCTCTGCAAGTGCGGTATGTGTTGTTGCCCTGAGCCATCTCTCCAGCCCAGGAAAGCAATGCTTTACTGTAACGTTTTAGAAAGCAGTCTTCAAGCTCCACATAATCCACACACAGACACAGACACAGACACACAGACACACACACAGACACACAGACACACACACATACACACATATACACACAGACACACACACATACACACATACACACACAGACACAGACACACACACACACAGACACACACATACACACATACAGACACAGATGCGCACAGAGACACAGACCATACACAGACACAGACAGACACACACACAGACACAGACAGATGTGCACAGAGACACAGAACATACACAGAATACACAGACACAAACAGACACACACATACATAGACACAAACAGAAAGACACACACAAATACACATTAATTAATTAATTAATTTAAAAAAACAGGATTTTTTTAAAAGCCACTTAAATATTCTTCATGCACAGATGGACAAGTAAATTACTCCTTAATTGGAGCAGCACACAACTGATAAGGATGAACAGACATGGTACATATGTGTCAACAGGGAATCATGCCCCAAACAGTGAAAGAGGCAGCAAGCTACTGGAGGATATGGACAAGGGTATTATAGCTGCCTGATTATAAAATGTGAGACAAGGCTGCATGTCACTGTGGCTACACAAAAATACACAAAAGAGTAAACCCTGGATGGAAAAGAGGCCACTGTAGATCAGTAAGAGAAAAGGTCGGAGACAAACATGGAGTTGGCAAAGGAATCGACTCTTCCTAAAATGGTGGCTCTCAGCCTTCCTAACGCTGTGGTCCTTCAGTACAGCTCCTCATGTCGGAGTGACCCCCATCTTGTGATATTTCTGTTGCTCACTTCATAACTGTAATTTTGCCACTGTTAGGAATCATCATGTAAACATCCATTTTCTGATGGGCTCAGATGACTCTTGTGAAAGGGTCACTCAGTCCCTGCAGGTGCCGCAGCCCACAGGCAGAGAACTGCTGCTCTGTCATGTGTGGGAGGAAAATAAAACACAACCCCCAGTCAGTGTGCCAGGGAAAAGACAGTCAGCTAGAGCGGCAAGTCGCAATGGGGAAGGAGGCCTGGATCTTCCTGAGTCTGGGCCCAGGAAGGCTGGAGAAAGCTAATAGATGGTCTCTTTCACAGAACACCCTCCATGAACAGTATAAACTGCATCTCTAGCACTAATCAATACTCCAAGGCAGACGTTTCTCTTTATAGACAATCCAGGGTTCAAAGAGATGTCACAAGGTCCTGCCATGGGCCAATTCCCAGCTTGTGGCCTCTAATGTCCAGTTCAGCTCACTGCCTTGTGCTCAGAAGTCAATCAAGAACCCAGTTCCTATCCAAAACAAGAGCTGAATCAGCTACACTCCCCAGCGGGAGAAGCCAGTGCTCATGGGGAAGCCAGGGCCCCTCCCCTTGTCCCATGATGTTTATCTTTCAAGGGAGAAGGCTGTTGGGGACACATGGTGTCTCAGGTGAATACAGGAAGAGAAGCCCAGGGCCAGCCAGGGGACGGACAGCCAAGTCAAGGTGCAACTACCCTGTCAACTCTGAGAGTGGGCTGTCCTTCTGTCCATACCCTGCTCCGTGTCACTCTTCTCCTGACCCCTTTGTAGTTAGAACCAGATCTAGCTACAACTAGGACACTAAGTCCTCAGGCCTCAGGAATGCCTCTATGACCTGTCTACTCTCTGAGACCATGGTCCACAGGGTCTGTGAAATGCCGTCAGCCTGATGTGTATGTCGGTGACCCTTGTTCATGGCGCAATGCTGGGTGGGGCCACTGACGTGGACTGATAGATACCAGAGATGTCCTCAGCATAGTGAGTACACACCGTGTCGATGCGCCAAACAAGATAAATGGTATTTACTTGCTCAGCCTGTGTTTAGAGAGGACCCCTCTCACCATCAGAGACCCACGGCTACTGGAAATAAATGCTGAGATGGTGATGGTGGAGATCAGGGCAGGGGGAAGAAAAAGGTGAACCTGAGGCCAGAGAGGATAACAAAACAGCAGAGGCTCATGAGCTGGTAAAAACAACAAAACAAAGCCAAACCCACAGTCACGGAGGCAGTAAGAGGCCAAAGGTACAGGAGCTGGCCGTCACACTGGCTCCAGGTTTCCCCTGGGAAGGGGTTCAGCCACGTACGTAATTATCATCAGAAGGGAGTCATGCCAGATTCAAGGGACAGGGTTTCACCAAACAGTGTAAAAAAAAAAAAAAAAACAGCTCAGAGGGTGTTTATTTGTTAATATGTAGTAGCCCTGTTGACCTGGAACTCGCTCTGTAGATCAGGATGGCTTCAAATTCACAGAGCTCCTAGTGCTGTGAATACAGTCATGTGCCACCACTACGCATGTGCGGCACATTGTTATTTATTTTTAAGACAAGTTTTGACAATGTTGTCAAGTTGGACACCAATGCTTGGGCTCAAGGGACCCTCCCACCTAAGCCTCTGGAAGAACTGAGATTAGGAGCACTACCCCTCATCTTCCATTGGCCTCTGTACAGAGTGTCTTCAGACTCATAGAGCTGGGGGTGTAGCTCATTTGGTAGAGTGTTTGTTCAGCAGACAAGAAGCCCTGGGTTCACTACAAAGCATCACCATAAAAGGCCACTGGCTGGGGGCATAGAGCTTGTGTTCAGGATATTCAAGCTTGTGGTCAAGCATTTTCCTCTTACTGCATTGTTTCCAAGTTTTAGAATTATAGATAGGACTAGAGAGAGAACAACTGTAACAGGAGATTCAGCACCCTCTTCTGGCTACTTGGGATACCTGCACTCATGTAGTATATATACATACACACAGAGGCACACACATACATATAAATAAAAAATTTAAAAACAATAAAATATGCTGTAAATAAGACTTCAGTGAACATTCTATGATGAGACACATGTATGTCATGATTCTCTCCCAGACTGAAAGTGTAGCTGGAAGAATGTGGACAAGGTCATTCCTGCCCATGGACCCTTTGCCCCAGCACTGCAGCCCTCCCTGGTGTCTGGCACCAATGGCTTCCATGCTAGTGGAGGGACACACAGCAAAGCCTTTGGCAATCTGTCCAGGTCACTTATGTAGACAGCTGCACAGAAATGGCTAACAGAGTATATGTACCTGCTTTTACTTGGGGCTGAACCTCTCCTAAAAACAGAGAAGAGATCATTTTACAGAAAATATTTATAGACTCAAAAGGACAGGAAGAGGGAAGAATAAAGCACAACAACTTTGGGGAGGGGTAATTATGAAGAAAGTGCACTAGTTAGGGTGAATTTAGCGGGCCTGAAAGTGCTGGTCCTAAGCTGGCAGTAGGGAAAGGTGAGCTCCAGTTTGTTCACCACGTTGGTAAACAAAGGGCTAAGGAATTCCAGCAGAATGCCTGCTGGGTGATGCTGCACCTGCGTATGGATTAGGAAAGCTTCGCCCTTCTCAAACACTCTGGGTCATCAGCCACACGTGTCGTAATAAATAATGAGCATGTAGAGCCACGAGCAGTACACGGTTGCAATTCCAAACCTTGGACAGTGGAAATAGGGGTTCAGGAGTCCAAGGCCATCCTCAGCTACATAGCAAGTTCAAGGCTATCCTCAGCTACATAGCAGTTCAAGGCCATCCTCAGCTACATAGCAAGTTCAAGGCCAGCCTGACACACAGAGACAAGCCATGTCTCAGAAAATAAACAACAAACAAACAAAAAACGCAGACACAAACAGACTAAATGAATAATGTGATTTTTCATACACACAGAGAGAGAGGGATGGAGGGAAGGAGAGACAGAGAGAGAGAGAGAGAGAGAGAGAGAGAGAGAGAGAGCAACTGAGGAGAACAGAGCCCAAGATCCTTCATCCAGAAACAATTGTGAAGTGCAGACCCCATCCAGCTTGATATTCTCTGTAAATGTTGGGGGTTCCACGAAAGAGTCTCTGCGTAGAGACTGTGCAGAGGTACAAATACAGAAGCTATTTCCCTGTGGGCCCCAGGAAGGAAAGTCTGAAATGCAGCATCTGGACAGAGAAAACAGCTTCATTTTGATTTTTGATTAGGCTGGGCTGACTAGCCAGCGAACCCCGGGGATCTACTACCTCTGTCTCTCCAGTGCTGGAATTATACATGTCATGTGTACCACTAGGCCTTTCTCTCTCTCTCTCTCTCTCTCTCTCTCTCTCTCTCTCTCTCTCTCTTCTCTCCTCGCTCTCATCTCCGACCTCATCTCTCTCATCTCTCCTCTCTCCTCTCCTCCTCTCTCATCTCTCTCCTCTCGTCGCATCTCTCTCTTCTTCTTTGGTTTTTTTAATTGGCGTGGTTCGGAGATCAAACCAGGTGCTCCAGGTTTGGCCTGGCAAAGCCACTTCACCAGCGCGCTCTTCAGCCTCGTCTCGCCATTTCTGTGGACCTGTCAGGAGGCTGCAAACAAGAGCAATCACCTTTTAAAGGCTGGACTGAGGCTGGGGGCATTGCGGTGTGGGTCACCTTCCCAAGGCAGGGTCCACATACGTGGCTAGCAGCATCACTGCTAGCTGTTGGGGCAAGTGTTTCCATCTATCCCTACAGGGAACTACTCCCTATGACTGCTGGAGTGCTCCTCAGACACGGTGACTCACCTTCCTAGAGCAGTGGTAGGTCCCAGGAGAACTACAACCAGGGAGCCACAATGCCCTCTCCACCCTACTTTGGGAACATACGTTCTGTCCTCCACGACAGCTCCTTGATCACACAGGTCAGCCTGTTGCAGTAGGAGAGAGACCACATGAGGTGTGAATACCAGCACCAAGGATTGCAGGGACCACCCGTGGCTGGAGAAGATGAAGTGACATAATCCCCTTGAGAAACATTGGGTGTTATTTTGATGTGATGAACGTGTGTGACCATAAGGCTTAGCAATAAAAGGATTTGCTAATCGTCAGTTACTACTTGAACAAATGTTTATTGAGCACCTTCTAGTGGGGACCTGCAGTTATGATCAGGGACACCGGGTGGTGTCCACCATCCTACATTGTATTTGGCTCTAGGTTCCCGTCTTTAATCCCCAAAGCACTAACCCATATCTTAGATTCTCCTCCTTCCTGTGTCCTGGAAATTCTGGGGTCTCTAATATTCCCCTGTGTCATCAGCTGCTTGTCCCCCATGGCAGGACAACCAGGACCCCACTCTCTTCGTTCCCACACACAGACATCCCCGGTGGACCTCAGACTTGTTTCTCTCTTTGCAGAGCAGCCTTGAACTTTTCCCCTGGGGACAGTGGGTGTCCCATGCCGACAACAGATGGACAGGACATCCCAGACAGGAGCTGATTTTGACCCTGCCAGGACAATCTCTCAAAGGCAGCAAGATCAGTGAGGGTGCAGGAGGGCATCTGATCAGGGCCACTGGGGACACCAGAGACTCCAACGGTAGTGCCCCCTTTGTTCTTCTCAGAGGCCTGCTGACCTTTGAACTCGGGAGTGGTGGGGGGTGGGTGACAAGCAACTTGGGCTGGTGAAGCACTCAGAGAACTACCAGTGCCTACTGTCCAGCTTCAGTAGGTCGGGGACAGGAAGATCCTTGGGGCTTACTCGCTTTCAGTGCAGCCAAGAAAAATGGAAACCCGGGTTCAGGGAGTGACCCTCCCTCAACAGAAGTGGTGAGTGACAAAGGGGACAGCAAGGCCATCTTCTGGCCTTTAGGCACATGCACAGGTGTGTGCAACTGCACACGGTATGCACGCATGCACGGGGGGGGGGTGAGAGAGAGAGAGAGAGAGAGAGAGAGATCTTTTTAAAAAGTTAAGCATAGAATCGCCATGTGATCCCCCTGGACACACAGTCAAAAGCACAAGGAGCAGGGACTGGAATGGAAGCAGGTACCCCTGAACCCCTGAGTTCATCCCTGTGTTCACAATGGCTTAGTTCAGGAATGAGTTTTCTGTTTGGAGTGTGCTGTCACAATTCTTTCCCTGGGGAAAACACAAACATCTGCGCCTCTGCCTAAGGTCCAAGGACAAACCAAGGTATGATTCCAAAGTTCACTGTGGAACTGGTACATTTCCTGGGTTTTCTTACACAGCGATGGAGAGGTTCCTGGCAAGATCACATGACATAAAACACCCAGCAGGGATAGTGACTTCCCCACGGCTGTGTAGACAGAACCTCCTATGCTTATCTTTCCCTGTCTATACCCTCCAGCCCCTCTCCGAAGACCAGGTGCGATTAGGGCCGAGTTGCACGTGACTGGTTGGGAGGGGTGACGGGATACTCAGGTCAGGTTTCCTTGACCCTCCTTGGCCTCTTCCTTCTGTGAGGCAAAGTAAGTAGTCAACAAGACCAGCTGTGCTCATCTTTTGCCAGGAGGCCCTGCCAAACTCCTGAAGATGGTGGGAGTTTGGCTCAGAAGATAGTTGTGTACCATAGGGCGACTTGAAGACTCGTGGGAAAAGATGCTGGTGATTGCACAGCACTGGGAATCTAGCAAGGTCTCTGAATAGCACTGCTTAAAATGGTTGAAACGGTAGATGTCACATTAAATATTTCCCCCAAATAAAAAGTAGTATAAGGCCAGGCTTGCCTTTAATCTCAGCACTCGGGAGGCAGAGGCAGAGGCAGATAGATCTCTGTGAGTTTGAGGCCAGTCTGGTCTAGATAGTGAGTTCCACAACAGCCAAGGCTACGTAGAGAGACCCTGTCTCCAAAAAAAAAAAAAAAAAAAAAAAAAAAGCAGTACAAAATTTCTTTTTTAGATTCCACAGCTTGGGCTGGAGCAACGGCTCAATGGTTGCCAGCAGTTGTTGTTTTGCTAAGGACCTAGACGTGGTTCCAGCACCCACATGGTACCGCACAACTGTCTGTCACTCCAGTTCCAGGGTATCCGATGCCCTCTTCTAACCTCTGTGGGTACCAAGCATGCACTGCACATGGTTCATACACATAGATGCAAACAAAACACTCATGCACAGAAAATAAAAACAAATATTTTTTAAAAATCCAATGTTCTAGAAATTTATAAAATAAAAATGGAAACTCCTTCCTCCTCAGGAGTCCTTGGACTGGCTCCTTTGGCTTCTGAACTCCTTACTCCTATGGAAGCCTGATTCTGGGCTTGGAACATGATGAGGCAGAATCCAGCCTGCCCTTGTGCGGGAGCATCCATGTTCATTTGTGAGGGTTTTGCCATCACATCTGGGTAGCTAACAGAAAAGTTTGCCAAGTTGGTTATCCCAGGTTCAAATTCCAATTCCACCCTTTGTGGAACTAACTGCCTTTGCCTCTTCTCTTCATCACTGACGTCACAGTCTAAGGATTACACAACCCATTTAGTATAGATAATTGTCTTTCAAAAACACCTCACATTAGTCAGCAATGAGAATTATCTCCGTCACCCCAAGAACGTGCCACAACCCTTGCTACTGGACATTTCTCATTGGCCATCATGGAAGGGTAGTTAGCCTTCTCTTTCAATCTGTTTTCCCTCCTTCAACCCCCTCCCTCCATACTTTCCAAAGGCCTGGTCAGAGAACTCACTCATGGAACAGTTGTTTCAAATCTCCTTCCTGCCATTTTTCAGGGCCTCCTGTTCAGCACCCAGCATGCTCTCTGACTGATGGATACCAAGGTCCCAAAAGCCTCTTCACAGCCTTGGACTGACACATACAAACACACACTGTGTTCATCAGCTTTCGGTTGCCTGTACAAACACCCCAAAGAAATCAACCTAACAAGAAAAAAAATGTTTATTTTGGTTAAGGGTCTCAGAGGTGCCAAGGCCAGTTAGCCTGCTACTTTTGGACCTGTGGCAAGGCATGACATCATAGCAAGAGCGTATCCAAAGGAAGATGCTTACCGTGTATTGGCAGGAAAGCAAAGAAGGAGAGCAAAAGGGACCGGCTACCTCTGTCGCTTTCAAGAACTGTGGTTCCTCCAGCGACTCACCCACTACGTCCCATCCTAAAGATTCTACCCTCTCCCCCAGGAGTGCCATGGGCTAATGGTCAGATCTTACCAGAGGGTCATCTGAGGAACACCTCAAATCCAAAGTGTAACAATAGAGTTGTGTAATTGTCAACCTATTTTTAACTTAAAATCTTTGGGATATATATTCATAAATAAAAACTTAATTTGAGTATGGTGATGTATTCTTATAATCCCAGCATTTAGGGCTGATACAAAAGGGTCAGGAATTCAAGGCTAACCTGGACTACATAATCTAGACCATTACACTATTTCAAAATGTAATAACAGGGCTGGGAATGTGGCTCAGTCGATGAGAGTGATTGCCTAGCATACACAAGGCTGAGTTCAGTGTCCAGCACTGGATAAACAAGGCACGGCAGCTCGAATCCGTAATCCCGAACACAAAAGGTACGGGCAGGCAGATCAGACACACACAGCGCCTGCGAAGTTAATAAATGAAGTACAGAGTTCCCCAGACCCATAGCAGGACATTTCCCCCCCCCACCTTGAACTCAGGACCTCATTGAAAACTTAAGAGCAGATGTCAGCGCACCTGAGCAGGGCAAATGGGACTGATCGCCCAAGCCAAGAGGTCATTCTCCATTTGTCCTGTATCTTGCTTGCTAGAAATGACCTAGGCCTAACTGGGCCAGAGGAGGCTAGGCCAAGGCACTAGCGTAGAACGAAGAGGATGGCTCTTTCCTCGAGGAACCATCAGTCTACTGAGGACCGGGTCCAGCAGACGGGTCAGTATGACTGGTGCAGGCAGGAAAGAGGCTGTGGTTTACAAAGGCCAAGGCACATGAGACTCCCCCCCAAAAAACACTGGGCAGGTGTGTGGGGTAAAGCCATGGACCTTGTGCTGAAGACTTGAGCCAAAATTGAATTGATTAAACTAGTTCGTTGTTTTTGGGGTTTTGTTTCTTTAATTTATCCAAAGCTTGGAAAAAAGACAACAGGAAAAGTAGGAGACAAACATGACCACTGTCACCATAAACCAGACCCCTGGAGAGAGTTATACTGCTCCTTCCCCTCCCTCCCTCCCCTCCTTCCCTCCTCCCTCCCTCCTTCCTTCCTTTCCCTCACTCCTTCTGTCCATACAGAGTTTCACTGTGAAGCCCAGCATGGCCTCAAACTCATAATCCCCCTGCCTCAGCCTCCTAATAGTAGGATTACAGGCCTGCTCCTGGGCTGTAAGAGGCAGCTGTTCTTGGCATCTATAATAGAAGTCGCAGGTGCGCTCCCTCAAAACTCACCAGAGGGTTGAGGAGTTGGCTCAGCCAGTAAAGGTGCTTACTGTCGGGTCTGATCACCAAGCCCAGGTCCCGCCTGGTGAACACCTGAAAGTTGTCCTCATACCTCTACATACCATGCCAGGAGTGCACACACACGTACCCATATGCCTACACTCGCATGTGTATGTGTCCACACGCACACAGAAGATAAATAAATAATAAATGTATAAATAAGAGGATTAAAATTGAAACTCACCGAAGAGCCTGGGGCAGAGGTGCACACTGCAATTCTAGCTTTTGGCTGAAGGAGCCAGGGGGAGCAGAAATGCAAGGTCATCTGACTACACATCAGATTTGAGATCAGCTAGGGATACATGAGACCCCATTTTAAAAAAAAAGAAAAGAAAAAGAAACAAAAGCTTCCTCAAAGGGGACTTCCCCAGCCAAAGCAGGACCATTCAGAAGTCAGGCAGCTGTTGTGAATGCTCTAACTAAATACCACAGATAAGAAGGCTCAGAAGAGCACAAATCTCACGATAATAATGCTCATATAAGCCCAGTTTTCATTTTCTTTCCTTAAACCCACACGTTTATCTCCCACAGCCCTAGAGACTGGGTCCTCCAAGTACAGGCTCCAGCAATCAGGTACCTGGTGAGGACCACCTCCTGGTCCATAGATGGTGCTGTCTAGCTCTGTTTGACCTTTGAAGTGAAGACAGCTCTCCACAGGTCCCTTTCAGAAGTAAAAATCCCAATCCTGTTTGTTGTTGTTATTGTTGTTTTTCTTTATTGGTTTTTTCGAGACATAACCATGTCTTTGTGTGGCCCCGGCTGTCCTAGAACTCACTCTGGCCTCAAAACCACAGAGATTCACCTGCCCAGCTCTCTTATTTTTTTCTAAATTAAAACATATTACATTTTGTTGCAAATTTCTAAAAACCAGGGGTAAGGAATCTATTAATCTACTCTAACTCCCCAAAATTCTAGCTACATTCTTTCAAGCTATTATATTTCCTCTAATAACTGAGGTTTCTCAAGCATATGGGAATAACAGACTCGTTATAGTTTCTTTGGGTCAAATCAAAGCGTAAAGGTATAGAGAAGCCATTCATATATATCCACACCACACACCAGTGACAAGTTTGGGAGATACTCACAGCACATGTGCAAGCCCACGCGTTTGCACACACACACACACACGCACACGCACGCACACACACACACAACTAAATGTAGTTTTTAGTAAAAGAAGAGACTATAAGATTAGGCCTAAATAGCCCCTTGACAATGACTGTTTTCTATTTGAGCGTTCTCATAAGGACCCAGCCCTTGATAAAAACTGTAGGTCTAGGGGGCTGGAGAGATGGCTCAGCGGCTAAGAGCATTGGCTGTTCTTCCAAAGGTCCTGAGTTCAATTCCCAGCAACCACATGGTGACTCACAACCAACTGTAATGAGGTCTGGTGCCCTCTTCTGGCCTTCAGACATACACACAGACAAAATATTGTATACATAATAAAAATAAATTTAAAAAATTTTAAAAAACAAAACGGTAGGTTTATTGAAGCCACATGCTTCCTGCATCTCTTGACGTCCCTTTTTAAAAAAATATTTATTTATTTATTATGTATACAATATTCTGTCTACGTAGATGCCTACAGGCCAGAAGAGGGTACCAGACCTCATTACAGATGGTTGTGATTTTGACGTCCTTTAAGACAGCAATATTTGCCCAAATTTGCCTGCGTGTATCTTTGCACTGACAGAGATAGCCTGGCCCTTTCCCCCACTGAGGAAGCCACAGTCTCCCAAGATCTGTTTGCTCTTGTCCTGGGTCTGCCCACCCCCACTGGCAAGGGGAGGGAAACTTGGTACTAGGTTGATTGCACAAGTCCTTGATTGTCGTTTCTTGCTGTCAGCCAGCTGAATCTTTGTGGGTGTTTTCTTCATAGGACACAGGGGTCACAGTGAATTTAAAACATTTGTGATGGTTTCATGGTAATGGGCAGAAAACTCAAAAGCTAACTCCGAATATAACCTTTTAATCCTGGAGAGACCCAGCCCCAAACTGAATGATAGGCAAAATAGACCAACCTAATATCGTCATTGTCTTTTTGTTTAATTGTTTTTGTTTGAGACAGGTCTCACAGTGTAGCCCTGGCTGACCTGGAATTCGCTATGTAAACCAGGCTGGCCCGGAACACACAGAGATCCACCTACTTCTGTCTTCTGGGTGCTGAATTAAAAGCGTGAGTCCAAAATCATTATATTGATGGTTGAAACATATTCATTTCAGGAAGGTCTAGACAAGTGGGTCGTTGGGGATCACTGTCCAGCCTTCCTGCCCTAATTGGTGAGCTCCAGGCTAATGAGAAACCCTATCTCAAAGGAAGCAAACGATGCTCTTGAGAATGACAGCAGAGGTTATCCCTTGACCTTTACACATTCCCACACACCCAAACACACACGCGCGCACACACACACACTGTGAGTTCATTTCAACACATGAGTTTGAGGGGACAGGAACATCCAGAATATTAAGGCATCTAAAAGCAAGCTGTGACCAGGAAGCGTGTGCCAGGTCAGGGACCTAAGAGACTGAAGACCAGGAGTGACAACCTGGCTTGGGAGAAAGCAAGCCAGTGTATCTCATTCAGGGAAACCAGGACGATAGTAGGACCCTGGGAGTGGGTGTTGCAGTCCTGGAACCAGCAGGGAAAATACTCAGGGGTCCCACTCAAGATTTGTAGTATGAACAAGGGTCTGGGAGACTCAGGGGCTTTGAGAGGCAGAACTCATCTAGAAGACCTACAGGGGAGAGCAAAAGTTTCCAAACCAGCCCAGCAAACCAATTTAGCCTTTATTCTGGTTCCGTTCAGTGCCTTGCAGCTCTGAGAAAGCCTCTCATAGCCGGTCAGCAAGCCTCCTGGAGCCAGTTCTCTTAGCAAAATGTGCTCACCTGTGTCGTCCCCACTAGTGGTCATGGGTGAAAGCAGCTGTGACAGTTTGACCTGAGCTTCCTGTTAGAAGGGCCGGGGAGATTTGAAGGTTTGGTGGCCTGGACCTGGAGGCTAGGGAGCTGAGCAGAAGAGGACATTTCTGGGGTGTCCTCTACACTATAGCAGCACAGCACACACTGCTCATTGAGTGTTTACACTGCACTTGAGGTAGGAGTAAGTGCCTGGCTCCGTGTACCGTCAGACTTTCTGAACAACTCTGGCCCAAGCCTCCTCATTTTTCCTTTAAAAAAAATTATTCCCTGCCCCCAAATCACTCAGCAGGCACCTGGGAAGCCAGGATTCAAACCCAGGCCTGAACTTATGACACATTGACGAAGCCTTGGGAGCAGAGGAGGAAGCCAGGGCAGCTGGGGCTACCCTCAGCATGTTTCAGTCCATTCCAGAACATTGCAGGGTGACTTCCTCATTCTGAGGAGAAGGGGTGTGATTTAAAGACCTGAGTCAGGGGCAACGGCCAGTTTGTGACATACTTTGGGAAGAAGCCCTGGACTGACTCTACTCTGAGACTCCCTCCTTGGGTCTCCAAGGGCAGAGAGGAATTATTCATTTCAGAGACTGCAGCTGCCCGTGGCTGGTTGTGCCCAAGAAACTGGTCGGGTCCATCTCTTAGGCCAGCAGCCACAAGCATTGTGACAGACAGGCCATCCATCATCAAGAGGCTGCTGAGCAGAGCGTGTCAGGACTGTTCCACCCAGACTCCTTCACATCCTGTGGTTTCTGTCACACCGCTCTGCAGTCAACAGGTTTAGCCAACAGGTGGAGAAATTTACACTTTGCGTGGGATAGAGGAAGATGGTTTACTTTTACATAAATAAGTCCAAGGACACAAGCCCTGCAAGAAGGCACTTGCTGTGTGGCGAACTGTCTTGCTGCCCTCCTGGGGCCCCTGTCAACATGAAACCCGGTCTCCAGGCACACAATGCCACCAAAGCTGTTTTGGCTTTTCTGTTTTGTGCTTGGAAGTTTGATTAGAACCTCCAGGGCCTTTGTTAACTGCCTGGTGGCTAAAAGACTGTATATGGGGTGTGTGCTTTGTTTCCTGATAGATTGACATCTTTTTTACCTTCTTCTCTCAGTTCTCTCTGTCGCACCAACCCCTGAGCCTCAGATAGGCTCCCCACAGTGCCACCCTGTCCCTGCCGGATGCTGCTCAGCTTGGGCCAGCATTGTTCTCGTCCCCACCTCAGGTCAGCCCCCAAGGAATCACATGGCAACCAACGGGGGCTAATTTCTCAGTTGCTTTATTGAGTAGTTAGATGAGACATCACCTCCTGCAGGACAAGTGTCCTCGAGCAGGTACAAGGCATGCTTAGGGGCAGACTGGCAGACAGGGGGTGGAGCAGGGCAGGTGTCTGCTGCTGGGATGGGTCGCGGGCACCAGGGACAGGTCAGCTCTCCACGGGGCTGGGGTTGGGGTTGGCCTCCTGGACCTGCTCGGGGACAGGGAGGGCCAGGGGCTGGTCTGGGCTCTCCTTTTTCTCCAGGCTGCCCATAAAGAAGCTGACCTTTTCCCTCAGGTTCTTCTCCAGGAAGCTCAAGTGGCTTTGCACGTCCCCCGAATTGGAGCCCAGCTGCTGCCTGAACTGCTCCATCTGCTGCACCAGGGCCTTGTTGAACATCTCCCCCAGGGGCTCCACGGTGCGCCGGAACTCCTCCACCTGCTGGTCCAGCTGGCTGTTCAGGTCTTCCAGAGACTTCTGCAGTCCCTCGGTGTTGCCCTTCAGCTTGCTGTGCACGTCTTCCACTAGCGGGGCCAGTTTCTTCTGTAGCTGGTCAATGTTGGTGGAGACCTTGCTCTGAAGCTCCTCTGCGTTCTTCTTCATCTGGAAGGCCAGGCCTTCGAGCTGGTGGTTGAGCTTCTCCTGCACACCCTCGGCGAGGGGGGCCAGGCTGCTGCGCAGCTCCTGCAGGTTCTGGTCTATTGTAGCCTTCAGCTCGCTGGCCCGGGGGGTTAGGCGCCCCTTGAGCTCTTCCACGTTCTGGTTAAACTTTTCCTTGAACTCGTTGGCGAAGGGCGTCATTGAGGCCTGCAGGCTGTCCACATTTTCCTGCAGCGTGGTCCGCATGCGCTGCATGTAGGGGGTCAGCTGGCGCTTCAGCTCCTGTGCCTGGGTGTTGACCTGGGTTTTCAGCCCCTCGGCATAGGGACCCAGGTGCTCCTGCAACTTCTGCACATTTTCCCCGAATGTCTGGCTCACAGTGTTGGCATGGGGCATCATGCGGGCACGTAGGTCCTCTAGTTCCTTTCGAATCTCTTCCTTTACCTTCTCTGTATCCTTGGCCAGGCGCTCACCGAGTTCCACGGCAAAGGGCACCAGCTTCTTCTGCAGGTCATCTGCATATGTATTCACGTTCCCAAGTTTGTCCTGGAAGAGGGTGCTTCAGGGAAAGGTGGAGAGAAGACCCATTACACTTGGCTGTAGAGACTCTGCTTTAAGCACCTGCCTAGGTCAGGTGTGTGTCCATGGGAACCGAGACCTCCATCTTGTCCCTGTGGCCCTCCCTGGGTTATGTCATGCTTTCAGGAAATCTACTAGGATTAGTGTTCCTTTGAATTTTTATCTGCAAGACTTCTGCTTGGCTTCGGCATCCTTATCTACCCATCATGTGACTCCTTTCCTTGTGATTAAAGAACAGAACAGGACTGGACTTTAACTGCCACCCCCTACCTCCCAGGCAAGGGTCACATTGTGCAACTGTGCATCTTCCATTGGCACAAGGTCTGATGTCCTTGCACGTGATCAGAGCATCCCCAGACACCCCAACTTCCCTTCCCCTGACTGCACAGGCACCCATGTTTCTAGAATCCCACCTCACGGGACAAGTCTTCTTTCTCCTTCTACCACGAGCTTGTAATGAGATTTGGCTATTTACCAAACTTAGCACACTTAGGAAGATACTATAGGGATGGATCCCTGGGTCCAACTTCCCTGTTTACAGGGAGAGTCTAGGTCCAGAGAGGCCAGACTCCCCTAGTGAGAAAGGAAGGATCCCAAGTGTTGGCGTCCCACCTCTCGTCAGCTTTGGCCTTCAAGAAAGCCTGGCGTTGCAGACGGACCCCACTTACTTGAGCTGCTGGGTAATGTCTGACTTCTGGAGTTTTTCCACAGCCTCCTTGGCATTGTTGCTTAGCTGAGTGAAGTAGTCCCACACCACAGTGGCCACCTGATCCTCACTGACCTCAGCCCGGGTGCCTGGTCAGAGAGCAGCCACAAGTCACGAACAGTGTACATCCCTCTCCTGGACCCTTGCCTCAGCTCTGAGCTGGATGATGCTGGAGTTGGGCTAGGCCAACCCATTTCTCCATCTCTGGGTTAACCCGGAGAGCCCCGGTGCCAACAAGGGCCTGTTCTGTAGGAGCAGCTGGGCAAACCCAAGGCCGCCCTCAGTCCTCCTCTAGTTCTAGAGCTGCCTTTCCACGCCGCCTCTCGTATGCAGCAGCGGCTAGAGAGCTGTGTCCACTTACCGGTGATAGCCACCAGGGCCAGGGTCAGCACCACAGCCTTCAGGAACATCCTGGGCTCCTCGCCGGGCTGCAACAGACTTGGCTACACTGGATGTTTCCAGCAGTGAGAAGAAACAGTTCACCCGTGTCGCTGCGGAACTGACTGCAGGCAAAGCCAGCCACGCATTTAAAGCCCCTCCAGCCCTCTCTCCCCGCCTCCTCCCCAGTGTGTGGCTCCACGTTGGAAGGTGACACACCTTCCCAGGAGGCCTCTTGGACTTTAGTGACCCTAAGAAGACAACGTGGAAGCTGACGGAACACAGGCAGCAGGGGGAAGTGGCCTTGTTGGGTTGGCCCCACCCTGTTCAGGAGTCTGGGAAGGGGACCTGGGAACTTCAGGAGAAACAAGCCTGGGAGACAAGGGGTGTTCCTGAGCAGGACTGAGGCCCCAGAGGCCCCATTGGCAGCTCTGGGTTTGTGCCAGGCTTGGGGACCAAGGTCCAGGTCTCCTCTTTCTGCCCCAGTGAGACAGGCCCTCTCTGACAGCTGTCACAAACAAAAACTCTGTCTCAGAACATCAGCTATGGACAAAACACCAGGCCCACCCAGGGCTGCAGCAGGCAGTGAGCTGTGGCCTAGGTATCTACGACAACCCTTGGTCAGGGAAGGGTCAGAACCCAGGATTGAAGGGGTTAAGCATAAGTGTGCTTTATGTCTCACGACTGTCGAGCTGAATCACCTCAGTCTAGTTATCTGAAGTCCCAAGCCTCAGTTTCCCCTTGGGACAATGTATAACTTGTTATATTAAGTTATACAGTGCTTGTGAAATGCGCGAGGAGCTTAGCACGGGGTAAGCGCTGAGACTAATGACTGGGGTCTTCCGTGGATCAGAGCTGGGAAGGAGGAGAGAACCTGACCCTCTCTAGAGAGTGGCAGAGGGAGAGCCTCCCTTCCCCTCAGAGGGTCACCAAGTAGATCAGAGGCAACACTGAGACAGTGGGGCTGACTAAGGCTCGATTGCTGTCCCACTGTCCCCAACCACACTTAAGAGTCATGCAGAATGGCCACCAACAGAAGGTGACAGACACGGCTGTGGAAAGTGAGTTTTTTGGTCTCCTACTAAGACTCCAAATGTGTCCACACATACAGTTGCAGGGAACATCCAGAGGAAAGGTTCCAGACACGGTGAGTGTGGGGCCTCCGTGGTCCACACTCAGGACTACACGATGACACCTGTCATACTGTCCCATTGACTGCTGTCCACAAGATAGTCGTGAAACAAGAACCATCAGAAGAGACCACAGTTGTGCCAAGTTTGCTTTGCTACATCTCCCACCCATTTTTTTAAACGTGTCCTGATTGACTTGTCCCACGGGACTAGAGACAGCTGCCCGCCCCTGCTGAGTCCCCATTATACTGCAATGTGTCCTCAAGCGGCCAGGAGTGAGCTCCTTCCAAAAGCAGCCATGCTTAGTGAGTTTCTTTTCTTTTTTTTTTTTTTTTTACTTCTATTTGGTGGAGGTGGGTATGCCTGCGTCACAACACATGCGTGGGGGTCAGAGGACAACTTGAGAATGTCATCAGGTTTGATGACTTAACCCACTGAGTCATCTTGTCGCCTCTCGGTGTTTTCTGAGTTCAGGCTCTGGAGTCTGACTGGGTTTACATCTGAATTCTATGCAGCCTGGACCATGTGGCCTTTGACAAGTCTCATGACTCCTCTGAGTCTCAGCGGTGAAAGATTCTGTGAGATAATCCGGCACACAGTAGGTGCTCATTGAATATTAGCCATGTTTTGCCTCTAAAAGGCTTATCTCTCTATACCACTGACTCATGGGTCTCCAGTTTGCTCTGCCGAATCAGGCCTGGTCCAGCCTGTGCTGGGCCCAAAGGTCAGAACGGACGGGGGACAAGTCACATGGGACGCCTCGGCTGCAGCTCCACCTCCTGGACTTGCAGTCTGAGTACCAGGTGCCACCAGCATGGGACAGGTCCAGAGGTAGCTGCCCGTTTGTACCCTCTCTGAGAAGACCTATATTACTTAAGCTTGTTCAAGAATGGCTGCCAGTGATTGATTGACAGATATGCATAGATATCCAAGTTGTCTGTGGACACAGAACTTGTCTCTGAGCTAAGAGACTGGGACAGCATGCATACATGTGCCCAGCACTCATGTATGTACTGGCTCTAGCACAGAGGGTGTACTGCCTCCTGACAAAGCATAAATGAACATATTGACTTCTCCAAGGCGAGAGCATATTCCATATGCATCTGAGAGTAATTTGCATAGGGGGAGGGACAAAGTGAGAACCCCATATCTCAGCTGTTGGTGAACAGACCCACCTTGCAGCCAGCTGCAACAGCCAGGGGACATCGGGCACAGAGGGTCAAGGGGTCTTGGCACTCACATCTCTGACCCTCCATCTGTTTGCCTGTGTTCATCCAGAGCTCATAGCCAGTGAGGCTGACAGCTATCCGTCATCTCTAGCCACCCTTAAATCTGCCCATATAGGGTCAGAGCAGAGTCCTGGGACTCTCATCACCCAGCCTGCTCTTAGCCAGACAGAAGGAGACTGGAGAGGGGGTCTCTGGTGAAGATCCCAGGCTGCACAGAATGGAGATAGCTAGCCAAGCTGAGCTGAGAGCTAGCATTTAACGCTCTTGGTTTTTAGATGTGACCAGTTGCTTTAAACTCCTGCCACCAAGACTTCCCTATTGGTGAGCCAAGACAAACCCTCCACTTGTGTTTGCCAAGACGCTGTATCATAGCGAGAGGAGAGGAAAAGTAAGGTGTGCCCACCCACTGCTGGTTCCTCCCTGGGCCTGGGTCTGTAAGTCAAGTACAGTCCTCTCTGCAGAGGATTCAAGGCCATAAAGCCACCAAGAGGCCTCCTGAGGCCCAAGCTGGATGGCTGAGAAGACACAAATATTCTGGAAGAGGTTCACTCCCAGGCCCCAGGTCCCAGGATGCCCTGCAGGCCATCTGTGTGGGGTCCACCCACCATGCAGCTCAGTATCACATGGCTGGGACTCTTGGCCAGCACCTTTGGGCTTTCTTTGATTAAGGGGGCATGTTCTGTACAGTGAAGCTGGCAGGCTTCCCAGACCTCCCTCCCAGTGGAAAAGGACCCAGTAGGCCTGTCACAGCATTCTCAGGGCCAAGGACCTGGTACCGTACCCCAGGTTGGGAT
The DNA here is from genome assembly GCF_903992535.2 of Arvicola amphibius. Lineage (NCBI taxonomy): Eukaryota > Metazoa > Chordata > Mammalia > Rodentia > Cricetidae > Arvicola > Arvicola amphibius. The sequence continues at coordinate 114,293,995 of NC_052049.1, read as the reverse complement.
CTGAGTCCCGTTGTGTCCTTTGCCTCGGGGCAAGAGACAAGAAGAGGACCGAGCCGAGCAGCTCCTGCCATCACACACAGTGCCTGATCCTGGCACCTCTCCTCACTTCCCTTCCCTTCCTTCCTGGCTGTCACCAAGGGCTTTTCTTAGAGGAAGCTTAGGTAGAATCGGCTGCTGAGGATCAGCTCAGGTGCTGGGACCGAGCTTTTCCACGGCTGGGTGTTATGCACCGGGTAGGCCTCTGCCTGACTGAGCCTTTGGTTTTTAGCCAGAAAATGGAGTTAGCAATGTCTAAGTCACAGGGTTTGGACAACTTACGTTTTAACAGAAAACAAACTATTTATTTTGTTTTGACATGGGGTCACAGTATGTAGCCCAGTCTGATCCCAACCCAGGATGGCCCTACCTGTTTCCGGAGTGCTGGACTCATAAGCAAATGCTATCCCAGTCTCCCTAGAAACAGTCTTTTGTCAAAAGGATGAGTTTCTGGTAGACTGAGTTTCAAGTGTCAGGCAAAGTGTCAGGGGTAAAGCCAGGCTCCCTTCTCAGGCCCTGCTCTCGTGCAGACAGGACGCTACCTGCTAAAAGTCCCATTTCTGTACCTCTTCCCGTCTCTGGCGCAGCTGTCCCTGCTTAGGAGGTGAGGGGGACATTGCGAGTCAGTCCTTCCCTGAGCCAGCTGTTGTATGTTTCTCTATGCTCTGGGAAATCAGTATTCTGTCCCCATCAGCAGGGTAAATAGAGGCTCGGCGGTGTTACATTTCTGCACACAGACCATGTGAGTCAGTGTCAAAGGCATCAGTTACGTGTTTGTGTCTGCGCAGGTGCATACACACATGTGCCGTGCATGCCTGTGGAAGCCAGCTGTTAGTCTCAGACATTCTTCAAGAGCTGTTCACCTTGCTTCAGAGATGGGGTCCCTCAGTGGTATCAGAAACGGGGTCTCTCAGTGGTATCAGAGACGGGGTCTCTCAGTGGTATCTGGGACTCACTGAAGGGGATAGACTGGTCATCGGCTCCAGGTAGCTGGCTACCTGTCTGCCACCTATCTCCTTGCCCCCAGTGCCAGATTACAAGTAGATGCCACCACACCTATGTTTTACATGGGTATTGGGAATTGAACTAAGGTCTTCGCGCTTGCAAGACGAGTATTTTGCTCAACTGGCCTATTTCCCAAGCCCCAAAGGTATCATTTAAACCTAGAATTTCTTGAGTCCAAGGTCTTCGCATCCAAGCGGCAATGTCCTCCAATGCTACCTGTCTGGGCTGTGGTTCTCAGTACTAGCTCAGGGGACATCTTAGTTTCAAGAAGTCTGAGGTCCCTCCTAAGCAGCACCTCCTTGACCTTCTTTGTGAATAGACTTTCCATACCTTGCTGCTCCGACAGTCAGGGGTTGTGTAGGGGTCAGATATCCTCCAGCCACGAGCCCTGTTCCCATCTCAGGATGCTATCAATGGGTCCAGAGGGCAGGTTGAGGCACATGGCAGAGGGAGGGGCAAAGGCCTTGGGTTTAGCATGATCTTTGCCCTTCTCTCACCAACCCCTGCCCGGGTACAGCAGAGGGGACTTCTGGGAACACAGCGGTGGGGGGAGGCCTTTGGTGGAGGTGAGGGGGGCACGTGTGACCTTCCTCTTGCCACCTCCCACCTGAATCCTGCCACTGCTGATCTGTGGCTGTACCAGACTCCCCATTCCTTTCTACCCTGAGGCCTCCAAGTGGCTTCTGCAGAGGCCTGTCATTGGCTCCAGGCTATTGTCTGGGTTGTGCAGGAGAGACGGTCTGGAAGATCAATGTGAAGGGCTAAAGCCGGTCTGAGGCCTGAGGCTTGTCCTTAAGCCTTTCTCCATCTCACCAGCCTCATGGGGGAAGCTAGTAGCTGAGCCTTTGGCTGTGGAGGTGGAGGTAAATAGCGTGGGCAATCTCAGAGGGATTTCTCAATTCTTCTGGCAGCTGGCTGCATGGCCTCCCTGCCTCAGGCTCTGGTCTGAACTGCTCAGCAGGTGACCTTTGGCCAGCTCACTGGGCCTTCTGTGCCTGCTGTCCCATCCTGGGGCCAATATAAAACAGGTCAGGGCCCTCCTGCTTGCCTGATCAGTTTATCCCTAGAAGAAACTAGCTACTCCAGGTAATGCCCCTGGGGAGGACAGGAAGGGAGGGAGGGACAGAGAGCCAGAGGAAGCCTTTGCCAGCCAGCCAGGTAGCCTATGAAAGGCTTGGGATCCATGAGTAGCCTCCACCCTTGGGTTCCTGGTGGGTGGGGGAGGGCTAGAAGCTGAGGAAGGGGAGGCCACTGGACCAAAAGCCCTGTACTGGGTAGTGGCAGAGCTGACTGGAACTGGGTCATGCTGTCTCTTGCTCAGCATGCCTAGAGCTATTGGAAGCCTTTGACATTCATGCCTACTCCAGACAGAAACATTGAGGTCTAGGGTGAGACAGAAACCTGATGTCACCCAGCACATCAGGGCAGAAAATGGGTAGATGTTCCATTCTGTGGAGGGTTTCTACACCCAACCTTCCACCCAACCCTGGGGCCTGGATCTCCTATAGTTCCCTGTCTGAGAGCAAATATCAGTAGGAGAGGGGCTTGGGATTCACCCCAAGGCCCATGGCAGTCTCCAGGGAACGGCCTCAGTAGGGCGGATCCTCCCACAGTAATCCTCTCACAAGACAATTTCCTGCAGGTGCATAGGTGCCATGCAGCCCCGGGTGCTCCTCATCGTGGCCCTCTTGGCGCTCCTGGCATCTGCTCGTGAGTTTTGGGGGTTGGGGCTGGGGTTTCTATGAGAGCCAGTCTGGGGACCCTGCCCTGATGAGTGGGGGCTGCGTAGGAGCTGTGGGCTGGCACGGCTCAGCTCTGCTCTTTTGCAGGAGCTGAAGAGGTAGAAGGGTCCTTGCTGCTGGGCTCTGTGCAGGGCTACATGGAACAGGCTGCCAAGAAGGTACAGGATGCACTAACCAGTGTGCAGGAGTCTGAGATGGCTGTGCAGGCCAGGTATGCCTACTGGTGCCCTTCTCCTGTTTCCTCCCCTCCTCTCCCTGCCCTTGTCTTGAGACTCCCACACAGAGACCACAGTTTCCCCAGTTTACCCAGGGTCCCCTCTGCTCCTTTGTGGGTCTGTGGCTGAGGTGAGAAACAGAGCAAGCAGCCCTCTTCTGCCTCCTTTACTTCTCCTTGGAGCAGCCTCAGGTGCATAGAGCCCTTACTGCACGTTCCCTTCTCCAAGTATGGGGCTCAAGGCTCACTTGGGGGGCACCTGCTCTAGTTTCAGCCTGTGCTGCAGGGCTCTGCCCCTGGTCCAGTCTGTGTTAGACATCTGCCCACTGTGGGTCTGGTCCTCACCCCTGCCCGCCAGCCCAGGGCTTTGACTGACAGTTGATATTGACCTATGCAGCAGAAGATGTTGACAAATGTTCTTTGTCCCCAGAACGGGCTGTGGGGAGGGTATGATTTCCCCAGCTTTGCAGAGGAGAAAATTGACTCTGAGAAGTTAGGTGATCTGGCTAGATCACACAGCTCATGGGTCCTCCAGTAATTTTTCAAATGAGAGGCTGCCCCACTCTGCCCCACACGTGCAGAGCCAGCAATGGGACACCTTCAGGACACTATTTGCACTGACCACAAAGACAGGCTGACCTTAAGCATCACCCTACCCGCAGGCCTGAAAGGGGTTTGATTAGGGTGGGTTGGGGCAGCCACGAAGGTCTGGTCCAACCAGGGTAAATGTAGAACCTTACCTTAGGCTGTCCCTCCACCACCTTTGCCTCTCTTCTGCCCTGGGAGTTAGCTGCAGGCATTTCCGGGGTGGTGCTTGGTGAGGTGGTGCTGATGGCTTGGAGAGCCAATAGGGCTCTGTGGTTCTGGCTGCCTGCAGGGGACCCTTCACATGGACCTTGATGGATGCCTCTTATTGCTTTAATCCCCAGGGGCTGGATGGACGGTGGCCTCAGCTCCCTGAAAGATTACTGGATCACCTTTACTGACAAGTTCTCCGGCCTCTGGGATTCTACCCTCAAGGCCCAACCAATCCCAGTTGCTGAGCCTTGAGACTTCTATATTCCAAATGTACCTGTATGTCCATCCTGTTTGCCTCTGGGCAGGCTGAGTGTCCCCCAGAGGTTGCTTGGAAGGAAAAGTATTCTCGTGTTTTCACCCCTCCCCAGACCTCACCTAAACAGACTGCTCCTAATAAAGCTGGATGAGAAGCTGCCATGCATGGGGGTGTCCCACGGACCATGATGTCTGGGCATGGGTATGAGTGGACCTGGGCTGTGCCTCCTCCACCTCTTTAGTTGTCTCCGGGGCATTTCTTCCTTTGTAAGTCGGACTAGTTCTGTTTACCTGCTTGCCTGGGTGTGTGTAGGTGAGAGCAAATCAGGCAACAGAGTTGCAATTACAGCCTGTGACAAACTGTCAAGTAGAGGGACAATGTGTCTTGAGTAGGGATACTGTCTAGCTGGCACTTCAATGTCATCTTCAGAGTTGAGGTCGGATGTGATCATGAAGCCTGTGTAACTGGTTTGCGTGGTCCAGGCTGCCTGGTGCCATGAAACACACTGAGAGGAAGGAAGCGGGGGTGGGAGGCTGATTGGCTACGGCTTAACCCCACCGCATCACAGCTGCCTCTGTTTCCTATATATAAAGTGGGCACGATCCGCCCCTCCGCAGCAGGCTTGTTATGGAGATGAAATAGTAGGTGTTCAAAAGCACGAGGCATAGCGTCTGTGCAGTCCAGGTGCCTGGTAAGCAGCCCTCACTGTGATAGCTAAACTGCCTGACCTCTTAGACTGGCATGGAGACTCAATGTTCTGGGAATCCCAACAGGGTTGTTTACTATGTTCCCACCATCCCAAAGCACTGACTTCAGAGAGATCCAGGGTCACAAAACAGGTCGCCCACACTGTAGAATCAACAACCAGTGTTCAGAGAGGTGACAGAGATTGCCCTGGGTCAAGAGCGAGCACACTGCAGGGCCAGCCGTCCATTTTCCACTTTGTTGTCGCGGGAAAAGCCTCTGCCAGGTGTTGGCGGCTTCTTTCTGGACAGCACTGGCACGCCCAGCTGCCTGGACTGCGTTCTCTCTGGAAATCCAACAGGGGCTTCTCTTCCTGACCGCCCAGAGCTGGCAGCTTCAGTGTCCACACCTGGAAGCCTTGTCGCCCAAACCTGGCTTGATACCTGTTGTCACTCTGTGTGATTAGGGGTTTAAAAGCTCACCCCTTCATCCAGGGGCTCATGAAGATACACCGGGGATGGGAATGGAGCCTTGGGAGGAGGGAGAAGGACTCCCCGGATGTGTGAAGACCACCTGCGTACTAACACCAGGATGAAGAGGGGCCAGTCGAGTGAGAGAGAGGTTGTTCCTGTGAGACTGTGCATACACCCTCACCTGCATGAACACGAGTGCTTGGTTACACTTGAAAAAAAATTTAAGTAATTGTGTGCGCCCACAGCAGGCTGGTCTAAATAATGAACAACCCGGGCTTGGTGTGTAGCTGAGTTGGTAGAAGGCTTGCCTGGCGTGCACAAAGCTCTGGGTTTGAGCCCCAGCACTACATAAACTTGGCGTGGTGGTACAGCCCTGTACCCCTGTAGCCAACACTTCGGAGACGGAGGCAGGAAGATGAGAAGTTAAAGAGCATCGCTGTCTCAGGAGGAAATGAATAAATAAGTAACTAAACAAGGACTGGCAAGATGGCTCAGGTGGCAGACGCGTTTGCTACACTAATCCTGGTGGCCTGAGCTTGGTCTTTGGGACCCACATGATGGGAAGAGAGAACCGACTCCTGTAAGTTGTCCTCTGAGCGCCACATGTGTTCTGTGGCATGTGAAAATCCACACACATTAAATAAATGCTATAAAACTTTAAATTACACTTATTTGTGTGTGTGTGTGTGTGTGTGTGTGTGTGTGTATGTGTGTGGAGTGAGTTCCAAGTACTGAATTCAGGTTCTCAGGCTTAGTGGCCTCTACTTTGTGAGCCAGCCTTCTTACTAGCCCAATGTAATAAAAGTTTGTTTTGTTTTTCAAGACAGGGTTTCTTCTCTGTGTTGCCCTGGCTGTTCTGGCTCTCTGTAGACCAGACTAGCCTCGAACTCACAGAGATCCTCCTCTGCCTCCTGAGCGTTGGGATTAAAGGTGCAAGAACAATACATCCTGTCCCACCTTCCCTTCAGTGACTTAACTTCAGCATCAGCTTCCCCAGCAGACACGGACATTCGCGATTTGGAGATGGATATGAAGGCCTCTCTAATAAATGTGGGGATCAGCACCATGAAGGGTTTTTGCCCAGCTGGCAGGTAGAGTGGCTAAAGTCACTGTGACAGCTGCCTTTCACAGCCGGCCAGTTTCTGAGTGGGGGGGGGGGGATGACTGCGTGGGAGTCTTGCCGGAGGGAAAGAAAAAGAGAAGTTTGTTGAGAGGTTTGGAGTTCGTTCACGAGAGAGGGTTAAGTTCCAGGCATTTTATTTGCACTTGTCCAGTAATTCCAGTCTCTTTGGCTAATTGAGGGATCCTGGCTCTAGGGAGTGGAAGATGCTCACACATGGTCTGCCCAGGTGGACCCCACCTGAAAACACTTCTGGCAGAGGAAACCCGTCCTTTCAAAGCCAGTTCTGTTCTCAGCCACTCCCAATCTGGGCCTCAGCACTAGGGGTTTGAGCCTCTCTGGGGGCACTTTTCAAGGGGCTCCCTGTTACTGTGCCTGGCCATCTATTTCCCTCCGAGCCTTCTTAGGACAGGGATTCTGTCTCACACTCTTAATCAGCCATGTACTCAGCTTGAGTGCGCTTGGGGAACTGAGGAGTCCTGAACAAAGGAATCCCCATTGCAGTACCATGTCCCCGCATCACTGGATGTCCCTTTAGCGATCTCCCTGTGTCCCCCAAAGAAAGAAGCCATCCCACTTTGGAAAGATTTATTCTAAGAAAGCTAATGCAGGGGTGGGGAGTGGAGGTGGGCTCCTCACTGGGTGCTCAGCTTCTTGCTGGCTTCGTCGATCATACTCATTAATCTGACCCTGAAGCTCTCCAGGACGGGCATCACGCCCTGGCGCAGGTCCTCCAGGGCGGGTTTGGCCTTCTCGCTGAACGTCTTCAGGTGTTCGGTGGCCTTGGTGTGGTAGTCGGCCAGGGTGGCGCTGTCCTTGAGTTGAGCCAGGCGCTCAGCCAGGCGGTCGCGCATCTTGTCGCTGTAGGGCGCCAACTTTGTGCGCAGAGTGTCAACGTGCTGACGCATGCGGTCACGAAGATCCTCGCCCACAGGAGCCAGCTTCTCCTGCAGCTCCTGCAGCTTCTGGCGCGCGCCCTCACGCAGCTCGGCACCTAGAGGCTCCACTTTCTGGCGATAGAGAGCCATCTCCTCCTGCCACTTGCTCTGAAATTGGTCCAGATAGGGCTGCACCTTTGTCTTCACATCCTCCAGGTCCTTGTTCATCTCCTGCCTCAGCCAATCTGTGTCCTTTTCCAGGTTATTCCAGAACTCCTGAGTCACCGGGCCCAGCTGTTCCTGCAGGCGACCAACGGTTGAGCCCAGGGTGTCCCAGTTCTCCAGGAGATTCAGGCTGGAGGAGGAGAGAGCAGCTGAGAGATGGCCCCCAGGCATCCTGCACTACCCCAGGTCTGGGGGCAGTCCTGGGTGCCACCTGTTTCCGAACATGCAATTGCTATGTTTCTAGTTTCCCCGGACATATGCCCCTCTAATTCCCTACCCCTGCTTCCACATCCTTCTGTACACATGGCCTGAGGTACCAAGGACACAGATGGGGTTGGTGCCTGTTGCCAGGCCAGTTCCCTTTTCGTGCTGCCTGACCAGTACTGGGGGTTACCCAGGGGAAGGGAATTTTGCATTCATAGGCAGAAAGAGGGGCTGTGGTTACCCACCACCCAGGCGAATCCCATCCCTATTCCTTCATTGGAACCTGCCATGATGCCCAAATGGTAGGCTAGCAGGTGAAGATTTAGCCAGCTAAGTTACGGCCTCTTCTCGCAGGCCTCCTTGCCCACCCTAGATGGACAACCTTTGCCCTGCTCCAAGGTCCCAGGCTGGGTCCTTTCTTACTTCAGCTGTTTGCCCAAGGCGGAGGTTTCAAACTGGGACACATAGTCTCTGCCAGTGTCTTTGACCGCATCCACATACACAGTGGCGAAATCCTTCACTCTGTCCCAAGGGTTCTGGGGTGGCTCATCTTGCTGCCAGAAGTGCCGAGCCTGGCTCCCTGGGGATGTAGGAGAGACCTATGTCAGGCCAGCTCTAGGATGGGGTCTGAGCTGAAGAGTCAGGAAGGAGACCAGAGAGAATTCTGTCCTCTGCACAGGAAGGTAGGCCATGGGGGCCACTCCAACCGTTGCCTCCCCAGGTTGGAGGTACCTACCCGTCAGGAAGAGCACAGCCACGGCCAGCACCACAGCTTTCATCCTGAAGGGTGTGGGTGACCTGAAGAAATAGAATTGCTGGGCTGAAGGGGAGCCCCACACTTGCGCCCCGCATTCAAGCCAGTGGAAGAATAAGGGTCTAGAGTGGGAAAAGGCCCAGATACCCACAGAGTGGAACATCCCTTGGGAGGCACTGGGGAGCCAGAGTAGCCTAGGGCAGGTAGCCAGCCTCTCTTACCTCCCTGGAGCTCTCCAACAGTCTCGGAGTGAGTGCCCAGCTCTTCTCCCCTGGCCTATTTATGTCTGTAGGCAGGGGCTGGGCTGGAAGACTGATAAGCCCAACCCTGGCCCTCTCTCTGCTTACTTGTCCTGACGATGTGGAACTTAAGAGTTCAAGGATCAGCCGTGTTCCTGAGGCTGGGCAAACAGAGTGGGCAAACAGGAAGCTGCGGGGGCTGCAGAGCTGAGATCAAGGGTTCAGGTGGGGGCAGAAGGAGAGCGGCTGCACACTCAGGGGGTCCCCAGGGTTAAGGCAGCCGACCATCCTTTTCCTGTACCTCTATGTGGGGAGCAGGGTGGGGGTTAGGGAACTTTGGGCTCCTGTGCTCACACTCCCTCTCCAAAGTTTCTTGCATTACAAAGAGTTGATCCTTTTACCTCATCCTGCCCCCCCCCCCCCCCCAGGTAGGGTATGCATCTCCTCAGATGCCTGAAAGGCCTTCCATCCCTAAATCCAAGAATAGCTGAGGTGCCGTGAAATTGCCTGGGTGAAATGCAGAGGGGTTCAGGGCCCCAGACTGAGGGTGAAGACCCCCTCTGACACTTCAGAAGGCACGAGACCAGCATGGGATTGTCAGCTCCTTCCTTCTCTCCTCTTTTCTCCCTCCCACCTCTTTCCTTCCTTTGTAGCTCAAGCCTACGTCCAACCCTAGATATCCTGCCCCATCCTTCAAGCACTAGATTATGGCACCAAACCTAGCTTTAAAATGTGTGTGTGTGTGTTTTGTTGGGGATGTACACACTAGACAAGGCCGTGCACACGCTAGATAAGGAGTCTACTATTGTTTTTTCTCAGACTGCCAAGGTTTTTGTTATGTGTAGATGTTACCCATCCTCCCCTCCAAAGACAACCTCACCATCTACCATGACCACCAAAAGGGGCTGATGTAGTTCAATTATAATAGCCTCCCCAGAGTGGTGAGGGCCTAGGCTCCATCCCCAGTATGGGAGAGCTGGGCAGCTGGGTATGGGAGGCTGAGTACAGTGGCCCATGTATTCAATCCTTGCACGAGGTTTCAAAACCAGCCTTGGCTACACAGCAAATTTTGAGGTTAGCCTGAGCTACATGAGACTATCTTAAAAAGCCCAGATCATCCATAAAACCGCATAATGGAACCGGTGCATTACCAAACTAAGAGGAACTTTTGAGACCATCTGTTCAGGCCTCGCCTGTTAAGTTGCTTCTAGATGAGGAACTAGTCGACAAGAGTGGGAAGAATTTGCTGTGTCCCACATCTCTCAGCCTCAGAGGCAGGGCAGGGATGGACCTTGAGCCCAGGTCTTTGCACTTGGGACTCAGCGAAGGCATGTGCTCTGCCCATCTTCCTAGGAAACTCCCCAACTCTCTAGAAACCAGCCAGGAGTCTCTTCCAGCTCTGGGAGTGGCTAGGTTTCAGCCACTCCCGTCCTAGGAGGCCCTGGAACCAGAAAGAACCTTGGCTTGAACCTGGGCTTTGCTATGTATTCTCCAGGTGACTTGGACGAGTTACATAACCTCCCATCCCTGGGTTTCTTATCTGCTAAGTGAAGATAATGACAGAACACGCCATGCCTTCGTTATGATCCCAGTCACCGTGTGGGAAGCACAATGACAGGATGGAGATGCGTGTGCACTTCCTGATGCCAGGAATTGCTGTCTGTTGCCTAACGTGGAAAATGTGACTAAGGGACTTGGGCTGAAAGGCAGCCTGGAGGGCACAGTAATCACAAGGGCCCTTCAACATGCAAGGGGAGTCTGGAGGGCCAAATCCAAGGAAGAAATTTGAGAATGGGAGCAAGGGGTAGAGCAATGTGAGTGCTGGCAGCGGTGATGAGCCAAGGGGTACTGGCTGCCCATCCATGGATGCTGGGGGAAGCGAAGGTGCACATTTTTCTGAATGAAAACTCTTAAGTTTTCAGAGGGAACACCACTCTACCATGCGTTTAGAAGTTCAGAAGTTGAGATATCTTGAACTTGAGATATCTCCAGAGCTTGAGATAATTGTGTTGTGTTAACCATGAAAGTTGAACATGTGCACAAAACTGGTGAAAGGTAACCAGCAGCAAATGGCAAGTGTTCCATGTCCCAGGATCCTAATTTCACCGCCATGAACACATCTGTATTATAGGCTGCAGAAATGGGGCAAGGCGAGTGCCTGGCTTGTAGGCGCTGTGATGCAGGACACCTTTCCCAGGACCAAGCCAGTCCCATGTCTGTGGGAGCATGCAGAGGGAGTGGCCTGCTTGAGAGAATGATGGAAGCTGCTTCCCACAGGGGCAGCTTCTTAGATCTTTACAGGGGGTGGGGCAGGAATCTGAGCAGCTTACCTGTTGGCCTCCAGCCTGCTCTCCAGTCTCGTCTTTCTCTTTGGCTCATTACTGAAATCATGGTTGCTAACTCGTTGAGCTAATATATGCTCAATTCCGTGGTCGTCAACTCACTTCCAGTTACCTTGAGACATCCCGTTAGGCTGGAGGTCAGCTTTCTCCCTTAGTAATTTTCCGGTCAGAAAACTGCAGCTCAGAGCTGATAAGGCCATTCTTGCCCCTCAGCCTTGAGATGGTGCTGGTGGGGCCATGAATGAGGCCTGGCTTCTTGTTCTCCGACGGTGGCTTCTGACTTCTGAAGCCTTCAAATTCTTTTCAGGGATTGTGGCTCAGGGATTGGGATCTAAGACATCAGAGTACAGAACTCTGGGACAACCTGTTACTGAGCATTAAATGTGCTCCTGTCTTGGTGTGTAGCCCAGGCTTCTCTCAGACTTGGGGTAATTTGCCTTGGCTTCCTGTGCTAAGGTTCCAGGTGTCTATGACACGCTCATTTTCTTCCCCTGTCCCCTTCACACTTCCTTGCTAGTGTCTGTCACTTTATTACAGGGCATTTGGCTTAAGCCAGTCTAAACATTGCCTTTCTGGACAGGAAGTCCTTCTGGACAGATCAACAATAAAATGGGGTCATCATAGATTGAGACTGGGGTTGGCCACTGTTAAGTGTTGGGTGCCCAGGGCTGGTCCAGGGAGTGCAGACAGTGCCATCATTACGGGTTCTACCACCACCATCACTCCCTTATCTTGGGAGCCTCCACACTGACTTCTTCTGAACTGGGCAAGTGCTGGGATCCCCTAACACTCGTGGGAGTGCTGGCAGCTTCAGGAGCCATGAATGTAGCCCATTTCACAACTTCTGTCTCAACATTATCTGTACAGGGCAGTGCAGGGACTCAGTCCTTGCTGGGCCTGGCACCAGAGACTTGCCAAACATTTATTGGATGAATGACATTGGTACACTAAAGGCTCCCAGACTGGCAAAGGGTTATAGGAAGGCACAGGCCTTCACTGGTGCCAGCCACTTCTAGGAACATGTACCTGATGTACTAGATGGTGCTAGTAGGGATGGGGAGCTGAGGCTGGGGAGGGTCTCCCTAAACAGGCTGGATCCCCACAGTTTCCTGATTGACAGCCCTCTTACAGTGAGGGTATTGTCATCAACTCTGCATGTTGCTTCTGCCTCCTGCTCAGGAGAATTAAGAATTTTGTGGTTGAGTGGGTGGGGCCTGGCACCAGCACAAAGTCAGCCAGAAAAGTCCCCTTCCCTGAGCCCAGAGAGTGAATCCTGCTGCCCTGGATACCCACCCTACCTCTAGCTGAAGGCGCCTGGTGACTGTCAGAAGCACCTGTGGCAAAAGGTGTACTGACTTCTTGGGAGTCCTCAGGGCCCATTACCAGCTCCAAACCCATCTGGCCTCCAGCAGCAGTGTGCCCAGCTTCAGGACTTCCAGGAGCTCGCCCGAGATGGCGCCCTCTCCTCTGAACAATCCCATTGCAATTTGGGGCTCAAATGCTTTCCCATGTGCCCCTCTCTGAAGGATTTTTATCTGTACAAGTGTGTGCCATCTGTGTAGTGGTGTATGTGGAGTGTGTCAGACCCCTTGGAACTGGAGTTCTAGGTGGAGTGAGTTTCAGGAAGTTGGTGCTCTTACCACTGAGCCATCCTTCCAGCCTCTCTCACTCTTTCTAAATGCCTGATATTCTCAAAGTCATTGAGTTTTCTTCTCATAAGACTCGAGCCCTCTCAGCCATGCCCGGGACCTGTTGGAAATTCTGCCCTGTACTGGAATCTGGGTACGGACAGAGGAAAACAATAGGAAAAGCCCTTCTCTGTCCTATGCGTGACATCACATCATCCAGCTGACTGAGGTCACCCCATAAAGATTTCAGCCAGGGTCAACTCAAGGCTCTCCTTCCTGAGGACCCCAAGGAATCCATTTTCTGCCCAACCCTGCAAACACAAATGTGTCCCTGCTGAGGGGTTAGAGTCCATGTGGCTGTCTGGGACACAAGATGAGGCTGACTTGCCAGGCTCAGAAGGCAAGGTGACAGAGTGTTGCTCAGAGCCCCACCCTAAGCCTGGGGATTTCTCCAGACACCTGCATCCCTCCATCCCTACCCCATGTGGTTCTCCCAGCTAGACTCTGAACTGTCAAGGCAAACAGCGTATCAGTGTTAGAACATAATAAGATTTTTATTTCCACAACCTCCTACTGTCCAACCAAGTTACTAAGTTGTAAATGTCCCACACAAACAAGGACAAAATGTCTTAGCAACTTGAAGCTGGAGAATGTTTTAAGCCTTTCTTTTTTTTTTTTTTTAAAGTTTAACAGAAATGAGAAAGAAAAAAATACTTCTTACATTTTCAAAGAACAGAAATAGCAAAGTATATTCATATACATTCAACATATATTGCGCATATTGGTTACTACAATATAAAGCAATGGTGATCTTGAAAATAGTTTGCAAGATGGCACGGTTAATAGGCTCACGGCTTTCATCTGGGTGGCTCTGGAGGGTGGCGTCTGTTCTTCCATCAATCCAGTACCATGTAAACAGGTCAGGCCCAGCATGCGGAGCAGCAGGGCGTGCCCGGGACATCAGAGTTGGACTGAGCTTAGAAGTCAACAATGGCTCTTCAAGCTTTCTTGGGAAGTCAGACTTCTGGTGGGTAGTCGGTGACTCCATGAGGTGGAGGGGAGATCGGAGGATATGGGACCATGGAATGGGTCCCTAGCAAAGCTCTTGCATTGCAAACAATTCCACTCAAGAGACAGTGGGCTCGGAAGCAAGCTGCCGGCGTCAGCGGAGAAGGGCAAGTTGGGTGGGGACCCTGCTGGCAACATCCGGATGCCATGCTAGGCAACCGCTTTCTTCTGTGCAAATGCAGAGGCTGGAGACCTCTGGCTCTCAGAACGAGGGCTAAGAGTCAGAACAGGTCCTCACTGGTTTTGAGGACCAGGAGAGAACAAGACCTCGCTTGGCCCCCAGGCTGCAGAGGAGACTTTGGTTCTATCAGCAGAGAGAGAAAGGTGATACAAACACTAGCTATTGCGTATGTGCTGCTGCAGGTGGGGAAGGGGGCCACTGCATCCATCGATGGCACAGGAGAGTGGCTCACAATGCCAAGGCCAAGGAAAACGCTTCAACAGAAGGTGCAAGCCACAGTTCAATAGCACAGAATCTGGTTAAACATTTCTCTTTTAAACAAAAATTACTTTTGTCTTTATTAATAATAACAATAACAATAATATCAACATTTACCAAAAACAATTCCTACATGATCAAGAATTAAGATGTAGGGGCCAAGGATGCTAGGGAGAGGAAGAAGTTAAGGGACTCTGCACAACCTCCTATTCTTGTCTGTGACAGAGGCTGAAAGGGAAGGGCATATATGCACACATGACTGGACTGAGGGTCCTTTTTACAACGCAGCAGAGAAGAAGAATGGAGGCCACACAAACAGTACAGTGCACCCCTGCTGGGTGTTCGTTCACTCATGGGGGAACCAGCTGGATGGTGGCTAGAGGGGAGCTGAGCCACACAGAGGGGGCCCACACTGAGCCATCCTGGTTGGCAACTTTCAGCAGCAGGCCATTCAGCCTACGATGGGTTCAGATGGAATTCTGCTGGGCCAGATACAGTTCTAGTGAAGCCCAGCAGGAGACCGTGCCAGGTTCCAGACTCGGGTTTCTTTTTCTCTTTTGCACACTCGCTCTCAGCCGCTGAGCTCTGGTCTGGCACTTCTTCCTAGCAGACTGGAGCAGAGTGTGTGAGCCTGGTCTGGGACGGAGGCTGCCGAAGGGAGGGTTCTGACATTCAGCCCGTGAATACTAACCACTGGCTCCCCTGCCTCAGAAATGGAAAGGGAAAAACAAAACCAAGAGGGAGAAAGAGGGAGAGAGAGAAAGCTAGCCTAGGGAAGGAGGGGTGGGGGAGGAAGAGAAGAAAATCTCCTCCAAAGGAAAATTCCCAAAACAAAATACAAGCAAACCTCCAAACACCAGAAACTCAATTCAAGCACACCAGATGCCGGTTCACGGAAGATGGAGAACACGGATTTCCTGTTTATTTCCTTGGTGCCTTGGTCATACAAGCAAGCATGGCAAAAGCCCTCGTAACCCAAACGACGGCCTACTGGTGCCCAGTGTGGGGAAAGGGGCTGACACGGACGGCACAGTGGTGCGACGCTGCTGGACACTGTTGGTTCACAATCAGCTCCTCCTCCTCCTCGAGCTGTACACAGACCTGTGAAGCAGACACAGGGCTACTCTGAAGAAGTGCACTCCTACCTCTTCCTAACGGCACTGGGGATGGAACTCAAGATCCCGTATGTGCTATGCATGTGCTCTACCAGCAAGCCACATGCCCAAACGTCCTTGCTGAAATCTTTTTTAGGTGTCATTGCATGAGCCTCGCCACACTGAGGCTCTGCCATGCCTCTGGCCATGGCTTTACTCTCCTCAGGTCTTTCCACTTCTGTACAGATAAAGCTACTCGAACCCTCCATGCAACCTTTGTTAAGCCAGGAGTGCCCATCGGCCCGCTGCCTTTTCAGCATGGGTTTCAGACTATATATCCTTTGTCTACTCCTTACCAGTCCATCTGGGGCTCCAGCTGGAGTTCTCTGGTAGAGTACTTGCCTAATCCTGGGTTCTATGTCCAACACCAAAACACCAAACAACAACAAGAACAATGAATGAAAGGAGCCTGGTTGGATCTGTTCTTTGTTATGTTTCGCCCTTCAGGATGGAGTGCAAAGATTAGCTCTCTTTCTTAGTGTGCTGGCCAAAGGTCACTGGCTTCTGTCCTTTGCAGCTATAGCTCACTGGATCTCAGAAGGGACATGGCATCTACAACACAAGGCGGGCCGTGCACCTTTGCTCTATAATAAAAACTAACACAGTTCTTAACGAACAAAGCAGGCAGATGGGAGGCTGCATGGGAGAGTGGCACTCGAGTTCACCAGGTACCACACATGGAATGGACGTGCTGAGGGGATCAGGGCTGGCACTGGGCCTCGGGCTGCCTGGGCCCTGGCCAGGGTGGCACTCACTCTCCATATCCTGCTACACGCCAGCCTGCTCCATACTGAAGGAGACCTCGGGATGCTTGTGGCTGAGCAGGATGTCTGTGACACACGTGGATGGATAGCGAGAGGAATTTAAATGCTGGCTGCCATCACTCAGGCCTGGATGCTCGTGGCCTCCCAGACTTACCCCACATTCTGCAAGACCAAAAAGAACATGCGAGACAGTGAGGGACAGGAGTGAGTGGGACAAGAGAGAGGAGGCACCTGCCTAGCAAACCCAGACTGATTCCCATGCAGACTCAGGCTACAGCAGGCCCTTCAGATGCAAGGGACCCTTCCTGACCACCTTCCTTCCTTTTCACCACCCTCTTGAGCAATTGACATATGGGGGAAAAGATGAGAAACCCCTCTGGGGCCTCTTCTTGGAGTTGGTGGGAAGGAGGACTATAGTGAGTGCCCACACGGAGCCAGGCCAGGCCACTCTTTCCTGGGCCTTGCACTCTACCCACAGGAGGCCAGTACCCCTCAAGACACAAGGTAGGCCATGTATCTTGATGTCTTCGCAGATGAGGACTTGGGACCAGGAAGGTTAAGACTGCCTGCAAAGCTTAGGAAGGTCTATTGTCTGTCTACTACCAGGCCTCTGTTTACGGTCTCTTGCTTTGGCTCCATAGAGACACAGAAACGCTCGACTAGGGTATGAGGCCCTTTGAGGAGATGCAGAAAGAGAGCTATTACTGAAGGTGCCTCCGGTTGCAGCTTGGACTGCGATGGCCCTGTGCTGACAGAAGCCAGAGTCCCTCACATACACACTCTCGGGGATGCGTGGGGAGCGACACTGTGTGTGGCTCTTCACATAGTGCACTGTTTCCACAGAGGTCTGGAGCAGACCCCCTGGGGAACTGCCCAGGGGTGCTCAAGGTCTTACCTTCATCTTCCCCATCCTGAAACTGCTGGCTGCCCATGAGCGAAGACTGACTGAGAACTGCATCTGCCATTTGGGCAGAACTCAGTGCCTTTCCTGCCACCAGGCTCATTCCTGGCAAGGTATCCAGCTGCACCTACAGGAAACAGTCGGGAGGAGTGAGGCTGCCACTCTCAGGGAACCCGTTTCCCCTACAGCAGCTCAGGCAAAGGGTGTCCTGGGCCACCACTCCAAAACGCCCTTCCTGTACAGCACAGGGCTGCCAGCTGCATTCTGAGGCAACAGCCCTGTTCGTGAGCACCCTGAGTGACAGGGAGGCTGCTGGCGCGTGAAGGGCATAGGATAGAGGAACTAAGTCTGAATTCTGTGTGACTTTAGCGCAGTCACATCTGAACAGCCACAGATGATTGGCCGGTGGCAGCATGGCTGCTGGGCCCCAGGTGACAGGCTGTGCAATGACAGGTCAATCCTCAAGACACAGACAGCCAAACAGTTGCCAGGAGTGGACCAAGAGCTGAGGGGTCATAGTGGGGCCCCAGATGTCAGCTCATTTGATTCCTAAGTCTAACATTTGGATGAAAGATTATCCTGGGATGCGACCAGAGTTAAGGCTTGTCTGTTACGAAGAATCAAAGAAACGTTCCACAGCCCGCAGAGGGCTGGACTCTGAGAAGATGGTGGAAGGGGAAGCTCGATTTTAAAGTTCAGATTGGCACCATCCCACCTCTCAACAGGGGCCAACATACGTATGCATCGTCGCTGTTCTGGATTGTGTGGTGTCTCTGGAGGGTCCGAGACCTGAGAGGCTCACTGACTGAGGGCCGCGTTGGATACCCAAGCCCGTTGTGATCTGGCAGCTCCATTGCTTGTCCTGGAGAACTTCTATCCATGCAGTTCCCTATGACAGACTCTAGGGAACACAGCACAACAGGGTGAACAGGCGTCTCTCAGTGATGCCAACTCCCATGTAGCCCCTTGCAAGAGATGATTGAGAGGAGGACCACAATTGCCCAACTGCCAATGCCAGCCAGCAGGCACTGGTGTTGGAGGAGCTGGGGCCAGCCTGACAATACCAAATATGAGTTTCTTTAGGACACTCCCTGCCCTAGGGAAAACCCCACTGGTGGGTATGAACTGGTCCACACTCATCCTGGTCTTTCCCTGTGTCTCTGCTGGCTTAGCCTGTGTTTGCTCCTACATCAGAGGGAGAATCCAGAGCTGCCAGGGCTTCCAGCCTGTACCCCAATGACGCAACTTCCGCCTTAGCACCACCCCAGTCTCTCCTGTTCTCACTGCCACTTCTGACACTGCCCACGGCTCCTTCACCTGGCCTAAAGTGCTTGCACACAGCTGTGCTTGACCTCACTCCCGATGGCTATTTTGACATCATCCAGGTCCACGGCTTGAACTACACCGAGTCTGTATAAAGAAATACTGCAATAGGACCAACAAGACTCTGTTCAATGAAGAGAGAAACTTGCCATCAAGCTTGATGACCCTAGTTCAGTCCCCAGAACCCACCTAGTAAGAGAGATGATTCCACATGCGTGCTCATGCACACACACTAAATACAGAAAGAATTACTGAAATGCTTTCTCATGTTCCAGACCCATAGATCCAACTATTTCCTTGGATATCTAACTAGTAAGTAACACTTATGTCAAATTTCAAACTCATCGACTTACCCAGAACCTGTTACTCCTCCATACACCTTTGTTTTACTTCCTCATTTCACTAATCTTTAAGGGATAAGCTCTTGATTCCTTTGTCCCAGCCCCACAGTAGCGAGAAGTCTACAGATGCCACTCATTCAATAGTGGACACTTCAGGCCCCAAATGTTCTACTTCCAGTCAAGGCCCATTATCTCCTGCCTAGATCATTTTCTAACCACCCCCTAGTTACTACCCTATAAACTGCACTAGTCTTTTTAAAAAATGTGTTACTATTTTTGTATATGTGCATTGTGTGTTATATGTATGTAGTACATATGCATGAGTCTATGTGTGCATGTGTGTGTGTTACATATAGTGCTACACCTCAGCTCTTGTTCAAAGATTTTTAAATCACTAAAAAAATTAGTAGTTGTGTTCACATGGGTTTACACACGCTCTGACTTGTGGAGGTGAGAGGACAACCGTTGTAGGTTGCAGGGCTCAAACCAGGTCAGCAGGGTTTTTCCTGCTGAGCCATCTCATTGGACCTTGTTCAGAGATTTTAAGGACTGTTATCAATCAGGAGCAGGAGGCAAAGGTAAAAGCAGTCAGTCCTGGCTCTTCAGTGCCCTTCTTCCAGAAGCTTCTGCGTGTGTGTGTGTGTGTGTTTCCTGTTTGTTAAGTTCCCTTTCCCCCTTTTGGGCTTTTTAGATCTGAGAAATGAGGCTTCTCCAAATCCAAGAGACTGCCCAGCCCTTTTGCAGTTCTGTGGGCTTCTGCTTTCCTGCTCGTAGCTGTCCTGCCTGGCTTCCTAAGTGAAGCTCACAGGCCTGAAAATGCCACCCGGACGTAAGAGCCATCACTTGGCAAATCAGTTGACCGACTTTCTTGGGTGCCCAGCTTAGTGCTCCCTCCTCTATCACATGGAGGTG
Source organism: Arvicola amphibius (assembly GCF_903992535.2). Lineage (NCBI taxonomy): Eukaryota > Metazoa > Chordata > Mammalia > Rodentia > Cricetidae > Arvicola > Arvicola amphibius. The sequence continues at coordinate 114,274,495 of NC_052049.1, read as the reverse complement.
GCACAGTAGCCACTAGCACACCTCCAGGAGGGGAAGACCCAGCTTGACTCTAGCTTCCTTGCTTCCTGAGGAGGGGGAAGGAAACTGGAGCCAGGCAGCTGATCATTCTAGATGTCTGCTTCTGTGGGGTACACAGGCTGCTAACCTTTGGTCTGGAAGAAACAAATGTGATTCCACACCAGATCCAAGGCTGAGAACACAGCTCAGCAGTAAAATGCTTGCTTAGTGTGAGTAGGACCTGTGTGTGATCCTCAACCATCACAAAAAATAAACCCACACCAGCTGAAAATGAAGCATACTGACAGGAGTTGGGGAGCAGGCTCACTGGAAGGATCAGCACCCCACTTTCAGAAGTTGTGCTGGGAAGGGGTAAAGTGGGAATAGGGAGCTGCTGGGGCAAGGATCTTGGCTGTCACTCAAAGGCACCTATGTTGAAAACTTGGTCACTAGCATACAGCACTAACAGGATGTGATGAGACTTTTAAGAGGGAAAGCCTGATAGAATGAAGTTAGGTGAGATGGTTCAGCAGATAAAGGTATTTGCCATCAAGTCTAATGACCTGAGTTCAATTCCCAGGACCCATAGGTGGAAGGAGATAACTAACCCCCTCAATTGTCTAAACATGCACACATACATGCACACACACACACACACACACACACACACACCTGTCTCTCTGTCTCCCTCTCTCAAGATGGCAAGATGGCTCCATGGGTAGAGGTGCTTATAAGCTTGATGACCTGAGTTCCATACCTGGGACCACAGGGTGAAGGAGAGAACAGACTCCTACATGTTGTTTGTCCTCTGACCTCCCCATGACGGCTATGGAACATAACTCACCTACCTGCACTGCACAGAATAAATATAAACGAAAGCAAGTTTTCAAAAGTTAGGATGCTGGGATGTGTCCTTGACTGGAATTTCGGAGCCAGCTCCCCTTCCCCCTGCCATTGTTTCTTTTCTGTTTCCCAGCTAGAATGGGGTGTAGTTTTGTTACATGCCATGCCTTGTTCTGTGTCATCTCAATACAGGTCCCAAAGCAATGGGGACAGATCCGAAACCTCTGATAGAGCTTTCCTCCTCATAAGCTGGTGTTCTCAGGCATTCTTTCACAGCGACAGGAAGCTAGCACAGGCACAAAGGAAAGAATAGAAGGGCCAAAAATGAGGCAGAACAAGCCAGGGTCCAGGCCTATCACTACTAGAGTACACAAAACATGGAGCCAGGCAGCCACCCCTTTACCCTTAAGGTCCCTTATCTGACAAATAAGGACTCCAAAATCCTGACACAGGTGGAAGATCTGTGATAAATAAACACTGAGGACTCCACAGGTAAAGGGGCCAGTTTAGGAAGAGTGCTGAGCTGCAAAGTCCTTCAATGAGACCTGCTGATCAGCGGCTGTAAAAAGACCAACCGCTGACCAAGGGACAAGAGTCTCTGGCATCCTTTATGCCAGTTCAGGAGTTGGAAGGACAGGCAGGCTCATAGAAGGGCATATAGATAAAGCAGGGACCATGCCTTCCAATAACCGGGGGGTACAGAGGGTGAGGTGACTGTCTGAACAAGTAAGGGATAAAATGCACAAAGGGATCCAAGGCACACTCCCACACCCGGGGGGACTCTGGGGCAGCTTGCGTAACTGTTGAATCTGTCAATGTTGACTTGTCCTTCCTATTTACTGGGATTTAAGAGTAAATGAGGAACGGCTGTTTGCCTACCTCTTAAAGGCTCTAAGGGGCAACATCTTAATCCCTTCAAGCACTTTACCTTTTGCAAGGCCTGAAGCCAGCTGGGCTCAGAGAAGAGGATGTGGTTTTCTGAGCTGTACAAGCTGGCTGTGCTACTGTATTTACTTACAGAGTCAGCTCCTGTAACACTGCAGGAGGGGGAGGCACCTGATTTTTCACGTTTCAGGTGACGACAATGAGACTGTCGGCAGCAGAGTGCAGTTAGCCCTGAAACCTGGGACATTTGCAAAACATTTTTGGCAAAGTATGTGCTCAGTACCTTGCCCAGACTGGCCTCCTACTGGCTGGTGGACAACAGACATCCAGGGGACAGGAAACTACGGACACAGGTATGAAGGCATCCAAGTTTCCTAGACTAACATCAGTTAGCTTTGCACAACCACCCTTGAGAAATATTAACACAACCAGAGCTCTGCGCTTGTGAACTGTATGTAGCACACACACACACACACACACACACACACACTCTCCACACCACTTCTGTGCCAGTTTTTCATGAACAGACGCTCCCCGAGGACAGGCCCTTCGGCTTTCCTCCCACACCCCATAGCACCCATAACACCAGCTCGGTAACTTGTATTCAACTTCTCTCCTGCAATTTTTGAATGGAGGGGCATTCAAAAATCACCAGGTTCCAAACAGGTGACAAGGGTGAGGGTCTTGAACTTCCTGTGGTCTGATGGAGCAGACTGTTAGAACCCTTTCTTTGCAAAAGCCATGATAAATGAGCTACAAAATTTCTTTATTCTTTATTAGGACTGTGTATGTGTATAACATGTGTGTGGGTGGCAGGGGACATGTGTGGAGGTCAGAGGATAGCATTTTTGGAGCTCTTTATCTTCTACTTTTACATGGGTTCCTGGTCCACACCCAGATTGTCAGACTTGGATGGTGAGTGCTTCACCACTGGGCCCTCTCACCAGCTGGTTCAAAAATGTCATTGATAAACTGAAAACGTAGACAGGTGTGATGGCATAATCCTGTAATCCCAGTACTTGGGAAGCTCGGTTGGGAGGATCATGAGTTTAAAGCCAGCCTAGGTTACACAGTGACAACTGTCTTTAAAAAGAGAGCTGGTGGAGAAAGAGGAGAAAGGAATGGAAGACTGAGGATTGTATCAGTGTATAGGGTTAGGCCAAGACAGCTTCTACTGAAACGGGATTTTTTTTTTTGGAGGGTGGGGTGTTCCTATTTTGAGACATGGTTTTTCCATGTAGTTGTGGTTGTCTTGGAGCTCACTCTGTAGACTAGACTGGCCTTAATTTTGAGATCCTCTGCCTCCCAAGTGCTGGGATTAAAGGTGTGTGCCACCACAGCCTGGCTTCTGAAACGGGATCTTAACACACACTTCCTCAGGGTAGGTGTGGTAAGGAAACAGTGAACTGAGTTAAAAGCACCAAGTGTAGAGCAGAGGGGTTCTACAAGCACTTCATTTAGCTCAGTATCCCTCACTAGCAGATGAACAAACAGAAGCGTGCTTACTGAGGAGGCCCAGAGTCATCAAGGACAGTGGGGCTCCTCTGGAACCACTTTGAACACACAGAGAGAACCCCACCACATACACACACACCAAGGGGTTCTGAAGCAACTGCAGCAGCCCGCACTGGGCTGCACTGAATCATTAATGCCTCCACTGCATTATCTCACCCTTTTGGGCCCTGTGGCTTTACTGAGGACAGACGTTAGAAAGGAGGACGACTCATCTGTGATACGACAGCAGACAGGCAGGAGTAAGACGAATGTCAAAGGTCGGGGGGAAAGGTCAGTGATAAACAGGACCCCATAGGGTGAGAGTCATGCAGAGAAAAACTGGAGGTAAGGCTGTAGGGACAGGACAACTTTGAACTGAAACCCGGAGGGTTATATGTCTGCCTTGACTCTTCAAGGCCAACAAAAATATTTGTAGGGGGTAGTGACAGTGACAGTTGACGGTGGTGGATGGACAGGGAGGAAGGAAAGGGGACTAACAGGGGTAGGCCAGCTAGGGAGGGCAGATCTGATGACAAAGTAACTATAACATGCAGCATGGACCTGAACTGACGCCTCTGCCTGGGAAGAGAGACCTGACGGGGACCAGTCGGCAGCCGGGACATCACTGAAGTTGTTCGAACTGACAAAACCCTGCCTCTTAAAAAACCTTCCCCTTAGCTTCTCCTGATTCCTCTCATGCTGCAGGCCAAGCTAAGCAAGCTTGGATGTAGATGGCTCTAAGACATTGTCACCTGGCTCTTTCCTGTGCTTCTACCCCAAGCCCAAAGGACAGAACCCTTTCTGTCCGTGTGCTACCCAGCTTCTAGAACACCTCCCTATTCTTCTACAGAGCCGGCCTCTCCCTCTCGGGTGCTGCCGCAATGTGAGCACCGACTATATCCAACCTACTGTTGCTGGGAAGTAGCTAAAGAGGCCTTTCTGACAATAGAAGACAGTGGTGAGTGAGGCTTCTCCATCCTTCCTGAACACAGGCATCACACAGGAGAAAAAGGGAAGAGAAATCAGAGGAAATGTCTCTGGAAGAAAAGCACTCTAAGGGATTTAAACACATGGCAATGGGGAGCTGGGGGAGGGGGCTCCATTCCGTCCAGTCATATCCCTTCTTCAGTAGCCTGTACATAGAACATGTTCAAGAATCTGCTGGGGTGGTGACAGAGTGACAGTGCTACTTGTCCGCTCTGACCCAGAGGGAAGTTATCAACCTCTTCAGTCTTGGCTGCTTCACTGGTAAGATAATGGAGCACAGCACTGGCTAAAATACAGGCCAGGTACAGCTGAGGGGCAGAGCTGGTCAAGCGTGTGTGAGGCCCTGGCTTTTGCTTCACAGCAAGAAGGAATCACAGAATGAACTGCAAGATGCAGGTGTGGCAAGCTAACTCATCAGAAGCTCTCCTCATCCAGTTCCTTCCACAGGATGTCCAATGCCGTTCGCCTCGTCTAGAACACAGCCAGCGATAGGAAGTTTCCAGGCTGCTCAGGCAGCCTACGCCGTCAGTTTCCTGTGACAGTTTCCCATAGGGAGCTAAAATTTGCTGTGATTTCTACTCCGATCTAGGTTCAGCTCTGTAACATACATTTAGCTAAGTCAAATCCTTCCTTCCATCTGATGGGTTTGTTTCTGCCTGTGGTCCATCCCAGCCCCCAACACTGCTAGGGGATTCTAATTGTACATATGACCTGTTCTGAAAGTCCCACCCTAAATATGGCCACCAGAGGACATAACATGTATGTGGAGGGCAAACCTCTAGGCTGGGTGACATGATGTGCTCCAGAGGTTAGGATTTAATTGTCTTTTATACAACACACTTGCCTCTTCTCTGAGCATATGACAAGTGCATCTGAAACTACCAAGTCTTCACATAACCTATTTCAGCTCAAGGTTTCCCAACCCGCTCTGCCCTGCAGGATCTACCTGGCCTCAGATGTGTGTGTTGCCTTTAAAGGACAGGGTGGGACAGCTCCAGGCAGCTCCAGGGAGGGAACGAAGGAAGAAATGCTCAGACTGGCAGGCTCCGGATAAGTCCATCTCTACCATCTTCACTACCTCCACGGTTGCGGTGAGAATGGGTGAAATGAAAGGCTGCCATGGGGGGATAGTGTTCCTGATCTTGCTAGGAAACATCAGCATGCTAACAAAAGTCCCAGATGGAAACCCTTATCTCAGATGACAGTGAAGGCATCCCTCCCTAATACAGTTTACACCCCACTTTCTGTTATCAAGTGCATTCTTTCTCACATGAGCAGAATGTATAAACACAAATGCCTGAACCATCACGAAACGCTACAGGGGGCCACTGTTCATCGTGCTTCTCTTTCACAGATGAGAGCGACCAGAACCAAGAGTCTAGGGCTCTCACAGTCAGGACAGGGTGAGGCCAGGGCTGGGGCTCTGACTCCCAGCCCCACAGTTTATACATTTCCTTAATGCTGCTGGTTGTCTCTACTGCAGAAACTTTCTGATGGCCGTTGAGCATCTCTGGATCCCACGGCACCGTGGTGTGAGCAGATGTGTCATGGGCGCTGTCTACTTCTATCCCTTTATTTTGTAAGCGACCCACCAACAGCCACTTCCTACGTGTTTCACTTCCCTAAATGGTCCTGAGGGTCTTCTTAGGGTTCCCCGCACATTTAGCAGCACAGAGTACAAACTAATGCCCCTGCACACTCAAATTAGGGCAGACTTGCTCAAGGCTTTTACTCTGAGGGGACTCTTACCTCGGCTGGGCACCTTATTTCTGCTGAATGTGGCAGCTGGCTGGTGTCCATAGGGATGGATCCCCAGCTCCCGGGCCTGACTCACAGTTCCCAGCAAAGACTCAGGGTCCCCAGGCCCACTGGTACTCAAGAGCAGAGGGCTGTCATGGCAACCTTTGGTCAGTGTGCTTGAGCTCTTGTCTGCGAAGCCTGCCTTGGCCCCCTCACACAAGCAGTCCTCTTCCATGCTCTCCGAATGCATTAGTGGCGGCTGGTGGGCATACCCATGAGTGGGGGTGGGTGAGGGACCCTGTGAGATACCTTCCTGTGCTCTGATCTGTAGGAGATGCTGAGGGCTGGCGTGGTGGTGATGGTGGTACGAGTCAGCATTTTGATAAGATAAAGCCTGGCGCTCCGTCATACTCTGTCCCCCAAGGCTAGGAGCTAGGCTCCCAGCATCCCCTTGGTTCATGTGCCTGAACAATTCATGGTATTCTTGCTGCTGCTGCTGCTGCTGCTGTTGCTGCTGTTGCTGTCGATGCTGTTGCTGCCTTTTAATGAGCTGTGCAAACTCTGCTGGAGGCAGCCGAATGTCCGAGTGGCCGGTGAGCGAATGTCGGGGAGAGAGCAGTCCTTGAAGGATGTGGGGAACCTGCTGGTGTCTGGTATAGTCTGGTGGTGTAGGGGAGAGCAGGGCCTGCTGTAGTGCTGACGTGGTATAGTGTGGGGGCTGCTGATGTGCATTGGGAGGGAAAGTGGGGAACTGGTCGAGTGGAGGGACTTTCAGGGCTTGAGTTGAAGGAAACCCCACTCCTGCTGAAGGGCTGTAGCTGCTGGGGGACCCCCGGGACTGGTCCGAAAACAGATGGGGGTTTAAATGCGCCTGGTCGTAGTTAGCAGGAGAGAATCGATTCACGTTCAAGCTGCAGACACAAAAGAGAGTGAGTACCAAGCATCTGAGTAATAACTACACCAGCTTCCCTGGGGATAGTCACTAGCCTTCATCAGCACAAAGACCCCATGGTACAGACCTGGGCCGTGACGTCACTGCTATTTGTCCCCTTATTTGTTTAGACAAGTCTTTGAAGAGACTTATGGCATTGGGCATGGGAACAGCAATCTTGAAAGCAACAGTCCAGCCTTGGTTTGTTCCTTGAGGTCTCGTGTAGCCCGGGCTAGCCTCTAACTTGCCATGCAGCCGAGGAGGCCCTTTAACTCCTGATTCTTCTGCCTCTACCTCTAGAGCGCTGGGGTTCTGGGTACGGCTGGCACAGCTGGTTTATGTGGTGCTGGGGTTTGTGCATGGCAACCCAGCATTCCACCTGCGAGCTACGCACCCAGGATTATCTAGCCTTTCTTAAAAAATGATCTGAGCTGTTTACAGTAGCCGTCTCCAAGAGAACAACAGAGAAGGAAAGACCCTGGACAAATAAGCTCGGAAATGAGACCTTCCTACATCCCTCTGACAGACCTTCCATTCTCTTTCTTGCGGGCCATCAGGAGGACACACTGCCATTTTTCTCCTGTCTCACTAACGGTTTGGTTCATGAACAGTTTACAAACTCATCTTGATCCCAGCATGCTGCTTTCACAAAGGGTGACACAGAGCATGGGCCCCTCAGACTTGTTCTTCTCATTCACTCTGTTTAGGGGCTTCTTCCTCTCCAGCTCACCTACACAGGGCTGGGCAACACCGAGGCGCTTACCTGTGGGCCTCTGCGCTGTCGGCGCTCAGTTGCTTGGACAAGGGCCGGTGCCCATAGCTGAAGTTAGCCATTAGGTTGTTACGGTGCTGCATCTGGATCTGACTGGCACTGGGGCTGACGGCGATGCCCCGCCCCGGAGAGCCTGCAGCTGTCCCTGCCATGTTGCTGAGCATGTCAACAGGCTCCTGCAGCTGGATAGTCACCGGTTGTGACTGGCTAGGCTGCTGCATGCCCAAGCAGGTTAGTGCCACACTGGGAGGTGGGGAACAGTTCTCAGGCTGCTGCTGAAACATTGCACCATGGGAGGGTAAGCCTTGAAACTGGGAGGGAGAGGTAGCACCTGCAGAGAGAGGGACAGCAGGGTGCCCAGGTCACCTGCCAGCTGGGAGTAAGGGAGCCCAGGAGGAGACTCACAGCAGACAGCATCTAGAACAGCCTTCTTACACCTCACTACATAAGACAATGCCAAGAACCGGCAGAGAAGTGATCTCACTCACAATGTCCTGCCATAGAATTGTACAGGATTCAGTAGGTGAGGTGGATTCTCCAGGAATTTGTATTTCCCACTTATTCCCTAAGAGCGGGTCTACAGCTGGATTTTGAGTAGCAGAGGTGTAAGCAGTGCTTCCCAAATGTGAACACACACACAAATGACCCTGAAAAGTGGTTAAACTGCACATTCTCATCTGGCGGTTCCAGGACAGAACCCAAGATCCAGCACTGATTCAAAGACTCTACCTTGAGTAGAAGAACCTAAAAGCAATTCCAATGCTTTTCCAGAATGCCAAGGAGACTGACAAGGAACTGTGTGCTAGTCTCTGAAGAATCACACCCAGCAGGAATAGTGGAGAGGGTTTTAGTAGCTATATTAATAATGGTTAACCTGTATTAAGGACTATTATATTGGCTACTATCCCAGGTGATTTATGTATCCCAGGTGATTTATGTGTATTTATTAAATTTTGCTATTATTACAGTTGTTACTGAGAAAGCACAGGTACACAGAAGTTAAGAAATTTACCCAAGGTTTCATAATCAAGAAACAAAATTTAAAAAAAAAAACAACAAATCAAAGCAAAAGACCAAGTCTTTTCCTGCATAGCACATAATGGAACTATCTGGATGGCTGCCTCCACTCACCGTGAGACGTAATCATGGCACTGTTGACGGGCGGAGGACTATTACTTGGCTGCCTAAAGAGATGGTTATTGGGGTGGTTGGGGGGTGGGCTTGAAGGTTGAATCCTTAACCTTAAAAAAAATGACAGAACAGATATATAAGCCTCCTGAGGTGACAGAGCCATTTGGAGTTAACAGTTAGCCATACGATACACACAAATAGACATCTTCTAGTTTGGGGAAGCCAATCATGGTAGCAGGCCACCACACACGTGTCCACACCTCATCCGGCCAGTCCTTCCAGGCACAAAGGCGGTGCTCGCTGGCCTGGCCTGCAATGGATGTTAGCTTACTGTGTTCACACGGCTAAGGAAACAGCCAGGATCTTAGGGAGCCCCTTCAGCTCTAAACCCACTGTCCTGTTCTCCCACCAGACTCTCCCAAAGTGAATGCTCAAGTCAGACACTTTTTCCCATGAGTCTGGTCCCGGGTGCCATGCTGTCCAGCCAGTGACTTAGGAACAGTAGGAGTGCATCATTTACCTTTGGAGCTGGTGGGTGAGGAGGGCTGGCTGATTTTCACATGCAGCCTGAAGAGGTGGGGAAGGCTGAGGAGGACAAATAGAATCCTAAAACATAAAAGGGGTGGGGGAGAAACCAGTATCATGAGCTGCAAAATTCATCAGAGCTACTCTTGGGAAGGGAGGCTACAGAAGGCGCTATCTGTGACTGACTTTTGCTCCTGTGCTCTATCAAAGGGTTCAGATGCCTTTCCTCACACATGTGACCCATAAACATAACTCATGCTCTACTTTGCCCTGAGCCCTTTTCACAATGTGCAGGCTAATGAGCTCGAAAGCAAACTCCAAGCTCGCTGGAGAAGGCACAGTGGAAGAGGGCCTACTTGAATTTGCTGCTGGAGAATCTGGTGGTGCTGCTCCTGCTGGTACAGCATATGCTGCTGCTGGGTCTTCTCCAGGGTTCTCTCATCAATCTGTCCCCCGTACATCTTCTGTAGCTGCTCACACTCCTGAAGGGAAAGCAATGGGGATGACGGGACACAGCCAGGTGCACCCCATGCAGTGATCTCTCTTAGCAGCAGATCTGCCCCCAAGGTCTCATGGGCAGAATGAGACACAGAAGAGAAGTGCCCTTGATGGGCCTGGCCAGGGATCCTCTGACACTCTGCTCCATGAGAATGAGCCACCAAGGACACACCGAATGCACGAGTGAGCATCCAGTGTAAATCAAATACAAATACAAAGCACATGCCACTTGAATCTCTTGGCCCTTCATAGCAGCCTGGAAGCAGGTTTCCTATCAGTTGGAGATGATGCCTGGTGCTAACAAGGTACAGCTGCAGGGTACACTAGGACTCCATGCTCTGTGTGGCAAGGGGAATGCCAAGTTTGCGTAGAAGTACCTTCTCTGTTGCTTCCCAGGGAAACCCAAACCAGAAATGCCTTTCTAATAAACTACAGAGACAACGGAAAAATTTTAGTCTCATTATGAGGAAGAAAGTTTGAAGAAGGCAGTATATGAGGAATGCGCATTACAAAACTATACTGTTTTAAGCTAGGGCACCTCAGTGTTGCTGACACAAAGGCATACAGAGTTATTGTCCTGGTCCTGGACATGGCACTGCTACCCGTTACCCCTATTCCTCCACAGGATTACCTGCTGTAACTGTTTGATGCTACTGTTGGTGCCCATTTTTTCCAGGTGAGCTTTGAAGGCCTGGATGCTCGCAGCCCCATCTGAGAACCGGCGTACAGGAGAGAAACGCTCCGTAGGGAGGTGCAGGGTGTTGGAGTCCTTGTAGGTGGAGCTGAATATATGGAGGAGACGGTTAGCAGCTAGGACTTGGGGGCTTTGACCAATCACACAGGGACCACTGTTCCAGAGGACTACAGAGACAGCGGGCTGCATGAGGAGACCTGTACACAGCATTCCCATGTCATTTCCTGAGGTGGCTGTTCCCCTTTAGAGGACTACATTTCCTACCTCTACTTACCTTAGGTCTACTTCCCAGGTCTGGTGAGGTCCTAGGTCAATTACGTCTGGTTCTTATAAACATATTAGAGCTGAGTGTAATTCATCAGTATAGCCAGGATTGGTGTACCAGAGCTCTGCTTTGGTTTTTTTTCTTTTTTTTTGTTTTTTCTTTTTCTTTTTTTCTGTTACAGTCCTAGCTGTCCTGGAACTAGCTCTTATAGATCAGGCTGGCCTCAAACTCACAGAGATCCGCCTGCCTTTGCCTCCTGAGTGCAGGGACTAAAGGTGTGTGCCATCATTGCCTAGCTAGAACTCTGGGTTTTATAGTCATATATTAGTTTCTATTATAGTTACATTTTGGGGGGGTTATTTTTATACAAGCTCGGGTTTTAAAAACCAGATCTCTATCTTGTGTCTTCAGAAACTTAGAAGTCACCATTTGATCCGAGTTTCCTCCAGCAGTAACCTACGTGTGGCTAGAATGAACGAACCAAAGTCAGCTCTGGGGTCAAAGGTCTGGCCTGGAACTCACAGTTCTGTTCTGGAAAGGGGAGGGTGGAGGCTGGGGTTGGGGAAAATAGGACTTCTGATCCCAGGATAGAGACAGCACATTCCTCAGGAATGTGGGCCTCAAGATCCTGCACGTACCTTGTGGACAGACGCGAGCGAGACCTGTCACTGTGAGAAGCCCATACAGAGCCCACATGCCCAACCTCCTTCTGACAGAGGGGTCCCCACTGCTCAACCAGAACACAGCCAGTGTCTTATGGGGAGAAAGAAGAGCCATCGATAAGGAGCCCGAAGACGGCACCAGGCTGGCTAACACCTATGCGTCGCCTAACCAGAGAGATGTTTATGAGCTGAGAGAGATAAGCAGGTTAAAGACTGCAGAGGCAGCGTCCCCACAGCTGATGGAAAGGGTCAGGGGGGCAGGTCTAGGGCAGAGATGACATTACACTGAGCTATGGGTGAGGCGACTGGTCACTTTGCCAGTTCAGACGGAAGCAGAGCCAAAGCCAAGGAAGCAGGTGAACAAGCAAGTTCAAATACAGAGCAGACAGGGAAGGGCTGAGGAGAAACAATGACGGCAGCGAAGCCAAGAGAGTTCGGATGACAGGTGAAAGCCCTCCCCCTCTTCACTAATGGCACTTCTGCTTCTGACTCCATCAAAGCTTTAAGCAGGAGTGAGCTATGAAATGAGCATGAACATCTATTTGCTTTAGTAACATAAAAGACAAATTAACCCGGGGTAGGGATGGGTATCACGATCCAGAAACAGCATTCGGGAAGGCAGCTTTCCGAAGCAAGTTCTGTCTGTACTGCAGATCCTCTGAATGAATTAAAAGAAAGCATTGGTATCATTTCTCCTAAAATTCGACTCCTACACTTTCAGAATCTTCAGGCAATGGACAGGTTTCTGTCACCCAGAGCTGTTCTCCGAGCAGTCTTCCTGCACAAAATCAGCCTTTCCATTACAGCAAGAACATCCCAGGTTCCAGGTGTGGCACGGCTTTCTGGAAGCTCAGGCTGTGAAGAGACTGGCCCCAGCTCATCCCGGCTCAGTAACTTCAGGGGAGCGGTTCCAAGGGACCCGTCCACTGCAGAGGCACGGGCAGTGTCAAGCACGCTTGACTTTATTTTCAACAGCAACCATGTTCACTCAGTACAGCCTCACATAGGCTGCTCTTTCCACTATACCCTTCAAACAGAGACGCAGCCCCCAGCTGGACAGAACCTGTCTTGTGTTAACTTTTAAACCACACACTTCCAGGGAGGAAATGTTGACCAGCCCCTCTTCTGTCTCCAGGGTAGACTTCACCTAGTATAACACAAAGAATAGATATATATTCTGTTCTTGTAATCATTTTCCAGAAAATGCAAGTATTTCAGTGACCCAGCCAGGCCACCCATATCATACTGTTTGTTTTATGGCCTTTGAACACTTCTCTTTCCTCCTGAACTAAATTTAATCTCTCCTGTGCTTGGTGACCCCACCAAGACACTCTTGGTTTACACCAGTACCCGCAGTACACAATCTGTCATTCAAACATTCATTAGTTTTCAACTCAGTGTATCTTGGCCCCAGAAATCCAGTACCACTACCAAGAATGTGACTTGGAAACAGAGGGCAGAGCTGCAGGCCAGGCCCTGGCAGTGACTGCGGGCAGAAGGCTCATCACACAGGACCTGCAGGCTGTGGCGATCTTCTTTCTTGTAAGGACAAATGTCAGTAGAATAATAGCGGGTCTGTGAGGATGGCTGGCTGGAAAGTTATGAGGAGCACAGAGGGGTAAAGCTAGATACTCAAAGGATAGAACCTACACAAGAGGCCTGGGGAGGGCTGACAAATACCAGACTAGAAGAGGAGGCAAGGAGCAAGTGCAAGTACAGAGCCCTAAGTTACCAGCTGCCCCGGGGCGGGGTCAGCTCACTAGCCAACAAGCAGGGAGGAGCTCTCTGTGACTGAGGTGCACTTCCCCAGGGGTTTCCTTAGGAGGGACTGTGCCATCACCATCATGCATGACAACCTCCATTCCTTCTGCTCTTCAAAGGACTTTTTCTTTCTAAATTGCTCACGGTCATTTATAGAAACTTACTTCCATTCTTCCAGAGTGCCAATGTGGCACTAATTATTTCCCTGTCTGTTCAGGGTTCACCTGTCCCTGCTGATTCCCTGATGCCCAGTGAATGAGAAGCACAATGGAACACCATATGGAGCTGATGAGTGTGACTGGTCACAAGTGTTCACTCACACAAATACACCTAATCTCCTCAGAACCTTCCCAAAGGGAGACTACATTTCACTACCCCCATAAGAAGACTGGAAGGATCAGATCAAGCAATGGCTGCTGACTTTGGAAACGTGGCCTGTGAGCTGGAAGATAGCATCAGAACAGACTTGGCTAAGACTGTCAGCACCAAGGAGTCACAGAAGACAGTCGCCTTAGCTTTCTTGCTGCTGGGCTACCTTAGGTTTGGAAACGTTTCCTTGGTCAGGATGGTGAAAGCTTATTTTCCTTTCTTCAAGGCAATGATCTGAATAACAGAGGCCTAGTGCATACTTTGCTGTCAGACCCTTCAAAGAAAGACTTTCCGTTCCTGTTCTACCATTCGTTAGGGATGCTCCTCCCTCTAGAGCCAGCCTGCTGCTCAGGGCTAACATCATAGGAAGCGCCCATTCTTTCGAATGGTGATGAACTATTAAGAGTCAGGCCTGTGGATGTTGCTACAATATCCTCATCCCTAGAGTTGTCTTCTGAGAGCATCACTCCCTCAAAGCCCTACAGGAATCAGCTGCAAGGAAATAGGATGGAAGGGCCTTGGATTGCTCCAGAATCTAAGAGAAAACTTTTGCCTTGTATTTTGCCTAGTGCTGGGAGCTGAGAAGATGTGAGTTCGGGATGGCAGGTGGCTTCTAGTTAAAGCCAGTCACCATGACCTGGAGACTAGTCATAAGGGTGCTGGTCCAATGAGCCTCAAGGAAGCTCACACTGCCATGTGGCTACTCACCGATGCTGGTCAGGTACCAGGTGAGGAGGCCAGACCCGGGGACGGAAAGACTGCTGTCCTAGCTGCCGTTGTAGGTCCGGTGGGATCTCAGCTGTCGGGCTGGTCATGGCCAGTGTGTGTCTTTTGGACCTATTTGCCAAGTACCTGCAACAAGCAGGGAGGACATTTCATAGTAAAAAAGACAAGAATGTTTCTGTGCTAGAAGCAACAGAAGTTAGTCAGGAGCACTCAGCAGGACAGTGCGGGTGCCAGAAGGGCTCCACGGTAAGCAGCCCCTGACAGGATGGAAGTGAAGCATGTCTAACTGGCCAACAGAAGTCAGCTTACCACTGAAGTGGCTGAATTTTGAGCTTGAGAGTAGCCATTTAAGAGAGGAAAATCAGGCCTACCTCACAAAGGCAACTGGATCAATTTCCTTACTTTATTCCATTCAATTGAAGTTTTTTTTTTTTTAACATATTTTTTTTTCTCCAAATTTCCAAACTACAAGTCAGAGGACATGAACCCAAGGCCTGTTTCAAGGGAGGTAGTCAGAAAGAGCCAATTTATGTCTCCTGGTGTCAGAGGCCTCGGGTTTTGTGCTGTCCTTACTACATGCCAAAGAAGATAGACTTACTTGAAGACAACTAAGTTCTCCCCTCATGTCCTGTGACCAAAGCACAGTCACTGGACAAGAAAAGCTGATGTGACACCCAAAGGACTAAGCTAAGAGGATGAAGGAATAAAGCATTTGGGATACTCAGAGCTGTTTTTAGGAGGTAAAGAAGCAAGGTAAGAAAACAGGAAAGTCAGGCGCCCGGGAGTCAGCCTCAATGATCCCTCACACTAAAAACCTCCAGACCCACACGGGTCAGCAGCGTACGAGATCCAGGCCGTGTCTGGCTCAGCTTCCTCAGCACTTCTGATTGTCTTGGGTGCACATGAGAGAAGCATGGTTCCTCTGTCCCAACAAATGATGAGCACGCTAGCCTTTCAGTGTTGGTTGGAAGAGAAAGGAGGGGACAGAGGAAGGACGGCTAAGACAAAGAAGATAAACCATGGCTGCATCTTTTCAAGGAGGGAAGGCAGTACATAGAACAATCCCTACTTTCTTGTTTCTCCACGACACCAGCAGGACTCATTTGTAACCTCTTGTCTCCTTCTGTCAGCAAGCCATAGGAACAAGAGCATCAGAGTGAGGTGGTCACACAGTTCTTCTCCTATGGCTAGACTGTGGAGGGAGCTGGCACCCCTGTTCACTAGGGCGCTTTGCTTTGTTTTGTTTCCTTTTCTTTTCTGCAAAGGACCAGCTTCTTTGAACAGGAGCTCTTACATAGACCTCCTGAGTGTAGGAAGCATCCTGGACAACAACCAGAAGGTTCTCGGTTTATTCCTAACTATATTGCCTATGTAAGCTAGAAGTCGTTATCAGACTGTAATCCACTGTATGCAAACTTGTGAGAGAAAGCTATCAGTGGTTAATGTCCATTGATAAAAACACCCCACGTTTCCCCAAGAGCCCATGAAAACCATTTTATTTTGATTTCCCTCAAGGGAAAACATATAATCTTGAAGAACACCTGTGTTTCTGGGAAAATACATGCTGGATTCTGGTGAAAACCCCTCCCCAGAAAATAAGAAAGACAACTTCACAGGGGGCATGCATGGAGCTGAAGACCATGGCTACTGGAACTGAGGTCAATGGACAGCACAGCATGCCTGGTGGTCACTACTGTTCTCTGTGAATTAGGCATCTCTCAACAGGGTTCTACAGACAATGGATATTTACATCTGTCTCTGGCCCGCATCCCACCCCACTCCACTTTTTTTTTTCTTTTCCAATATCTCTTTGTTGGTACAAGGGAGTAGAAGAAACACACAGCAAACAGTACAGGAGGTATTCATTCATTCTCCTGGGAAGGAGGAGTCCATGCCAGAGGTCCAAGGCCAGACTAGCTAGGATCACTGTCATCTCAGATCTCCAACTCCTTTTCAGTGAACAGTTCGTGGCAGGTAGGAGCAGGCTGTATGCCTTCTGAATACTATCAGAGTTGCAATATGAAGGCGGGGAACAAGGAAGGGAGGAGGGAGGAGAGAAAAATGTTCTTAAGGTTATTGCTGTCACTTAAGGGGCTTCCAATGGCGCTTATAGAAATGAGATTTCTGGGCAGTCTTCTGTTACGTCCGTGTGGGGAGGAACATGCCATCTGGCTTGAGCAAAGAGACCACACAAGGGCCGAAGCTGCACTGCACCACCTCCTTGGGCAGAGGTGAAGGTGACCTTTCGCTGGTTGCAGGGGGAGCCTGCCCAAGGACGTTCTGCAAGCACTGCCAGATGTCACATTACCTCTGCACAGCTTCCTGATCTGGTTCCCCATCCGAGCTTTCCTCATCCACAGGGGTAACGGCTGGCACTGCCTGCAGAGACAGGAAAGGAAGGCTCAGGGTGACAGCTTACTTTGTGATGCTTTTGAACTCTGATAACTGGACTGAGGCCCATGGTCTTGTTAATGTTATTATTTCAAAGACTTTTCTAGAACCCATGGGTTAGAGAGAACTTCCATTCATCTTGTTTTCCAGTTCCAGCTTGCTCGGGTAATAGAAATTTGGATTTCTTCCCTTATATTCGCTTGTCTGTTCATCTAACACTTGAAGGCCTACTATAAGACAACTGTGAATTTACAGCTACAGTCATTGCCTTTGATTTACAGAGACAAGTGAACAATTAGAAGAGCATGATTAAGCTCTCTCAAGTCCTCTATGGGGTGTTTGGAGGCCTGAGGAGTGCACAGGAGCTAGCAACCAGGCAGGCAAAGAGCAAATGGCTGAGAGAAGTGTCCAAGGACCTAGAATACATAAAAAACTGTCTATCTAAAGTGCTGAGGAACTGACCGTGGCTTCACATTAATGTCAGTCCCAGAGTTTGGATATTTGAACTCCAGGGAAGCATCATGGTGCTTGAAAGTGTATCGTCACAGAACATATAATCTAAGAATCGTATTCAATACTTTAAAATACTCACTACCCTCCAAAACATGAATGAAATAAGAAGCGCCATACACACATCACAGGGGCTGCTGGCTCTGCATGAAGACAGGAAAGCTGTAAACACTCAGTTTGTTCTCACGGTGATGGTTTATTGCAGATTAAAAAGTTTGAAGAGTGTTTCAGTAGATTAGTGTGTAGATTTTATATCTAAATTCTAAGAACCGCTGTGTGGGTCAGAACTGCTGTGTGTTATGTGAACATCACAAGGCAGAACTGTAAGAGGAGCTCAGATAGATGTGTTCCTGTGCACGGCAAACACCTGTCTCAATTGTTCATCTCTTTTTGCAATATAAAGTTTGCTGAATGTATAAAAAAAAAAAAAAAAAAAAAAAAAAAAAAAAAAAAAAAAAAAAAAAAACTATTCTTGGCCAGCGGCACATACCGGCATCATCCACACCTCGGGCATCATCAGAAATGAGTTCAATGACCAAACAAGGCAATTTAAAAACACTGTATTACGGGGCTGGAGAGACGGCTCAGTGGTTAAGAGCATATACTGCTCTTGCAGAGGACCTGAGTTTGATTCCCAGCACCCACACTGGGTGGCTTGTAACTCAAACTCCAAAGGCTTCTACACCTCTGACCTCTGGTGCCCCCGCCTTCCCCCCACAATTAATTTAAATATTTTCTTTACATTTACACAACAGAGTACTACACAGCAGAAAAAAAATAATGACATCTTGAAATTTGCAGGCGTCATATTGAGTGAGGTAACCCAGACCCAGAAAGACAAATATCATATGTTCTCACTCATAAGTGGTTTTTAAACATAAAGCAAAGAAACATAAAACAAAGAAACATAAAGCAAAGAAAACCAACCTACAATTCATAACCTTGAAGAACCTAGACAACAAAGAGGATTCTAAGAGAGACATACATGGATCTAATCTACACGGGAAGTGAAAAAAGACAAGATCTCCTGAGTAAATTGAGAGCATGAGGATCATGGGAAGAGGGCAGAAGGGGAGAGGAGAGGAAAGGAGGGGAGTGGAGAAAAATAAATAGTTCAATAAAAACAATAAAAAGAAAGAAAAAGTTAAAAAATATTTTCTTAAAAACTGGGTCAATTAGAAAACAAAACAAAGCTTTTCAAATGATTCCAACATTTGAAGCTTCATGTCCTTTAGTTCTAAGGGCGGAGTAAACAGACAGGAAGTGGCTATGGCTGAGGCAGGGGAAGGACACTTATAAATGGCCTTGAAGAACATACAAATGTATTTTGGGACGGGCAGTGGTGAATCACTACAGGATTTAAAGCAGGGGCACAGTGTTACAGGATGTGTTTGGAAAAGTGAGGTCTCTTCAGCTGCAGGGTGGAAGAGCCCACCAGTGGAAACCAGGAAGCCAGCCAGGTATATCATCTGGGAGTCCACTGTGTTTATCCAGGTGACTGATGACTGTGACTAAGGAAAGGGGGCAGAGATGGAGAGAGGCAGGCTATTTAATTCACAGACATTAGATAACCGATAGCAGGAATTCTAAAAACTGTATAAAGACTAAGAAAAAAGAAATCCATGTTCCTAGCTTGTGTAGTTACCAGCACAGTAACAGTGCTGTTCAGAGTCACTGTAGGGGAAGACAATGTCACCACGTTAAAATAAGTTTTGGAACTGTCGCATTCAGGTTGTGAGTACTTGTGCAGTAGCCACTAGCCCTCTTCTGGGGGAGGCAATCCCACATACACATGTAGATCTCGGGAGAACACTTTAGGTGAGAACCAGATGGCAGGTAGAATTATGGGACCACACAGGCTCATTCAAAGAGGAGACAAGAAAGAATGGGAAAGGGGCCTCAGGTCAGTCCCGGCTGAGCAGACAGGAACTGAAAGGGAGACGGGAAGGCAGAGGGAAATCCAGGGTGGTACTGCAGGAGCCAAGGGGGAAGGAAAGGTCACCAATGACAAATAGAGATGGGACATCCAAAAAGATAAAGACTAAAAATGCCCACTGGATTTATCAACATGAGCTTGTAAGGGACCTTGGCAGCAACAACTCCAGTGGACAGAGTTAAGTCACCCCACTTCCCACACTGCTGATTCTGATCCCTCCCAGCCAATAGTGACACCGAAAGCCTCTGGTGCCTAAGAGTATGTCATTCACTTTGGCATTTAATCCCGCATGCTTGTTTTATTATTATTATTTTGAGTCTGTGTCTTAGCCCTGGCTAGCCTGGGACTCACTATGTATACTAGGTTGGTTGCAAACTTGCAATGACCCTCATGTGCCTGCCTCACAAGTGCTGGTGTTACATAGTTTTGCACACTTTTTTACTAGTGAAATATTTCATATGGGCTAGACTTATCTTTGACATCATAAACAGCATGCTCTTTCTGCTGCGGAACTGTTTTCTCAATTGCAGTGCTTCTGAAAGTGGGGTCCATAGGCTCACAGCGCTCTGTGACCAAACCCATGAAAAGCAAAGCACAGAATTCCAGAGTGAGCTTCCAGGTGCTTTCCTGACACGTTAGTGGAGTGATTTACAAAGTATTGATCCACAATGGATCAAAGGAGAGCAGAAGTCACCAACTGCCGTGATTGTAAGCAGTACTGCTCTAAAGAGCTCATGAGGTAAAATTCAATTCGATGGAAATATGACAGAAAAATCATCAAGAAATAAACAGAAGCCAACGTGTCACCACCATACAACAATGATGTGACTGAAGCTAGAGCCATGATACCGTCATATAAGCACTGAGGTTGTGCCAAAAATGTGAGGTGGTGCTCAAAGGAGAGTGGGTGAGAGGGTAATTTTGAAAGCTCGTCTAAAAAGTGCTTATTCCATGGGCTTGTGAGCTGGCTTGGCAGGAAAGCACTTGCTGCGCAAGCCTGAAGACCTAAGTTCGAACCGTGGACCCCATGTGAAGGCGGAGAGAACTGACTCCCAGCAGTTGCCCTTGGACCTCTATGTGTGCACTGTGGCATGTGCACGCCCCCTGCCAACTAATCTTTCTAAGACAGAATTTAAAAAGCCAGTCGTTCCAGAGTGCACTGCCCACTTGAACCGCCTTCTGTGGGGGAACGTCCTCTGAGCTGTCTGTATGTGACCCACGGTGGAAGAGGAGGAAGTCAGCAGAACACACAGAACACTGTAAGTCAGAGAGGAAATTCAGGTATTTTAGCCGTGTCCAGCCCTAGGCTCACAGCCTTCTTGTGGAAAGCCTCTGAGAAAGTCAGGCTATGTGTTGCTACTCACTGGTGTCATGGTGACAAGTGGGGAGGGTCCCCGTGGGCGCTTTAGCAGCTGCTGGGCATGCAGTTGGATGTTGGCTCCTCCGTCTGATGCTCTCCGGCCAAGGGGCCCCATTCCATTCAGCAGCTGTAGTGTGGGAGGCTGTAACAGAGACTGCTCCTGCCAGGAGGGTAGGCAGGATGCAGTGGTGAGACAGAACAATCTGAGAACAAACAGCACCGCCCTCATCTACTCCAGTTAGAGGATCCTCTGATGGTGAACAGAACTGAAGAACTCTCCCATTGCCAGAGCTGTTTACAAAAGGGAACGTCCCCTCGCTGAGGAAACCCTTCGATAATAAGGACAGTCCTTTTAAAGCCTCCCGAGGGAAGAACAAGATTGTTTCTTATGGGGAGGGCCTTTCCACGGCCACGTACCTTGTACTCAAGCTGTCCAGTTGGCTGCAGACTCTGCATGGGTAACAGGTTGTGCATGAAGTTCATGTTAGGGGCCACCTGCAGGAATGGAGCCTGTGGGTTCACTCCAGGAAAGCCAGGCAGGAGCTTCTGCAGATCTTCCATAACTTCCGTGCTGACAGGAAACAGGAAAAGAGAAGTGTGGTTCCTCAAGTATTTAAGTCTCTGAAGTGATGCTACCACTATTCCCAGCATGGTTATTTTGATTTTGTCTGCCTGCCTGCCTGCCTGTCTATGTATGTATGTATGTATGTATGTATGTATGTATGTATGTATGTATGTATGTATGTATGTATCTATCTATCTATCTATGTATGTATCTATATATCTATGTCTCTATCTATGTATCTATGTATCTATCTATCTATCTCTATCTCTCTCTATCATCTATCTATCTATCTATCTATCTATCTATCTATCTATGTATCTATCTATCTATGTATCTATCTATGTATCTATCTATCTATCTATCTATCTATCTATCTATCTATCTATCTATCTATCTTTTTCTTTTCTTTTTTAAAGACAGGGTTTCTCTGTGTAGCCCTGGCTGTAATGGAACTCACTTTGTAGACCAGGCTGGCCTCAGACTCACAGAGATCTGCCTGCCTCTGCTTTCAGAGTGCTGGGATCAAAGGCCTGCACTATCATAACCCACCTTTTTCTATCCTTTTTGTATGTGCATATATGTGTATGCATACTCTACATGTGTGTAAGACAGCAAACACGCATGCAGGTATCCAAACATGGGTATGTCCAAGAGTGTGGAAGCAAAGGTGGCTTGTCTTCCTCTATCATGCTCTGTGTTTTTTTTTTTTTTAAAGAGGGTCTCTCACTGAAGCTGAAGCTCACTGCTTGTTAGTCAGGTTGGCCATGAACTCTGTAGATCTGCTTGTCTCCACCCCACAGAGTTGAAGTTACTAGAAAGGTTGAACAGCTGGCTTTTCCATGGGTGCTGGAATCTATACTCAGGTCTTTATGCTTACAGGGAAAACACCTTCCCCACTACCCATTGGGTAAAGTCCAAGTCCCCCACTTTACTTTTCTCCAAAATTTCTATTTCTGTATAAGATTCTAAAGCAAAACAGAAGTCTGCTATGTGGAATTTCACTCTGTCATTTACTCCAAGTTACTGGCGATTGCTACTCTTCATTGATCCTCTCAAAAACCAACAGAGGAGACACTGGCACAACTCCAGCCCAGGCTTTTAAAGCCTGGAGGCGAACAGCAACTTTCTAGAGAGCACAGGCCATCCGCTAAGACAATGGCTGCCTGAAGTAGCAACTGATTCACCAGGGAAAGAATTCAATTACCACCGTCAGTGCTGACAGGACAGATAAGTACTGGCTGTTCAGGGCTGTCATGCCCAGCAGACTTTAAATAAGAGATCTTTCCACTAATCACGACTCAGGACTCCACCCCTCTATGGTGACACATTTTGTGGAACCAAAATGTTCCTTCAATTGCTCGTTTGATCACAAGCCGAGAACAAGGAACATAAAAGAAGCAAACCACCAGGCCTGGGCGTTGCTTCTGAGATTCACTCAAAGGAGAGACATTTATAAGAGAGACAGCTCTGCCCTGAGCTGAACTCTCAGGAGAAGGCTTGCTACAACCTTCTCTTCCCTGCTCAGTTTAAGAAAACATTCAGCGCTGAGATGGACAGTTGTTTATGCTGACATGCCTCAATTGCAGGGCAGAAACGGGATGAGTTGGCCCTTAGTCCATTTGCCCAACATGAAGGCCTCACGGAATATTGAGACCGGAAGACTTTGAGGAACACTTTGGGAAATGTGTTTTGGTATTCTTGTTCATTCTGGGAGCAGAGCAAGAGACTGAACACTGGGACCTTGCCTATGTCAGGAAAGTGCCTCTGCTGCTGAGCTCTATCCCCACACTGTTCACTTCATGGTTAGCTGTGCACATGTATAAATTATGCCACATCACTTAGCTTTCCTTCGTAGGAGACTGCTGATATAGAACATGGGCAGACAATATCTCTTAAACTTTGAAAGTTGGCTGATTGATTGGGATTGATTGATTGATTGATTGATTGATTGAGACAGGGTCTCTTTCTATATCCTGGCTGTCTTGAAACTTGATATATAGACTAGGTTAGCATCAAACTGAGAGATCCTCCTGCCTCTGTCTCCTGAGTGCTGGGACTAAAGGTGCATACCACATTTTGCTAAACTTGGCTGAATTTTAAGGAGTACTTATGGATGACTTAGATCAGAAGAACTCCACCATCATGGACAAATATTCTATCATATTCTTCACCATGGCACAATGGCTGCTAAGAGCAACCAGATAAAGGGAGACTTTAACTAGTCAAATTGGCAGTGGTCTACTATGATTCCTGATGTGTTAAAAATGTGTCTTGGTTACTTATTTAGATCATGAAGAAGGAGAAAATATGCCACAGGAGGCACTCGAAGGCAGAATGCCTTAGCACAGGACAGGATGTTGACCACATACTTACCGTGGGTCAGCCACTCCCACTGTGTGCCTTCTCATTGACAAATAACGAACCAAGGCTTCAGGAGAAGGCTCTTCACCTTCATCGCTGTCCAAGTTCACTGTCCCATCAGGCTGAGGTGGAGGGAAACACAACTGATCAGGAAAAAAAAGTAACTAGAAACAAGAAGGAAGGAAAGGAAGTGTGGCTCTGGGAAGAAAAGTGGTTTCAATTGACAGTGATCAGATATGGTTACTTGCCTCTATAATTTGGTTCTCTGGGTTGATCAGCTGAACTTGGGGGACACTAAGGTTTATGGCAGTGCCGGTCTGCTCCGTCTGGAAAGCAGTACATATAGATAAACAAAGACTTGAGACACTAGAAGAAATAACAGCTTTCAAATTAGACTCTCCTCTCACCTCTCTCTTTAAGATATGGTTTTTCTGTGTAGCCCAGGCTAGTCTTAAACTCATCATTCTTCTGCCTCAGATCCCCAAAGGCTAGGGTTATGTTCAAAGCAGTCTTGATTGCCATCCCACACCCTGGTATAACTTGTCCCCACCTAGGCCACTGAAGACACTGCCCACCTGGATATTGACTGGTGCTTGAAACGTCATGGCTCTGGGCATGCTAGGAAGAGCTCCGAGGCGAAGAGTTTTATGTCTCTTATGTCGATCGCACAGCAGGCTGTAGATTGCACTATAGTGATCATAGGCGTCTGATCTTAATGACTACCAAATAGAAGGGGAAAGAGTGAAAACCCCAATGAGATGGCGTACCAATGACCACATTCTCCAATAACATCTGCAGACTCCACTGCAGCTTCTTCCTTCCTTCGCAGACCAGGAAGGACAAAGGAAGAGAAAAAAGGATGACAGCAGAAAGAGCCAAGTGCTCAGGAAGAAGACAGTGCAGGAAAGGCTGCTTGTTCTATTTGCTCTGCACTCCTTCCTAGGTACCTCAAGTGTCCGCTCCTTGTCCAGTCCCATGTCTTCCATGGCCAAGAGGACATCATCATTAAGTGAATCTGTCTGTCTTTCTTCCTTCAGCTGCTGGCATTCAGCTATTAACTGTAACATGGAAAGATGTAAGCTGTCAAGTCCCCAGTTAACTACATCAACATGACATGTGATACATATTGACCAAGCTGTTTTGTGCTCCCTTGCTGAGGATCCTCTAGGTCTCATACAAAAATCTAAGCAAGACAGCTCTGGCAATCAGTTAGGAGCTGACAAGAACCTCCTGTTTCCTGAGCTCCTGGGGTATGTGGAATGATCATAACGGAAGCAGCAGTATGCTACAGAAGCTGTTGAAATGAGCACACTCAGACAACAGCGGTATTCCGGTGGCAGGAACTGGGGCTATACTGTCTCAGAAGTCAAAAGGAAAATATGGTTTAGGGACGAATGATAAGGAAGCAGTGACACTAGTCTCACAGTCTAGCTGGCTCTTGCAGCTTCCTATTGAATTCATGTCCAGTTCAGTTTTACACAGCAGTTGGTTCCTAGTGCTCATTCAGGTCTTGGGCAGATTAAGTTCTCTGAGGCAAGGGGCCCAGCTCACCCTCTCGAAGTTGGGATCTGCATCCCCCAGCTTCATCCACTTGTGCCTGCAGATCTGCTCCATTGAGAGGCGCTTGTTTGGGTCTAACACCAGCATGTGGCGGATCAAGTGCTCACATTCTGCAACAGACAAACAGCCTGCCTTCAGTCTGGTTAGGGGAGGCACTGGTGGAGCTGAGGAGCTAGAAGAAGCAAGAGCAGCAGGTAGATTCTCAGGCTCCCTCCTTCTAGTTATGTTTCCCTTCTGCCTCCATCCTTACCTACTTCATTGCTTACTCCAGAAGGAAGTGGGCAAAGAGAGAAGAAAAAGAAATTCAAATGGGGAAGTCTGGTCAACTCTTCCACTAAGTCTGAGGAGAAAAACCTGGGGCTAATGCATGAACTCTATTTTGTAATGCACGCCTCCCTGTAATAGAATGAAGACTAGAATGCCCTCTACAGAGACTTAATGTCTTAGAAGTTCTCAAATTGGTCATCTCCAGCCTCCTATACATGTTATCATGTGTATATTAATAACTTTGGGTTAGGTGTGCAGTGTGACGATTCAAGAGTCAGTAGATCTGGAGTTTCTCATGACACAGGGGACATGAAGAGGGGGATGTGCATAGGCCACCTGTCACAAGCTGTGACATGGCTGGCCTTGACGTGAATTAAATACTACAGGAACATAAAGTAGAGATTCAGCCAATCAGTGTTTCTCTCTGGGAATGCATACTCCAGGTTATACTGGAGAAAGGACAAAGGGTTCAAAATTAGAAACCTTTGAAATCAAAGTTGTGCCCTTTAAAATGTTTCTCATCTGTAAGCTGGAAGTTCTGATGACAATGTGGGAGCGGCAGTTATGGGGAAGGTGGGAGGCAATGGTAAGGTCTTCTTCCCAGCACTTTACAGTTGTTATCTCAGCCTCACATAATCCTAAGAGTAGTGTACTAGTATCCTTTCCACTTCAGAAATGGCCCAGATTAATTACAGAGTCCACAGTCACATGGTTTGCAAGTCAGATTCAAACCGATAGTCTGGCTGTCCACCTGCATGTGTGCACATCTGTGCAGGTACATTTGTCTACATGAGCAAGCATGTAAGTCAGAGGGCAATGCTAGGATGTCTTCCTCAATTGTTTCCACCTTATTGTTCAAGACAGGGTCTCTCCTAAATCCGAGGAACACCAATTCAGCTAGACGAGCTGGCCAGTGGACTCCTGAGATCTTATATCTCCATCATCAGTGTTGGGGTTACAAGTGTGTACCTCCATGCTTACTTTTATCTGGTTGCTAGGGATCCAAACTAAGGTCTAATACTTGCACTTTATCCAATGAATCAGCTTCCCAGCCCTTTACCTGGTGCCTTTAACCACAGCTGCTATGCTGCCTCAATCTCACAGAGCCAATGGGGGTCCATCGACCTGAACACTACCAGTCCTTCAGGCAAACCATCACTGCTTGCTCAAACAGTCAGAAAAGGTTCCTAAGCGGTCTTTCTGCTTTTGTTCTTTCTTCAGTTACAGTGTACTCTCTGCTGGGATGTTTCTAGAGCCAAGGCTAGACCAGCACCACCTTAATAAGTCTACTTAAATAATAACAATAATAACTTCTTAACAACTCTTAATAATTTCTTTCCATGATCACCAGAATAAATATCCAAAGTCCTGGACCTCCAAGGCTCCTGTTTGTTTCCCACATACGCAGCTCCTTCCACTGGCCAGCCTCTATGCTTGCTCCTCCTCAAGCCTTCTCATGGCAGCTCCTGTCATACAGGTAAGAGCTTAACTGCCACGTCCTCAGAAGTTCTTCCCTGACCTCTGACATAGGCTCAGTGGCTCTTCACTTGGCTTTTCTTTACATGGATGACTGAAGGACTCATGGTCCATGTTTGCCCTTGTTTACTGCCTTTGTCACAGTGCAAGGCAGGTGGCTTTTCTACTGTTACATGCACTATGGACTCTCCAGTACCAAAAATGATTATTATATCTAATAGGAACTGAATATATACTGAAAATATGAATAAATATTTATTGAATATTCACCTTAATCAGACAAGACTGTATCACAAAATGCTTTTTATTTCATTTAATCTTCACAACAATCCTAAATTAGGTACTATAAAGAGCTCTATTTGAAAATGAAGAAATGAGATTTTAAAAAGTTAATGCACTCAGCTACCACAAGGCTGTGCTCTTGACTACCCTGTAATTCATCTTGAGGTGGATATAAGTTCTAGTTCATCTCTTTTTCCAGAACAAATTCAACTCTGCAATTTCTATAGCATTTTTGGTAACATCACTGTCATGAAAGATATACTAAGAGTAATTTAAAAGAATCACTTAATTTTTAATGTATCATAACTCCAAAAACCTAACTAAGATGCTAAATAAAAATATCAAATTGTTTTTGCTTTAGAGCAAAGGTATATCCAAATGCAGCTCAGATCTGAAAAACTATGGTCTCTGCATTCTAAACTCATGTCCAGAGCAGCAAGGCTAGGTCCCGCACCATAGCACCAGGAGATGCAGGTTTATGGTCTGTGATCATTTAAGAGAAAAAAGGTGTTCTTAATTCACAAAGTTGCATTAAGCTAAGAACCTCAGTGCAGGGAGGCAAGGGTTTGCCTTGGGAGCTGTGACGCTGACGTTCAAACCTCTAGATGGCAGTCTACGGTCTTCCTTTGGTCTTTCCACACAAAACTTAGTGCATGACATCAGAGACCAAGGCCAAATAATGTTTTTAAGACTTGCTTTAAAACAGAGACTTCCTTTTCTAGGCAATTTCCTTAAACAACAACAAATGAAAACAGAACCCGTCATAAGTCCCAACGCAAACCTCAATTCCAGGATTTTGAAACCTATTTATCCTAAGAGAACCTGAAGATTCGCCAGAAAAAAAAAGCTCACAAAAATTTATGCACATAAACTTGCAATAATTTTTGATTGTTCAAGGAATAAAAAAGTCTGTATAGATCCCTAGATGTCTCCAGGCCTCAGATTAGGGACCACTTGTTGCTTCGTGTCACTGGCACGAGGACAAAGGCGCTGATCAGAAACTGGCAGAGGGTCAGACGCTGAAGCCTAACACTTTAATCTGTTGCAGAAGGTGAAGCATGGCTGAACTCAGCATCAAGCCACATTTTCTTGGTGTCATATAGCGCATGAAATTGAATTCAGATGGGATCTGAACACACGATTCGACATAAAAATGGAAAGAGGGTGAAAATGAAGGCAAACGATTGCTCCTAAATCTAAACCTACAACCAGAGGACACTCAACTGAGCAGTAGGGGAATGAATTAGAGCAAAGGGGTGAGCCGTCAGCCCTTCCAGATGCCAGCAAGTGCTCCACTGTGCAAAGTGGCTCATCGCTTGTCCCCTCCCAGAGGACACAGCCTTTGCTGCTGAGACCCAGGCACTGTGGGTCACAGAAGTAGAGTGTTCTACTGCTCATGCTAGAATGGCAGCACCCCCAAACCCTGCCAAGGCTGCTCTTGTCTGCCCCCCACACAACACCAAGCGGTCTCTTAGGCAAAATTATGCAGGTCTGCGGAACTCAGTTCTCCCACGTAATGCTAACTAGAGGACTACAGTGCAGTACCAGCAGTGCTGACAACGGGCATACGGATGACTGAGGAACGGATTTCCAAATGGCCCTAAAACCGAATGAAGGCTGTGTGTAACTTTATCTGAGATGTTCAAGAAACATCTTTTTCTTGAAGAGAACTTTCTCAAGGAGGCTGAAAGGGTTTGGTTTGAGAGGGATACCAAGGAAGGAATTATGTGTGTAAAAAAAGCCCTTTATACTCATTAAAGACAAAATTCATTAAAGTTTCATCTAATTTCCATGACAGAAGAATAAATAAAATAATGTAAGAATTTATGAGGCTTATTTACCATGGAGAAAGACAGATGTGGGCAGGAAGGGACATTCTGGGCTGCTGAAGTATCTGAGGGATGTTCCACAGACAAGGCTGTGGACAGACTCTGTTGTCCAAAGATCTGAACGTGGAGCAATAGTAAATCACAATCCAATGCAGGAAGGGTTTTCTGATGATTAGTGCTGATGAGCTGTACAGACAAGCAGTATGAGCAGGTTCCTAGGGAAGCGGGTGGGGGTGAGGGCAGTACAGTGCCCGCAGGCATAATGAGCAATCTGAGAGGGCCCTTAGGTAAGTGGGGGGATACAGTGCAGGCAAGGTTGCCCGTAGGTCACAGCTACTTTTACTTATTTTACAGATCACTGATTCTGGGTAACATGGGGACATGATGAACTCCTTAGTTACCGACTTCCAATGCTGAAAACTCCTTAACAGAGATAAAGGAATGGTCTGTCTATGACGTAGAAATCTAATTTTCACTAGAAACCTCTATCAAGAGGTTGGCATTTAGGATGTCATTGAAAGACCTGTGGGCTTATGTTTGAAGAATAGAACAGCTGAAGATGTCAACTGTACCTTTCAAAACTGTGTTTCACTGATGTCACCAAAGTACTCAATATGAATTGGGTCCCCAAAATGGCAGGTGTAAGGAACACAGCTCAAGTGACTTGACAAACCTTAATAACAACTCTAATGTCCTAAGACGCTAGCTGTGGTTGTGGAGACATATAATCCCAGGCTATGGTATGTAGTGTGTATTGTGCCCAGGCCAAACAACAACAAACTTAAAAGGCAGTGACTTACGCCTGTAACTCTAACATTTGGACGGCAACACGATTGAGACCAGCCTGGGCTATGCGGCCAGTTCTGAGAGTTCTAGGACAAACTAGGCTACAGAGTGAGACTGTCTCAAACAAACAAAATTCCAAAACAAACAAAAACCAAAATTAGCAAATACCTAAGAAGCAAAACAGAATAGTAACCCCCAGGTCTTCAAGCTGGAATTGCTAGAAAACCATTATTCTACTAAATATTTAGGTGTACTGCTATGCGGGGTCAAAACAGGAAAGAGGGAGACAAAAAGTTAATAGGGTGACTCATTTAGAAATAGTATCTGACAATATAAGTCTGTATCAAATATTTGTGATAGGCAGATTATTAAATTCCTTAAGCACTCAGCCTGCACTCCAACACCTATTACTATTATCTCCATTTTATACAAAATTGAAAATCAGAGAAATTAAGAAACTTGACCAGATAATAAAAGGGAACGTTTGCTCATTATTGTTGTTGTTTTATTTTTTAGATATACCAGATTCAAGCTAATCTTGAACCCATGATCCTCCTGCCTCAGTCTCCTAACCATTTGAATTTCTGAGGTTGTATATATTTTATTATTATTGTGTATGCAAGCATGCATGTACATGTGTAGAGGTCAGAGGATGTGGTATTTTGAATGTAATTGGCCCCATAATCTCATAGGAAGTGGCACTATCAGGAGGTGTGGCCTTGTTGGAAGAAGTTTGCCACTATGGGGATGGGCTTTGAGGTTTCCCATGCTCAGGATACCACCCAGTGTCTTTGCTGACTTCATGTTGCCTACAACATGTAGGACTCTCAGCTACTGCCTGCCTGCACACCACCATGCTCCTATTATCATGATAAAGACTGAGCCTCTGTAACTGAGACACCCCAATGAAATCTTTTCCTTTATAAGAGTTCCCCTGGTCATGGTGGCTCTTCATAGCAATGAAAGCCCTAAAACAGAAGGCAATTTGAAATTTTGATTCTCTTCTACCTTTAAAGGAGGGGAGGGTAGTCCAGGAAACAAACTTGAATTACCAGGCTTGTGTGGCAAGGGCCTAAATCTTTACCCAGTGAACCACCTAGAGAATTCTTAAAGTAGATACTACTTTTTAAAATACATTACTAGTTGCCGGACGGTGGAGATGCACACTTTTAATCCCAGTACTACATACGCAGAGTCAGATAATCTGATTTCAAGGCTAGCCTGGTCTAAAGACTGAGTTCCAGGATAGCCTGGGCTATACAGAGAAACTCGGTCTCAAAAAAACAACCAAACAAACAAACAAAAACCATTGTTAGTTTTGAGGTAGCAGCTGACATATCTTTAGAAAAACAAATCAAAATGTTTCTCTTATCCAGCAGATGACATGCTATGTGATCCGCAAAGTCTGCTTTACCAGTCAGTCACAAGCAGGCTCTAAACAGAACAGCTGAAATCAATGGTCGGAAATCTATGAGTTAGATGAAGAACATGAGGTGGGGGAACGAGAAACAGGTGAGGGAGATGTTGGGAACAAGGACACAAAAAGGAGTGGGGATTCAACCTGCTAATGATTTTAGTAGTTAGGGTTACAGCTGCTACCGAAGACTGAACTCTGGCGATTGCAGGACATGAGACCATGGCAGAGTGCTATGGCAAAAGGCGTTGCCAATCATGCATGGCATCAGACCAAGAGAGTAGAGCTGTTGGGACCTCTGGGCTGACCCCGTGAAAGAAAACCAGGCATCCTTAAACCTCTCATGTGGTGCCAAAGAATGGGGCCTGGTGAAGCATTGCTCTCCAGTCTGCTGCAGAGGAACAGTCTCAAAGAGGTGAAGTCACAGATTCTGACACGTACAGCTTTGTTGAGCTGGTGGAGAGAAGACATCTGGGTGCCAGAGGGCATTGTAAGAGTACAAGACACAATTTTACCCAGGAGATCCATGCTTCCTTGAAGTGTGTGGAAGGTGTCTTTCCAGTCAACAAAACATATGCTCAAAGTGGACTCCCAAGTGTTCAGCTCTGAATTCTGTATTTTCGATAATTTTAGCATGTTTCTTAATGTTTACTTCTTAGTGATGGATTGCTTTTATGGCAATTCAAACTTCAGAGAGCTCTATTTTTCTAAATCTCAAAATCCAAAATAGGAACAAAAATTACTTGGTAGTCAAACCTCTAAAACACCCATTTCTGTGGACAATGAACAACTTTTGGAACTTGAAACAGTTAAACTGTATTTCAGGGACCAGATCCAAGTGGGCACACCATGACTCATGTCATCTGTCCCTTTGCCCAGGCCAGGGATCAGAACTAGGAGAGCTGAACAGAGGGCTGTAGGGACCTCAGCATGGAGCCACATGGCCATAGGACTCTACGGTACTTTATATGTTCCGGACTTACAGATACTTGTGACTCACAGAGCCTCATTAATGCTGACTGCCTTTTCAGAACAGAAAACCACAGATAAAACATTCTCATAGTCTCTCACAATCCCCACCCCCATTTTCTCTGTCTCTTCCCTATCCCCTTGTCCTGTCTTCGATTTCTCACAATAAAACCCAGGATGGCACTGAACTTGCTGCTTTACTGCCCCTGCCCTTCAGGTGGTGGGGTACAAACACGCACCACAATACCTGGTTTTGCAGGGTTTTTGTCTGTGAAAAGAAAATAGTCTGTCGTGATCTCTTTAAAAATAACCAAAAAGCTAAATCAATTTTAAAAGTAGTTCTGGGTTTTGGTTTTTTACCAAGACACCTTTTGGTAAGAAGCTGGCTTGAGCTAGAAATCCCCATTTGGCTGTGGACTGAGCCCAAGACCTGACTTTTGCTACTCTGCCGAGGAAACTCTATCACTGCCAACTGCCAGCAGCAGGGAAATCTATTTGACATGGTCCCTCTTTTAAAATCTAAGCAAAGAAGGAAAACAGCCTTCAAACAAGGCGTTTTATATTCAGTGTGCCAGGCACAGATCAGTGAGAGCGGAGGGTGAGAGATGAAGCCTTACCCAAGGCAGGAGTCACAAGGTTGCAATGGGTACCTAATACTAGCTGGGCATGGTGGCACACACCTTTAATCCAGTGCTCGGGAGGCAGAGGCAGGAGGACCTCTGTGAGTTTGAGGCCAGCCTGGTCTACAGAGTGAGTTCCAGGACAGCCAGGGTTACACAAAGAAACCCTGTCTCGAAACAAACAAACAAAAATAAGTGCCTGATACCCAAAAGCCTGAGGATGTGAAATGAATCCCCCAGAGCCCACAACTGAAGGACAGAACCAATTCCCCAAAGTGGTCCTTTGAACACACACACACACACACACACACACACACATTAAAAACTTTGAATACTTTTACTTTATTACTAACCATTATTATTGCTTTTTAAAATTTACTATTTTCTTTCTGTGCATTTGTCTGTATACCATGTACATGCAGTGTCCCCACTGTCCCCCAAACCTGGGATTACAGACAGGCCACCATACCAAGTTTATAGTTTAAACTTACATTTACTATTGCCCAAATAGAAATGAACACACATATCTAAATCCAAAGATCAAGGACTGGTTATTTAAAGTAGTATTTGTAATCTCAGAGTTTCTGTAGTGACCTAAGCCAGCAGTGAATGTACTAAAATTTGATTCATTAAAAAAAAAAAAAAAAGAGATGGCTTAGGAGTTGAGAGCACTAGCTGCTCATGCAAAGGACCTAAATTCTGTTTCCAGCACCCACATGAAAGCTCACAACCAGGGGACTTGATGCCCTCTTCTGGCCTCCAAGGACTCCAGGTATGCTTATAGTGCATACACATACAGGCAGGAAAAAAAAAAACCCAAACAACAACAATAAAAACATACAAAAAATTAAAAAAACTTTAAAAATTCTAAAGGGGTATTATAATATTAAGACAATATGTAGAATTCTCTTCTTCCCTTTCATTTTTTTTTGAAAAGTCAAAGATTATCTTCATTTTCTTACGTTAATAAGCATTTATTAATACCCAACTGTACATAGCAGCAGCATTTAGGCTGCATGGGAAAGTTACTGCATTAAACATAAATCCTCACCATTGGTTTCTGCAAGTGTGAGCAATATTCTACAGAAAGAGAGTTCATGAAATTGTGACATCACTTTAGTGACTGAACACAGAAGCTGTAGGGAAGCAGCCAAGACGGAACTGAAGGTGAAGGCCATCTGCCAGCCTGAGGAGACAGCAAGGAGGGTCTTGACCAATATATCTCAATGAATTAGGTAAATAACACCGATTTCTTCAATCCTCCCGCTTTTCTTTCTCCCCTTGTCTCATTTCTTGTGCGGGTACAGTGGGGTCAGTAATGCAGGTGGAGAGCCCAGGCCTCGCCCATCGCCAGGCAAGTGCTTTGACACTGAACCACACCCCCCCTGCCCCTCCTGCCATTTACCGCCTGTTCCATCAGTTTGTTCAGGAAGTTGGGCTGCCGACAGAATTAAGATTCAGAAATTAAGAGATCCTATCTAAAGGCTAGAAATGCCTCAACTTAGCTGTAACGCCAACTCTGAGAAGACCCCGCTGGTCACACTGCTTGCAAGAGGTTGCCCATGCTCCAGCTCATGTGTGGAAGGGGGCACTGCTCTTACTACTCCAGTGGGCAGAATCCTGGCTCAATTTTACCCTAGAGCCTAATACCCAGTACCTACTAATTAAGTAGTTAAAGCTCTCTCTCTCTCTCTCGCTCTCTCTCTCTCTCTCTCTCTCTCTCTCTCTCTCTCTCTCTCTCTCTCTCTCTCTCTCTCTCTCTCTCTCTCTCTCTCTCTCTCGTGTGTGTGTGTGTTAAATAATAGGACAACTGGTTGGTGGTGGTAGTTCCTGTGCTCCCACGACCTATCTGGGTCTTGCAGAATGAACTCAAACCATCAGGCCCGGTGGCAAGTGTATTTACTGCAGAGCCACCTTAATGGCCTTCCCCTTAATTCTTTCTTTGACATCCACTACAGGACTCTCCTAATACTCTGACTAACCTGCTAGGTATGTATTTACTGAAAACTAAATAGAAGTGAGAATGGTTAGTGCTCTCTGAAGTTAGACTGCTAGAGTTCACGGCTTAGGTATGGCACTTACTAAGTGAGGACATCCTTTTATTTTGCTAAGCCTTCATTTTTGTAACAATCAAATGACCCATTACTCAGCATATCTCCTGGATAGAGTTAGCCCACTGAGGATTAGGTAGTTAAATCAACAGTGTCTAATAGATAGGAACACAACGTTAGTTATTACCCAACCTCTGGAGTCAAGCTTCTAGTTAGAATTTTCTTTCTTTGTTTTTCTATATAAGGCTTCTGTAATCCAGAAAACAGTTCAATTGAGAGGGAAATAAGCACATCACTATCAGCACTTTGTCCCTGGTTTTCTAGACTCATGGGAATGGTACGAGGACTACTTCACTCTGGAAAGCAGGTCTAGTTCTGTTCTGTTTTTGGAACGGTTTTCATACATCACAGGCTGGCTCTGAACCGGACATATAGCTGAGGGTGACTTGTGATTCTCCTGTCTCTGTCTTCCAAGTGCTGCGATTCCAGGTGTGTGGCACCACACCCAGCTCTCTGGCATGAGATGTATTCCCTGTGTGAATGGAAACCAAAGCACCGTGGGTTTTTCTCCCTAGATAGAGAGGCGCCTTTCTGCACAGCTCGTCGAGCAAGAGACGTCC
Organism: Arvicola amphibius; assembly: GCF_903992535.2. NCBI lineage: Eukaryota > Metazoa > Chordata > Mammalia > Rodentia > Cricetidae > Arvicola > Arvicola amphibius. The sequence goes on along the minus strand of NC_052049.1, from coordinate 114,239,218 downwards.
ATGCCCAGCCCCAGTCCTCTCCACAAAGTGCTTTTCACCCAGGGAGACACTGTGGTTCTTGAGGAGTAAGCTGATGAGGCAGACTTACTCTCCTTAAGTGGAAGCTTTCTGAAGTAGCTGCAGGCCATATTCTCCATCAGAGGCATTATGTAAGCGGGGTCTTGCATTCCCAGTGATAAAATGCTTATGCAATATTACAGCTAATTAAGTACCAATGAAGCCTAATCAATAAAGACTCAAAAATATTGCCCACAAGAGATCTCAATGCACTCAGCATCAGTACAGTTTCTTCACAGTAAATTAATTTTCCTTCTGTTAAGTAATTGATCTGACTACGTTTGCTCATAGGTGGTATTTAATAGGAGAAGGCAAAGCAGATGGCCATGGTTTTAAAATGTAGTATTAGGGAGAGAATCTAGCAATCAAATGCTTAGGTTGTTGGCTTCCATCAGTAGGCGGAGTCAGATGAAGCCTACATAGCCAAACCAGGCCTCATTTTACCTAAGTGCAGGAAACCGAGTCCCCCTCTAACCAGTATGTGGCTAAGGCTAAGATGTTACCTGATTGATGAGCTCTGGGCTGATCCAAGAAGCTTCACCCAAAAAACACTGGCCTGCACCAAACATGACATAACAGAGACTCAGAGCCAGCTTTCTGGTTCAACAAAACAGGTTTCTTTGTTTTCCCCTTGTGAAATGGTCTCGTTATGGATCCCAGTCTGGCCTCCAAGTTATTGTTTAGCCCATGTTGGCTTCAAACTCACTTGTGTTCCTCCTGCTTCAGCCTCCTGAGTGCTGGGATGAGAGGCCTGGGCCAGCTGGCTCAAAACACCTTTTTCTATTTTCTTTTTTCAAAAAAACATTTATTTATTTATTTAGTTGTTATGTAAACAATATTCTGTCTGTGTGTATGTCTGCAGGCCAGAAGAGGGCACCAGACCCCATTACAGATGGTTGTGAGCCACCATGTGGGTTGCTGGGAATTGAACTCAGAACCTTTGGAAGAGCAGGCAATGCTCTTAACCACTGAGCCATCTCTCCAGCCCAAAACACCCTTTTCAAACTAAGCAGAAGTCACTTGATCTAGTCATCTCCACAATAACAAAGGAATAGAAAACCAATAGGTTTACTGAATGACTCCGACATTTAATGAGCTGCCTATCAGTTTAATAATACAACCAAGTCTAAGGAAGATTCTATAGGTAAGTATTAAGACCATCTTTCTTTCTTAACTTTTCCTTTTACGGGGAGTGGGACACTGAGACATAATAGACTGAGTCTCTATTATGTAGCTTTGGCTGTCTTGGAATTTGCTACGTAGAGCGGGCTGGCCTCAAACTCACAGAGATCTACTTGCCTCTGCCTTCTAGGTGCTTGCTTAAAGGTGTGTGCCACCATGCGGGGCATTGTGATTTCTTCCATATTTCTTTAAAAACCTTCACTGAAAATGTATGCATGTCCTGCCAAGAGGTGCTAGGTTGTGGCTCTATAAAATGCAGTCCAGCTTGCTGACCTAGAGCTTAGGGAGATGTGTCCATAACATATTCGGTGGTAGAAAATCACTCCATCTAGAACAAATGCCACTTAACAGTACATGACCGCTGATCTCAGGATACCCAGGGAAAAACACTTGTGTCTAACCAGCTATTTGGAGAGGGTCTTTTCAGCATCTCACATGCTAATGCAGAAAACCATCCCAGCTCTGCTGGAGTTTCTAGATCCGTTCCACAGACAGCAGTAAGCTCAGCTCAAGTTGGTGACAGTCAGAGGAACTTTCCTCAACCACTGTCCTCTAGGGAACAGTGACAGAAACAGAGAGTGACTGCAGACCCCACAGCTCTGATCTCCACAAAAAGAGCCAGCGCAGGCAGGGTCTAGTGAGTCACAATGACCAGAGACAGAAAGAGAACCCAGGGCCAGATTCTTAGCTTTTTCCATTGAACCTGAACTCCATACTTGAAGAAGTATGCTCAGAAGAAGTGCTCAGAAGACAAGAACACATAGGATTTAATTTTCTTCTGGGCCTCATCATATGGGCAGCCCAGCCTCTGATAGGTCTTGGTATTCAGGCCTATGGTATGGGACAGAGTCAGGCACATGTATATTGCCAAGGACAAGAATGATCACACAGTAAGACAGCAATTGTCAACTCATTTCCTACACTGGTTCATTTCTCATTTTCTGTATTTAACCTCACAGAGTCTTTTATTCTACTCAGGGAATTTCCTCTCTGAGATTAAAGAGTGTCAATATTTAGGACAACCACATTGCTGTCTCCAGAGTCTTCCAGCTTTCATGATAATTTACTAAGAGTGTGGTTTCAGCAAGTTATTCAGGAGTTATTCTCAGCAAGTAGTTTTGGGGAGGCCTGATTGAACAAGAACATTCACCACAGTATGAGAGGTTGGGGTGGAGGAGAGAGGATCTTCAAACCCCTCACAGGAGATATTCTGGACACTGGAAGTAGAGGAAGTAGCTTATTGATCTGCCCTTTTCTGCAATAGTGAGGTTAAGAAGAACAATACAGATCTGAGGAGTGGCAACGCAATGATAATCTGTGTGGCTTTAATAAGGCAATTCATTTCTCTAAACTTCACCAGTAAGCAATGAAATAATACATGGTAACAATTTCAGAGTATAGCTGCATAGTTGAGAGCAGAGAAAATGTAAGAAAATACATTAGAAACTCTTGAAGCCTTGCAGGAATGTACTTTTTGTGTGTTTGCCAGTAGAGTAGTGACTGAGACAGGATCTCTCGTGGCCTACGAGGGCCTCCAACTCACTAAGCAGCTAACTGCTGAGCCTCCTGCTTCCACCTCCCAAGTGCTGGTATTATAGGCAAGTACAATGTAATCTCTTGACATTGTATGAGTAAGAGTATTCCCTCTGGAAGGCTTTTGTAGCTGAATTTTAACAAACCTGTGCAATAACTCCCTCCCTTAAAGCATCTTTATGTGTGCCTACCAGAACCCACACTATCCCAAGGCCTGGGAATACAGCAGTGAACAAAGTCTAAATGCTTACCCTGTCAGCTGACAGTGAAGTGGGAGGTGAGAGGAAGACAACAGCTTGTGGAGCTGTGACAAGTGTGAGACAAACCAGATTGGGAAAGCCATGGGTGGGGGAGGGGTCAGGGGAAGGCTCGGAGGGCCTGCCTGAGGGAAGGGGAGCAGGCTTGCTGAGTCAGAGAAGAACAAGGACCTTCTTATGACTAAAGCCTAGGACCTGAGGTCAGAACAGCAGAATGGGTCGGGATGAGTGCTCCATGGGGAGTTCCAAATGTGCGAACTTCTGCTTTTTCTTTCTCTGTTCTTTTTTGAGACAAGGTCTCACTCATTATGTAGACCAGGCTGGTCTGGAACTAACAGAGATCCACCTGCCACTGAGTGCTGGGGGGAGGGGGGGTTGAAAGGTGTGAGCCACCACACCTGGGCTGACTTTAACCTTAAAATAAATGAAAGCCCTTGGACCATAGGAGGACTTGGTAAAGGTGTTTTGTCAGCATATACCCTAAATTCCAAGTCTGGTGTGGAAGACATATAATGAAAAGAACTACTTTCAATGTAGTTTGGCAAATGTCATAATAAGACTAAGTTCAGAAAGATGAAAATTATCTAGAGTTTTCTTTTTAGTATGTGATGGAGGCGGGTCTTCTATCAATCTGTTGATTTCATTGGTTAATTAATAAAGAAAACTGCTTGGCCTAATAGGTTAGAAAATAGGTGGGTGGAGTAGACAGAACAGGAAGAAGGAAGTAAGGTAGATGGCTCAGACAATTGCCCTGCCTCTGCAACCAGATGCGATGAAGCTCCAGCCCAAGATGGACGTACGCTAGAAACTTCCCGGTAAGACACCGCTCATGGTGTTACATATATTATTAGATATGGGTTAGTCAAGATGTGAATAAGAGGCTGAAAATAATGGGCCAGGCAGTGTTTAAAAGAATACAGTTTGTGTGTTGTTATTTCAGGGTATAAGCTAACCATGTGGGATCCGGGCAGGACGAAAAGCAGGCCCGCAGCTCCCCACTACAAGTATGTATGTGTAGATCAGAGGACAATCTTGGGTATCATCCTCAGAAATACCACCCATCTTTTTTGAGACAGGGTCTCCCATTGGTTTAGAGCTCAAGTAAGCTAGACTGGCTGGACAGAAAGCCCAAAGGATGCTCCCACCTCCACTTCCCAACTGTTGAATGACAAGCATGTGCCACTGCACCCAATACTCTTAAGTGGGTTCTGAGGATTGAACTCGGGTCTTCATGCTTGTGAAGTAAGCACTTCACTAACAGCTATCTCCCAGCCTCTGTATTCTTTGTCATTTACCAAACTTCTTACTAGAGTCTACATTACAAGAGTGAGAGGAAAGGAGTCTGAAAAGAAGGAAGTATTGAGGACAGAGGGATTTGTTCCAGAAAAGATGATGTCAAGGAATCAGAAAATGGATAACAGGTTATAGCTGGGAATTGGGGTTTAGCAAAGGAAGGGGCATCTAAAGGAAAGAATAAAATATATTGGGGTGTGATGCCCATAGGTAAAGTAGGCTTTGCCCTTTAAAAATGCTGTCAGGGTGCCTGGCGATACTGGCTAATTGGGTGAAGCCCTAAGTCTGACCACCAGCACTGGAGTAGGGACCTCTAGGGGTGGGGCTGGCGATAAGCCTGTAACTCCAGCGCTCAAGAGACAGAGGTAGAGGGATTTTGAGCTTAAAATCAGCCTGGGCTATAGAGTGAGACTCTGTCTCAAAATAGTATATTTTGATATTTTTACATGTGTATATGTGTGTTCTGGGTTATAGTATAAAGTATATTTATATTATGGTTCTAGTAAAAATGCTTGAAATTCAGTGCTTTAGAAATATTAGGAGTAAACTTTAAGGCAATGGTAAACCATTGAAACATTTTAAACTACAAGATGATATGATCAGATTTGTGTTTGTGTGCACATAGGAAGCATGTGTGTATGGTGTAGCTTGTTATTATTTGTGTCTGCAAAGGATCCTCATGCAACAACATGGAAAAGAATAGACATGGCTGAAACTAAGAATTCACAGATTTGACCACTGTCTAATTTAGGCAAGAAAAGAAAGATGGCAGCAAGTTCTACACAAGTGGCTACAGGAATGGGGGAGTGACTGTATACAGCCTTGGATACCCAATTGGCTATGGCGGTGGTAAGAAGACAATCAAGACTTATTTCTGCCATGCTGCAGAAGGGGACAGAATTCACTAGGAAAGTGGACACCAAACAGAGCAAATTTGAGAATAGGGAATGAAGCTCATTTTGGAAACTGTTTCAATGAAAAGGGAAGACACTGGACTACAAAAGCTTGAAGGCCAGAAGCAGAGTGCCTGCCTAACATAAGGCCCTAGGTTAAATTCTCAGTCCACAAATGGCTGAATATGTAGCCCTAGACCTCAGGAGGGAACGTGGAGCCAGACAGTTAATTGTGGCTGCTCTTACCAGTGATCAGTAAAGCCATGGCAGTAAATAAGATGGCTCAGAAGATTATGTGAACAAGCAGAGATACAAAGGATGAACTGAGAATTAGAAATCTGGCAGAGATGACCAAGTTAGCACACTCAGGAGACAGAGAGCACGGTCTCAGAAGCTGCAAGAAAAAAGTACTCTGAAGATAGTGAAAACCCTAGCATAAAAAATGAGCAATCCCAGATCCTTGGGAGACTGAGGCAGAAGGACTGCTTAAGCTCTTCAAAGGCAGCCTGGGAAATGCTGAGAGACTTTGCTGGGGAGAGAAAAAAATGAAGACCTGATGCGACACCTTAAGGAAGATGTAGAGATAGTAAATAAGCAAATGAAAAGATGCTCATAATCACAGACCCCAGAGCCACAAATTAAAACAAGAAACACCATACATCTGTGAGAGGAGACACACCCAACACTAAACAGGCAAAAGCTGGGGAGGCATACAGCAGTAAGAGCTCTCATTCCCAACACACCAAAGCTCTCTGGAAGGCAGTTTAGTGGCCTATTGCAAATCTAAACAGGCCCTTACCATATGGCCTCATAGTCATGCTCCGTGGTATTTACTCAAGTGAACTGAAAATATGTATCATACAGAAACTGCACAAGGACATCACAGCCACCTTAGTTATAACTGTCAAGACACACACCAGTGGGCGAAAGGAAAGACTGTGGTATAGCCAAACAAACGAGTATTATTCAGCACTAAAGGAAGATTATACAATAGATACAACAGACCTTATTTGCCTGTACATGTTCCTAATGGAAAGGTCAATGCAAAAAGCCACTCACTGTTTCCAATCATATCATATTCAGGAAAAGTTAAAAGGTATGGAGGCAATGTTGCCAGCTGGGAGAGAGAGGAAGGAAGAGGAACAAGAGAAGCACACAGGACCATCTTGGTGGCGGGGCTGCTCTGTATGACATGATCTTGGTGGGTAAATGTCTTCATGCACTTGTCACAACTCCCTCAGGGACCCCTAATGTAAACTACAGGCTCTGAGTGACAGGGATTTTTTTGTATGTCAAGGGTAACAAGCATACCAATCTTGTGTGTGTGTGTGTGTGTGTGTGTGTGTGTGTCTGCGTGCACGCACACAGCAGAGTGGGGTGGGTACTGGTAGTAGGGAGGCTGTAGGGAAGTGGGACAGAGGGCATATGGGCATCTCCTATCCCTTCAGTTCAATTCTACCGTGAACATAAAACTGTTCTTTTTTTTCTTCTTTTTTCTTTTTTTAGTAGGGAATGGTAAAATGCTAAATACTATTGGGCAGTCACCAAGACAATGAGGAACTGTAGCTACGCCTAGAGCCACCCACTGCACATTTCTCTGCTTGTATCACTGTACAGTCAAACTAGAAAAAGTCACGGCTTGGTCCTTGTCCGTCCCTTCTGCTCCTCTCCTGTTGTGCACACACCATCTGAGTGCCTGCTCTTGCTGCTCCAAAACCTCACCAATGACCTCCACTCTTCTCAGTTCCACAGGCAGTGCTCTGCCGCTGCCTCAGCCTCCCATGGCATCCCACTCCCTCCTTCCTGGAACATCTTTACTGTCTTCAAGACAAGCAGACTCTGGCTTTCCACGTTAACCATTCTGCTGACCCCTTTTCACTTTGTTAATCTCAAAAATTCTTGGCATCTCTTCCCTGTCCAGAGAAGAGAGCTAGCTCATCTGGTAGCATTAAACATATACATTGATAGTTCTCAAATAGACATTCTCGGTTAGTAATCATTCTAAAATCAACTGCTGGTGCCTCAAATTTGACATTTCTAAAACTATCTCTACAAAATTTTAACTATTTTCCCCTTATAGTTATCCTCATTCTTTCTGCTGCTCAGGTAAAAATAAAAATAAAAAAAAAAAATAAAGAAAACCCTTGGAGCCGGGCGGTGGTGGCGCATGCCTTTAATCCCAGCACTCGGGAGGTAGAGGCAGACAGATCTCTGTGAGTTTGAGGCCAGCCTGGTCTACAAGAGCTAGTTCCAGGACAGGCTCCAAAGCGACAGAGAAACCCTGTCTCGAAAAACCAAAAAAACAAAAAAACAAAAAAACAAACAAAACAAAACAAAAAAAAACCCCAACCCTTGGAGTTACCTGCAATTATTTTTTATTTACATAAAATCCAATACCAAACATGATTGGAGACAGACAGACTGCCTGGTTTTAAATACTAGTTCAGTCACTTATTAGCTGTGTTATCTAGAGACAACTGCTTACCCTCTCCTGGCCTTAGCATCATTTGTAAAGTGGGGGCGACAACCTTACATAGTTCTTAATACTGAAGAAAGCTAGTATTTGTAAAATGCATTCAACATGCCTGCCATGCAGTATGCAGCAGTGCTTTCCCAACCCCTCTTTTCCTCAGTCAGGGAACAGATACCCGCAGCACGCATGTGTACTTCTTCTAAGTCTCCTACCACCCAGGTTCCTTTGCTACCAGTGCCTTCACTGAGCTTGTACTGCACTACACAGCCCTGCATCCTACTACACAGCCCTGCATTCTACACTGCACTACACTGCATTACACTACACAGCAAAGCACAAAACAGTACTGTACTACACCACACAGCAGGGCATTACACTACACAGCCAAAATACAATAAATACATTGTACTGCACTGCATTGCACAGCACTGCACAGCAATGCATTCCACTACATAGCACTGCATTGCATTATGCTACACAGCACTTCATTACAGTACACAGCAAAGCATAACACATAGCACTGCACTACACAGCACAGCACTACAATCTCCTTCCAACAAGAGTGTAGTGCCTTTAAACGCTACTACATAATCTCTTCAATGTGTTTGAAAGTTTTCATAATAAAAATGTAGAAGAAATCCCCATAGGGCAGACCATATCATTCTTGTTAAAAGCCTCTAATTCTTCCCCTTCCACCAGAGAGTAAAAGCAAAAAAGTCTTTAAATCTACTGATGAGACTCTAAAATAAGCTCCCTCAACTCTCTGACTTCTGTCTTCATCTTGACCTCTTTTGGGCATACCCTAAGTTGCTACCTCCCTGAAGCCTTCAGGCTGTGATCTTGCATCTTCCCAACTGTATCTTTTGAATGATTACCCACCCACCCTCCTAAAGATTTCTACTTCATCTTCCGGGAGCATTTATCATTACCCGGTACACCACCTCCCAAGTCACCAATTCTGAGATGACTCAGTTAAAGCTAGCCCACATTCCACCTACTTCTTCTAAAGGTATGCATGCTTTTCTTCAGAGGAAGTAGCTAGACAAAGGGCACCACTTTCTACAGTGGCTCAAACATGACCTCTTATGTGCACGGAAATGGTGAAGAAGAAGAAAAATCCCAAACCAAACAAACACCCCCACCTCCAACCAAAGCCAAACCCACACAGGTTCTGAGTTATAAAGCAACTATAAAAATGTAGGTTTCTGGTGTCTGTTTTCAGTGTTAAACTTTTCCAAAAGCTAATTATCCTCTGCCCACCTACTTACACGGATTTTAAAAAGCAATGTGAATCTGAAGGTAGACTACAGATAGAACTAGGAAATGAGACCACACCAAGACTAAGAAGCAAAGTCTGCTTTGTCCTAGGCATCCACGCCCAACAAAGGATCTCCTGTACTTCAGTGAAATGGTGTGGGGAAGATAGTTCAAAGACAAATGTTGATCCCACTTCTGCTAAGTGATGGGATCACTGACTGATACACATCAATTAATCTAATCCGTATAGTCAGGGGCCACACAAAACTCTCAAGTCAACTTACAGACTGAGAAAATGAACACTCAGACAAACTGGTACTAAGCAGAGCTCGGATTCAAGCACAGGGAAGGCTCCCTGAATCAAAGTTAGTTGCTTATTTTGTTCCTATGGAACCTTGCCTCTCACAGGAACTAGGGCAAACTATAGCTTAGAAAGCAGTCAAATGGCCATTTACCCACTATTACCACACTTCTGACATTACTTAACATTCTTGACTCTTCCATGAACCCAGTTATAAGCTTTGTGCTGGCAACTCCCTTACCTGTGGACATAAAAAATGGGATGCGAAACTTTCCACTCAGCACCCGGGCCCGCAGATTCTGCAGTGTGCTCCCATCAAATGGCAGGGCACCACACACAAGCACATAGAGGACAACTCCAAGACTCTGCATCCCAAACAGAGAGTACAGACAGTTAATTGCATCAGAGGAAGCAAAAGAGGCCATTAGAGTGTATGTGAAAATGATGGAACCAACTTTTTGTTCTTTCTTTATAATATAATATGGGCCGTTATCAAAGTCAATAGTCTTCAGAGCAGTTAACAGTCTTTTTTGCTTCCAGACCTGAATTTTGGGTGAGATCCCCAACGTTTCTCAGAACCCAGCCTATCAGAAAGAATAATCCCTGTTCTTGGCACAGGCATCATTCGCTCAGGCCCTTACAGGGTTCGTCTGCAGAAGCAAAGCAAGTCGTTGACATCCAAGGCTCACTTGAGTCAAGTACTTGGGGAGAGGCTGTGCACAGACTGGGGAAGGTTGCAAGGACACGTGAAGGTACTTTCCACTCACACAGGGCACTGTGTGTCCTCTAGCAGGACAGCTGTCATCTAGAAAGGGGAACAGGGTTGCGAGACGGAGCAGCACTTACCCAGATGTCCACTTTGGGCCCGTCATACTCCTTCCCTTCAAAGAGTTCTGGCGCAGCGTAGGGCGGGCTTCCACACCACGTCTTCAGCAGCTGCCCGGGGGTAAAGAGGTTGCTGAAGCCGAAGTCTAGAAAGGCAAATGGACACATTCAAGTCAGCAACCCAGCAAACACTAGCGTCTGGTCAGTGGAGCACAGGCCATGTCACCGAGTTGAAAAGCAAATCTAGGAAGTAAGCAGCACGTTACCTGAGCTCAATGGAACTAGGGGATGAGTCAGGTGCAGCACCTGCCTCACATGTGTGGGCCAGGGAAAGGAACGGAGGTCAAATAGTGAGGTGAAGGGAGGGGAGACCCATGCTGGGGAACTTTTCTAATTGTGCTGGACACAGAACACAGATCCTCACCAATGTCAGGGGTAGAGTAATGACTCTACTCTGAACTACACCCCCTGAAGGAACTCTGGCTAGCTCAAGCATGGTGAGCATGGTTCTGCAGGCCTTGCCCTTCTCTCCCATTCCCTCTGCCTTGCTAAGAAAATGTTAGGTTACATTCCTAAAGCTAGCCACCAAGGTCTACTCCCTTATTTGGCCACTTCCTCCTCCTGGGATTGACTACCAAGGTCCAGCTATCAAAGTTTTGAAGTCCAACAATCAAAAGCCCCCTTGGGCTCACCTAATTAGTATGCCCAATTAAAATGAAATATATCATCCTAATGCAGGGTTTCCCCTTGTACCTTTATAAACTGCCATTTTCCCATGGGCCACGTCTGTCTCCTCTCCATCCAGAGGTCGTCTGTTGTCACTCCAGGACAAATATCTGTGGCCCCATTTCCCTTGTTCCCTTCCCCCTTCTCCCTCTAATTTCTGTCCTTGTCTCTTATTCCCTGCTCTCCATTCATCTGGGGTAAATAAATCTCCTTTGTGCTAAGAACGTAGTCTTGAGGGGTCCTGAGCTAATGTACCTTTCCTTTCACCCCCAGCCTCACTGATACAAAAAGCTCTGACTCCCCCCACACACCCTTTTTGAAGCAGGCTCTCAGCTTACAGCCTTTGCTTGCCTATAGCAGTCCACACAGACCAGGCTGGCCTTGAACTCATGGGACTCTTCCTGCCTCCCTCTCTTGGGTACTGGGATTACAGGTGCGAGGCGTCACACCCAGATGAAAGCACTGGTTGTTCACTCGGGTCTGCAGGTGTCCAGAGGGTCACTAAGAGCAGCTGAAAGCCTCGTCTACCTCCATTTGGCATCTGTCCTACAGACTGAGTTTCTCTTCTAGAGGAAGACAGGTTGTCTGGAGACATGTCATATAACAAGAGACACATTTATACTACAAAGCACCAGTGACTGCTGAGATAATGGTCAACAGATCACAGTTTGAACAAGACTGGTTAACCAGTTATCCAAAGATAAAGACTATAGCATATAAATATTTTGATTTATGGACAGCCTCCGTGACAGGCTGAACTAGCTCTCGCCCCAGGCACACAACATTCCCCGCACCCCTAGCAACTTGAAAGCTAGATACCTACTTACCTGGAGCCTCTTCCCCTCTCACACCCTTACCCTCCTGTTGCCAGGTATATCTCGTTTTGCCCTCTGTATTCCTTCTTTCTATCTAGCCAGAGAGGAGTTTGCCAGTGAGAACCTGTTGGCTTTGGCTGCCTCTCGGGGCTGACTTTCCAGGTCCTGCCAGCGTCTCCTCTCACTTGACTGGGAAACTTCCCCTTCTGAGTCTTAAGTTCCTGTTCTGGATTCTCCAGTACCTGCTTGGAAAGAGACCGTTTTCTAATATCAAATCTGCTCTTCCAGTGATGCTCCCAGGGGCTCACTAACCATGGACGCATCTGTTACTAAAGACACTGGCATCATCTTTAGCTCCGCTCTCCTTTACCCTCTTTGTGTTGGACAGCACTCATAACCTCTACCTTGTGTATCTTGAACCCCTCTCTCCCGTTTTGTTTCCATCGCTAGGATTTTTTTTTTAATTTATGTGTGTGGGATATGGGTATATGCACACATGTCTGTGTGGGTGCTCATGAACGCCAGCAAAAGGGCAATAGATCCCTTGAAGTTGGAATTTTAGGCTTTTGTGAGTTAACGTATATGGAGGGATTTGAGCTCTAGTCCTCATGAGCAGCAAGTGTTCTGGATTGCTTAGCCATCTTTCCAGACCCCATTCCCGCCTACCATTTTCCACATGCTCTTCTCAGCTCTGATAAGACTCACCACGCTTCCTACCTATGTCACTTAACTTCCCTCTGAGCTGTTCATTCAGAGCTCAGTAACTGTCATACAAAATCAGATCCTATTTCCTTCTTGCATAAAAAAAAAAAACAGAAAAGAAAAGAAAAAAGGTGGCTCTCTTCTGCTTATAGAACAGTCTTTATTACAGCACTGTCAGTAAGGTCCATCACAGCCAGCCCTACTACCCTACATAGCTCTCCAACTTACCTCTGACTAGACTCCATTACTAAGGGCTCACATCCTGTGTTTACACGTATTTCTCTTTACTATTTCCTGTCTGTGCCAGACTGGCTCCTATCTTTCCCACCTATAAAATGCATTAATTTCCAAGGCCCAGTCAAATACCGCTTCCTGTATAAAGCTGTAACTGATTTCCAGCATAAAAAAACATGACAATGGCTTCCTCTGGGTTGTCATAGCCTTTTGTTTATTCCCCTACATTCCAGCCACTACTCTGCTTTTTTCTGTGCTTTGTATATTATTGTGTTCAAGCCCTCTGCTGATTACTGACAGAAAGGGATGGTTTTATTTGTTGTCTCTGCACAGTGTTTTTAGTGCACAGCAGAAACCTGAGAAAGGCTCACAGAAGTGAATTCCGTAAAATCACTGACAGCTCTCTCCTGAACACGGTTGCTGGTGCCTTCTCACACTGATGATTCAATGGGCTACATACCAGAACCTCTACCTTCTGTCCACCTCACCCAAGGTGCTGAAGATAACTGACTCATCACAAGGGGCTTGGGGCCCAGGGCCTGATTCAACTCATTACAGCTGGAGAAACAAAACATCATTAGAAATAAATACCTCTTTGCGAAATCTCCTACATCCCCTAACTTTCCTGTACTCCCATGACTTTCTCTTTACTCTTGTTTTAGGTGTGTGTATATATGAGAGAGAGAGAGAGAGAGAGAGAGAGAGAGAGAGAGAGAGAGAGAGAGAGAGAGAGAGAGAGAGAGAGTCTTTAAAACACTCTACCTCTCTACCTCGTACTTGCATGACTTTGTCTTTACCTCTTGTTTTAGGGGTGTATGTGAATGTGTAATTCTACTTCCTTCAGAGAAATCTATTCTGTTTCGTTCAAGTTCCTTAAGAACTATTTATTAGGGTTGCCTGAACAAGGCTTGTACGACAATACCAGTTGACATTCCAGCTCAAATAGAGGGACTCTCACAGGCCCTGCCTCTAGATCAAGAGCTACAGAGCTACAGGCAATAAACAGCTGCCAAGAGAGGAAGAGTCAGGCTTCCCTTCCTCAGGGATGAGGCCCCATAGACTACACCACAGATTACAATATCAAGTAGTCAGAACTACACACACGATGCACATACACTCACACCATTAACAAAGAGGTGATAAATTGGAGGAGTGGGGGCTCCTGAAAAGGATTAAGAGATGAGAGGTGGGAGAGAAACAACATAAATAAAAGTACTCATATCTTTAAAAACCATTTTTTAAAGAGTTGTTTATTTTTTTTCTGACTCCTTCCTGGTACCTACCATGTCTTTAAGCATAGTGAGTGTGTAAGAATACTGCTTATGACTTGGCATGGTGGCTCATGCCTTTAATTCCTCTGGAGACAGAGGCAGATAGAAATTTATGAATTTGAGGTCAGCCTGATCTACATTGTGAGTTCCAGGGCCATCCCGGACTCCATAGTCAAGATTATATCTCCAAAACAAACAGCAAATGCTTCTTATGAATGAAACAACATTTAAAGTCCTCCCAACTGATCCACTTTTTGGAGAAAAAGTCTCACTATTATGTAGCCCAGGCTGGCCTCCAATTCATGGTCCTCCTGTCTTGGCCTTCTGAGTGCTAGGACTAGAAGGAAACAGCACAAATCTTTCTAATATCCAACTTCTGAAACACAACTTTATACATCACAGTCTGTGAACAGCGAACACTGTCCAGACTCCTTCTTTATAAGCTAGTAAGGATAAGATGCTAAAAATCTCAACAAAACCAGACTGCTGGCACAAGCCTGTAACCCCAGATAATTGAAGGCTAAGGAAGGAGGACCTCAAGTTTGAGGCCAGCCTGGGTTGCTCAGTGAGGTCAGAACAAAAAGAAAAAGAGGCCTGGGCTCAGCAGCAGAATGCTCGCCATCATCACAAATGAGACTCGCGATGTGGCATCTTTGGTCATACCGTAAGAGGCTTTAACTTCAGTGTAAGTACCAAAGCTAGCAGGCCCAGGTCCACACTCCTTCCTGACAAATGTGTTACTGTAAACCAAGGTTTCCTTTAGAGTATAGTATGCTGCCTTCTCTGCCAGTAGCTCTTCACCTCAGTCCTCTTCGTCACTGCCATGCATGCTGGGAAGTCAGAAGTCTGACTAGTTCAATGTGCATTTAACTTTAACACAAGTTGTTTTTAAAGATTTAAATTATCCGTGCAAGAGAAACCTCAAATTATTAACACACGGGAACATTGGGACTCCTTTTGAAAACTCAGCTCCCTCTAATGAATACTGAGGGAGTTGAAAAAAATGAGCTGGAGAAAGTATCTGCTCTAGTTTCTCTTAGCTGCTTACCTTTGTGGGCACTTTCATACACACTTCAAGCAGAAGGCTATTTTTGAGTACTGCTGGCAGTTTAGCAAAGCAGCGAGGAGACACTGGGATGTGTGGTAGAAAGCAGGGGTAGGGAGAAGTGGGTGAGCAGCTTTTACTGTTTACAGTACAGACAACTGAAATATCAACTAACACAGAAGAGAAAACTCTCATAACAAAAAATAAAGCAAAGAGTAAAACAAGAATGGATTCTCACTGGCTTGGATCGGAAATACCCAAACAGTAGATTTAACAACAGCAAAAAGCCTCAGAGATCATGTTTGCTCTGCCTCTCTGAACCTACAAAGTCATTATTTCTATTCAACAGGCGCTTCATGAATCCAACTTTGGAACGGCTCTTGTTTCTACTGCTCCTCATTATTTGTTTACTTATCTTTCATGCTCCTAACACTTCCACTGCAAGACTCTAAGTAAATTCCTGCATCTCTTTACTCATTCATTCAACCTGAGTATATGGAAGACTTGCAGTGTCGCACACAACAATGTGATAAGTCCTAGAGATAAACAAAAGCACAAGTGGCATCATCACAGGGATGGCTCAGAAAGGAAGTGGGGGCTCGCAAGATAACTCAGCATGTAAGAGAGCTTCCTGTACAAACTTGAGTTTCAATCTGAAGCACTCACTAAAAGACTGAGTGTAGCCAACATGCACATGCTAAGGAGGAGAAGCTAGAGCTGGCTGGCTGCCAGCTGCAAATTTAGTGAGGAACCCTGCTTTTAGAGAATAAAATGCAGAGGGATAGCATAGGACATCTGATGTCCTGTAGCCTCCAAGTGCAGGTGAACACATATGCATGCAGAAACCAAATATATACCACATATCATACATACAAAATTTAAAAAAATTGAAGATGGTTGATCTGGGGAGGCAAAGGGGGGAAAAGTAGCTGGAAACCGAATGGGACGGAGGGGACACAGTCAGGGGCAGAGCACTCAGCTAGCTTGCTGAGCAAGTGTAAGCAGTCAGGGACTGCCCAGGTCTTGGTCTTGCATGAGGCTTGAGTAAGAATCCTTCCGCCCCCAGGGCACATCAGCACCAGGTGAGAGGTTCTCAGCTGTAAATGCTGGGCTCTGTGGGCCTCTGCTTCCCTTCCCTCCCTGCTCTGCCTTGAGAAGTTCTGTAAGACAAGAGAAGGGGACTTTGGTTATAAGGAACTATAACCTTTGGCTCTTGATACATTCTCACCACAGTGCCACTCTCCAACTGTTCTTATTCCCTCAACAGCCTTAACAAGGAATATAAAGAACATATTTCATAATTTCATCTAATTAAGGTGTGTTGGGTAACCAAAGCCAATTTTAGAGTATTTTATCACATAAAGAAGCCCTGTATCAACCAGTAGTCACTCCCCTTCATCCTGGCAGCAGGCCTTTACTCACTACTTTCTATCACTGTGGACCTGGCAGTTCTAGACATTTTACGTAGGCGGAATCACAGAATTTATGACCTTTTGTGACTGGCTCCTCTCACTATTGTAATATTTTTAAAGTCTACCTATATTTATCATCTATTAGTATCTCATTAGTTTTTTTGTTGACGTTGTTGAGCAAGGACAAAGATATACTACATTTTGTTTATTTGGTCTTATACCAATCTTCCACTGACAGAACAGAAAGGTAGGCTGCTCCCACTTTCCACCTACATGAATGATGCTGCGGGTGCTCCTATGAGGTTTGGTATTAAAGTGTTTTCATTTCTCTTGAACACACACACACATATACACACCAAGAATTTCCATTGTTAGGTGATATGTGAAGTCTATTATTTGTTAGCATTTTGAAAAAATGCCTAAACTGTTATTCATTTTACATTCCAACCACCAATGCACAGAACCCCAATTCCCCCATCTTTGCTAATGCTTGTTACCGTTATGTTTATAATTATTCTGCCCTCTGGGCATGAAGAAGTGTCTTTTTGTGGCTTAATTTGCATTTCTAGATAACTACTGACATGACAGTGTTTTGTGGTTTTTAAACAAGGACTTGCTTGCTCTGTAACCCAGGCTGGACTTCAACTTGTAATCTTCCTGTCTCAGCTCCCTTGGTGGGGAACACGCATTATCATGCCTAGTAGGCGGAATTCCTAAGGAACAGAAACACACTTCTTGCTCATAAAGGAGGGAAAATGGTAAAACTGATTATAGAAAAACTTTATTAAGGGGGCTGGAGAAATGGCTTGGCAGTTAAAAGAGCACTATTCTTCCAGGTGCCGGGTTATGTTTTCAGTAACATGGCCTCTCATAACTATCCAAACTCCAGCTCCAGAGGATACAATGCCCTCTTCTGGCTTTTTGTTGGCACTGAATGTACTTGTACACATATTTACACCCAAACAGTCATATATAAAATGAAGTAAATAAATACTTTTAAAAATGATATTAAAATCCATTCACTGAAAGACATGTTAATGAGGAACCCCAGGGTGAGGACGATATCCATATTATACAACAAAGAAACTTGTATACATACAAGCACAAAAGAGGTTTCAAATCTCCTGGGACTCAAGCGAGGTAGACATCTCACCAGGGAGATGGGCAAAAGAATTGAAAAATCAACCAACATGGAAAAAAAGGGGGCAATGGGTACAAAAGTGCAAACTAATAGAAAAAAATCATAATGAAACTCTTTCCTTCATACAATTAACACAAACTCTTAATGCAGGTGCATGCCTTTAATCCCAGTACTCGGGAGAAAGGGGAAGATCTCTACGAATTTGAGTCCAGCCTGGTCTACATACTGAGATCCTGTCTCAAAGAACAACAACAAAAAAACCAAATAAGCAAAAACAAAAAGCCATATGATTAATACATGCTAATTAAAAACCACAGGAGCTGGACACAGTGGCACACACTTTTAATCCAGCACTCGGGAGGCAGAGGCAGGTGAATCTCTGTGAATTCAAGATCAGCTTGGTCTACAAAGCAAGTTCCAGGACAGCCAGGGCTACACAGTGAGAGACTGACTCAAAAACACCCAACAACAACACCTGCAAGGACAGCCATTACCCACTTGCCAGGCCAACAAAGAGTAAGAATTATAGTAACACTCAGCACGAGAGAGAAGAGACCATCTGCATTTGGCATGCTCGAGTAGAAAGTGAAACAGGCACACCACGAGCCCACGCTTTCACTCCTGAGTCTGTGTTCTTGTATGTTTAGCAAAGCACACTGAGGTCTGAGAGCACAACAGAATACTTAGGGACGGCTACTACGGCTGCTAGAGCTCTGAACCAGAGCCATCCGAGTCGCCATCAACAGAAAACAACTGTGACACAGTTGTATCATAGAACACTATATAAAAATTGAACAAATGAAGCAATGTAACATGAAATAAGACACATAGGACAACCAATTTGACTCCACTATTCTACTCATATATAACTAAAAACAAGCAAACTAGCAGGGCATGTTGGTACACACGTACAATCCCTGCAACCAAAAACCTGAGGTCAACCTGGGCTATACAGCAAACCCTGTCTCAAAATAAATGCTAACAAAGAACACTATTTTTATTTACTTGTTTATTTATTTTTGCATATTCCATCTTTCTTTCAGTTCGTCTAGCTTAAGGTATCAAGTCAAACAGATACCCAGAAGAAAAAAGAAAAATCTGGTTATAATAATAATAATAATAATAATAATAATAAATAACAAAATTAGATAACAAAAGTGAATGAAATTTTGGCAAAACTTTCAGCTAATCTTTGCTAACTTTTTGTTGCTGGTGGGTTTTTTTTTTTTTTGGTTTGGTTTTTCAAGACAAGGTTTCTTTCTGTAGTCCTGGTTATCTTAACTCGCTCTGTAGACCAGGCTGTCCTCAAACTTAGAGATCCGCCTGCCTCTGCCTCCCAAGTGCTGGGATTAAAGGCGTGCGCCACCACTGCCTGGCGAGACATTTTTTTTTTCCCGACTATACTCTTTAAATTGTACAAATCCCAGAGGTAGAGTCAGTAGAAAGCACAGCCTGTCCATCTCTGCAAAAGCACAGGCTCTGTGTGCTGGGAAAGGTCCCTCTGTCCCCCTGAAAACCT
Source organism: Arvicola amphibius (assembly GCF_903992535.2). Classification (NCBI taxonomy): domain Eukaryota; kingdom Metazoa; phylum Chordata; class Mammalia; order Rodentia; family Cricetidae; genus Arvicola; species Arvicola amphibius. Next base: position 114,220,282 of record NC_052049.1, on the reverse strand, counting down.
GGAGTGCCGGGACGTGCCACTCTTGTGCTGGGTTCCCGGGACAGTGACTTAGACTGGTTGTGTTGTCGTGGCTGAGAAGCATACATGGCCAGGATGGAGAACACCACAGGTCGAACACTGCTGAAGTGTAAGGACACAGAAGATGGCAACTACAGTGAAATCACACAACAAGCCACACACAGATTAGCGCAGACAAAAGACTCAGGTCAAGTAAACACATTTGCAGCTTTAGAGTGTTCTTATGATGAAGTCGAAAGAAAGTGGGAGGTAGGTGGAGCTGAAACCAAAGCCATGAAGGAGACCATATTCACACAATACTTCAGGGTAGACCAAGTAAATCATGCTACATTTGCTTGACTGTACATTGATTTCCATGCACTATTAAACAGTAATTTGATGGAGCATCCTGGAGAAGATACTTGATATAACATAAAGGGAGAAGCAGTATTTGTACATATATAGATTATATATTAAAACCATGCCATAGGAAGAAATAATTTCTGAATGAAAGACATCTTACAGGGAAGATCACATCTACAATGTTCAGAAATCTTTGACTTAAATTTCCAAAGGTATGTGTACATCAATTTATAGTTAATTATGTTCACACACATATAGATATACATGCATGCATGCAAACATACATACATACACACAAAACCTTTTGGTGGGATGTTAAATATCACCTTTTGGGTGGAATGTTGAGACCAGGTTGGCCAATTTTTATCTGCCTGCCTTAGTCTCCCAAAGGCTGAGATTACATGTGTGTGCCCTATGCCCAACTTAAAATATTATCTTGAACAATAAACGGAAACACCCAGCAATTCTTTGCAGAGAACTGATGCTAGCTAGTGTCAACTTAAAAAGATGACATTCTTGGGGGCAGGGGAGAGTAGGAGGGGAGAGGGGAGGAAGGAAGGGGAGTGAAGAAAATGTATAGCTCAATAAAAATAATATAAAAGAGAGATGACATTCTTTATTGTTTACCTACCAGCAATGGGAAAAGATGTATGGCCTGCAGAGTCAACCAAGGTGACAAATGACATAAAAATTTAACAAAGAAACCAAAGTCACAACAGGAAAAAAAAAACATTAAAGGCTGGTGAGGCCCCTTAGTCAGTCAAATGACTGCCATGCAAGCATGAGGACCTGAGTTAGAGTCCTCATCGCTGAGCGTGGTGACAAAGATTTCTAACTCCAGTGCTGGCGACAGGGAGACAGGTGGATTCAGAAGCTGCTGGTCAGGCAGCCCTGCTTAATCAGGGAGGCTTAGGTACCAGTAAGAGACCCTGTGTCCAAAGGTGGCTAGTGGGACAGCACTTAAACAATGATCAAAGATATCGTCTCACTTACATGTGCCCACACATGAATATGCACACATGCATGTGGGCACACACAAAGGAAATTGCTTAAGTTAGATACTCACCCCACACAGCAGAAGCAATATGGGTGGAGCAGTCTTCTTATGTGGCCTATGGCCATTAATTTATCCACCCGTGAGTAACTCAACATAATTTGCTAAGTCTCTTTTCCAACCCCCAACACCCAGTTGGTTAGCATTTGTCTGCAGGCTGAAATGGTAATGTAGTCCTTTTCTCATAATGCAAAGCAGAAGACTAATTTGAACCCTATGCTCATCATCTACGATGGTTTAAATACCAGAGGTTGCTATTGATTTAGAGCCTTGGAAACTCTTTGTTCTAGGCAAGATGAGGAGCCTGCAGCTATATAAGGTAGCGATACTGTATCCTAAAAATAAGTGCATCATTAGCTGGGTATGTGAAATGTGGTAAAGAAAAGAGCAGAGAGCTGGTGGCACTAATTTAAAAATCAGGACAATTCCAAGAGCAAATTTTCTTGTTTGGTCCACCACTTCAGAGCAATAACCTTGACTTCTTTTCTGGTTGACCAAGGAACAATCCAAAACAGATGTAAACAGATGAGGCATAACCTTCCGCCAGCTCCAATGTTCTCAGCGTGCGCAGAGCAGTACGGTGTGATGACAGCCAAGCCTTCTGGAAGCCTAAGCCTCCCTTCCTGCTACAATATATAAGTGAACAGCAGAGAGACGGAGCAGAAGGACAGAGCACACTGGGAATATACGCACGTCTCTAAGTGACCAGCCTCACTAGGAAGCACTGTGACAAGATCCCTCATTCTGTCAAATATGAAAGCTTCTGGACCACAATTGCAACTAGGGACAAAAACCCCAAGCAGAATCAGTTCTGCCCTCGTTTGATTTCTCAATGAACTTACAGGGTAAGGGGGGTGTGCTTGCTGGAAATGACTCAAAACTAAACTAAACCAAACCAAAACAACAATAAAAAAGAAAAACAAAAAAGACCAAAACAAGTACAAGAAATATATAAATAAGAATTAGGGTGTATCATAGGCTGTTAAAATGGTACACATCACAGAAAGGGAACTAATTCTATAAGCTATGTAACTCAAGGCTTTGTGATTATTTTATTGTTGTTATTATTGTTTGTTTGTTTGTTTTGAGGAATAAAACAGCAGTAGGCTATGTGGTTCTCAGGATCACACCTGATGAAGGACAAGTTTGACATCTCCTAGGAATCATAGTATGAGTTCACCATGAAGACAACTTTTGGGAAGTCCTTGTTATTTAGCAATTGTTCCAACCCCTGGCTGAACTTCCTGAATAGAAGCTAATAAAGAAGTAATGGCAACTAGAGACAGGCAACCCGAAAAACACATTCAGGGAAAATCCCTTCAGGGGAAAATTTAAATCTCAGTCATTATCCTATTCTGGGGGATTTGGGCCGATATTGCATTGACATTTACAGTGAAGAACTTACTGGGGTTTCCCAAGACGTGCTAGCAGGTGGAACCACCAAATTCATTATTTTGGGAGGAATAAGTCAATCTCCTCTACTCTAACACAGATAACACCACCCAACTCACCTCAAAAAAAAGCAAAACTGAAAAGCCTTGCCAATGTCAGTCTCCATGTTAAACTCAGTATTGAGTAGATTAAAAGAAAAGACAACACCCACTGCAACTGTTAGAAACAGTAAGGTGCAATATCATGGTCACAATGCTAAACCATGACAAATTAGAGCCATAAAGGTCCATCGCTCAGCGAGCTCCTCAGACGTGCAGGTTAGCATATAATTTAAAAGTTTTACTGTACCTTCCACAGGGCACAATGAATAAAGACCTCTTTAAAGTTTAAACAGAAATTAATGATACCAGGTGGAAACATAGTATTTAAATATAGTATTTTTCAAATGAAAAATCATTTCAAAATGATAGCATATGCCTTTATTTTCAGCACCCAGGAAGCAGAGGGAAGTGACTCTGTGAGTTGGACCAGCCATGGCTATTTAGTGAGATCCTGTCTCAAAACAACAAAACCCCAACCAGCTAAGCAAACACACACAAAAATAAGATATATGGGGCTAGCAAGACAGCTCTCAGTGGGTGAGCAACCAAGTCTGATTATTTGAGTTTGATCCCTGAGAACCATGGAAAGGTAGGAGAGAACCCAACTCAACAAAGCTGTCCTCTGACCTCTGCAAGTTTGCTCTTGCATGCACACCCATACACACACATCATGAACACACATAACAATAAATTAAATTAAAAATTAGGACATGACTTGATAAGAAAGAGCCTATATTTGGAGAAAGAAAGGTGGGAGGGCATTTCTCTAGCTCTAAGGTATGGCCTGTGAGTTAAAAAAAAATGCTTTTCTTAGGCCAAAGCTAAAAGATAAACATAATTCACATTCCTAGAGTCATCAGAGTTGTAACCCTGAGAGATATATGTGCTAATAGGACAGTACTTTCCAATGTCTGATGCTCCACTAATGTGTTCTCAGAACAATATGGCTAGGACAGACATGGTCCTTAATGTCTCTAAATCAGACTGTGGGTGAGACAAATAACAACTAGAGAATTATGCCATCATTTGAGCGACCTTCAGAGGGCAATCGGTATGAGACAAATGTGACTTCCTTAGTGGTTTTATCAACAGTTCAGAGAATCCTACTGGCGCATGATTACAATCCTACTACATGGGAGGCAAAGCTAAGAGGATTGCTACAGGTTTGAGGCCAGACCAGTCTGGACTACAGAGTGAGACCTGTTTCAAAACAAAGGGGGAAGGGGGTAGAGAGGGAAGAAGGGATGGGGAGGAGAGCTAGGCAGGCAGTGGTAGCAGGCACCTTGGATCCCAGCACTAAGGAGGCAGAGACAGGCAGATCTCTGAGCTCAAGGCCAGCCTGCTCTACAGAGTAAGTTCCAGGACATCCAGGACTATACAGAAAAACCCTGTCTCAGAAAACCCAACAAACAAACACGACCCACCCCTTCTCCCAAAAAAGAAAGAAAAAAAAAAAACCAAGAGAATTTCTAATGTGACCAAGAAAAATAAGATTCTCATTGGATTAGAACATAAGGGAAAGTCCTTTACACTGAATTGTTCAAGAAGCCAGTATTCTTCAACTCTTTTGACTCACATTCCTTTTTGTTCTTTTCTTTTTCCAACACTTAAAACACCAACTAGTTTGTTGGATGGGGGTGTGGACAATGCATGTCTTGTTATGTGTGTGCGAGCCAGAGGACAACTGTGGGATCAGTCCTCCCCTCCCATCTGTGAGCTCCAGTTTCACACCACAAGACCCTGGAACTTACACCAGGCTGGCCTTGATCTTCAGTCAATCTTGCTGCCTCTGCAGGCCAAGTGCTTCAGTTTCACCAGTGAGCTACCACACCCAGGTACAAACTCCTTTTAAAACAAAGTATTCTACATGGGAAGTAGAAAAAGACAAGATCTTCTGAGTAAATTGGGAGCATGGGGACCATGGGAGAAGGCTAAAGGGGAGGGGAGGGGAGAGGCAGGGAGGGTAACAGAGAAAAATGTAGATCTCAATAAAATCAATAAGAAAAAGTGTTAAAAAAAAAAACCCACAAATTATTGTGTTAAACCTCCCGAGAGGCAATTTTTTTTTTTTTTTTAAAAAAAATCTATTGTTTTGGCTTGGTTTATGATAAAATAGTTTAGGCCTGCCTTTAGTACATAGAAATCTGTCTCAATTCTTCTATCTCTTCCTCAAGACACAAAATAGTTGATTTAAAGGATCTTGGTATGGTGGGAGACATGTTTAGTTCCAGAGAATGAGGTAACAGGATCTTGAGTTTGAGGCTAGCCTCTGTCTCAAAAAAGCAAAATAAGTGGTTGAAAAGTCCTTCTTCATCAAGTTCAAGACAGAGTAAAGTCACCATTAACAGCACCCAAACTAGCAGCGCCCACACTAACACAGTTAGGGAAAATATTCATTTCTATTTGATATATACTGCTTATTTTAGAAGTTACATATGCACTGAAATTAATTAGTCAAAATAGGTAAATCTTTTAATGACCTGAGATGTAGAGTGGATGTATTTGAACCTAAACCACCAAATCAGTTTATTTGAATCATTTTTATGTTTTGTTTTTTCAAATGATAAAATGGATTACCCAACTTAGGGCCATTATTGTAATCATTTACTTTATACTATGGATGCAGCACCATAGTATGTACATTTATAGATACGTGGATATGAATATATAAAATTTGAATGTAGCACATATGTATCATGTATGTATGTTCATCTGTCTATACTAAGTTTTTAAAAATTCGGCTTCTGGGAGCTGGAGAGATGGCTCAGTGGTTAAGAGCACTGGCTGTTCTTCCAGAGGTCCTAAGTTCAAGTCCCAGCAACCCGTGGTGGCTCACAACCATCTGTAATGTGATCTGGTGCCCTCTTCTGGCCTGCAGCATACATGTAGACAGAATGCTGCATACAAAATAAATAAATCTTAAAAAAAATTGGCTTCTGAACCTTAGAAGCATGTCTTGATGTGTTATATAATAACTGTGATAAACAAGGTGATTCATAAATTTGACAAAGTATAACTTGAAGCATTGCATAATTAATCTTTCACTCATTAATTTGAATTTCAACATTAGTGTTACTCATCCCTTATATAGTCCAAGGGTCCAGAACATATAAATTTAACAAAACACAAGGAATATCTAACTCCTGATGAAAATTATTATGGCAATCAACTGCTTAAACTGAGCAATGGATTGGCTTAGTGATAAGCCTGATCACAGCCCCCTGCCCAACGGCAGACACAGTTAAATTACACTCAGAGGTACTCCAATAACTGCATTCAAGGAGGGTGGGAAGACCTAAAGAAGTACTCCATTTATTTACTCCTAAAAAAATAGAAAAGACGCGAGAAATCACTATCATTTGGGGGAGGTCTGGGAGGGGTGTGGAGTTGAGACAGATTCTCGTTTATCCCACCCTGATCGTGGTTATGTAACAAATGTTGTCCTCGACAGTTTCCATTTCCCAAGCTGGGATTATAAGCGTGTGCCTGACCCCCCTCTTCCTTTCTCTCCTTTTCCTCTCCTATAGGGTCTTTGTGTATCAAGTGTCAAACCCAGTACCCTGCACATGCTAGACAGACGCTCTAGCACTGAGCTGCAGCCCCACCCTTTACTATCACTGTGTGAGGTATGAATTTCTAGGAGCAACGAGACCTGAAGACTGGGAAATCACTGGCTCAGAACGGCTCCTGTACACTGTTGGAGGTGTCAAATCAATGGTGGGCTATGTGCAGCCTGAGCAAAGAGCCAAGGACCACATAGCTCAGGGCTCTTTTAAAGCAAAAACAAAATGCCCAGGCCTACCATTAACAAACTGGTCTTTTCTGTTCCACACTGAGTAAACAGATAGAAATATTATATTTGCTCTCTTATGATCTTTAAGAGAACTGGAAAAAAGTATATTTCTAAACTCATAATAATGAGAACCAGATTCTGGTCTAATAGGGATTTTCTGAGAAAACAATCTTATACACCTTTTTACTTTTACATTCTCTTATTTTTTGTTATTGTTGTTGCTGCTGTTACTCTGAGTCAGTTCTCTCTACATAGCTCTAGCCGCCCTCCTGCCTCTGCACCCCAAGCTGCAATTAAAAGTGTATGCCAACATGCCCGCTAACATCTTCTTATTCTTAAATTATTTTATTATTTGTATATGTGTGTGCAAGCATGAATGTAAGTGCAAGTACACACATCCCAAAATGTCCGCCATCCCTTTAATTTTAAGTGTCTTGCAAATTTCATGCAATACACCACAGATATCTTTGACGTAGAGTGAAGGGCATGTTAACCCTTTCCCAACATCAACTGTAGCTGTGGAGTGTGATTCTGTGAAAGAATTAGCAAGGCATGGTCTTGGAGAGACCTAGGAAAAACCCTGTAGTATTTACATCCTCTAATAAAATCAGCAACACACTGAACAGACAAATTATCAATGCTTTTGCAAAACAGCCTGAATTAGAAATAGAAACTACATCTAAGTGTCTCCAATTTTCTTTCAGTTATCCTTTGATTGCTTGAAAATTTCAAAACTTTCAGTTTTTGCAACATTAGTAAGCCTAAAATTTTCTTCGTCCTAGGTATTTGTATTATCTAGACTATGAAGTAACAGATTTTATTTGACATATTCACATGGATTTGCATCTGATGTCTCTGTTGGCTGGGAAGTGTTCACATCCTTACTGACTTATAGTGTCCACTGTGGTCCCAGAGACAAAGCAATTTGAAAGTCGGAGCTGTTCTTCAGGGATAGGGACACACACACAAGCACACGAGTATCTTACCCTATCCTCAGCTCAGGTCCCTCAGCCGGGCAGAGGAGGCAAAGATCATGCCCAGACTTCCATCCACAGCTTCTTGTTTTTGTCCAAGGTTTCAAAGCAAAAGTTTCCATGTCTTTGCAGCCTTCTGCATCCTTCTCTTTTTCTACTCTAGACCCCTCTTTCCCTCATTTTCCAACTATCTCCCAAATAAGGATCATTCGTTAATAGATACCAGCACAGAAACCCCAAAGGCTCAAGAAAGGAACAGGTGCAAAGTGTATGAACCAGAGGTTTGTATAAGATGAATCTGCAGCTGAGGAAGGAATTATCCTCTGCTTCTCCAATGTGTATGTCTACACATCCTCAGGAGCACAAAACCTGCAAGCTAACCAGAATGCATCTTGTTGGAACATGAACTTTCTCCTACATTAAGCTGTTGATAATTTTAATATTAAAGCCAATACAGACACAACATGGAGTAGAACACAGCCTGAAACATGGGATTAAGATTTGTGTAAAAGAGGTCTTTTCAGGCTATTCTATCACTCCTTACACACCCCAGCAGGCTGAGCTCTTTTCCTTCTGCTGTGTGGAGACCACGGGGGAAGATCTGGCAAGGCAGCTTCTGCACTGGCCGAGTAGCTTCTGTGAACCCTTATACATGTGGTCATTCTTGACTGCTCACTTACAACACAGAACTACAATTGACAAAAATGTTTCCATTTTAACTTTAGAATCTTTTCATACAAAATATACAGACATATATCTTTTGAATAAAAGAATACTGATATTTGATTTATAGGGTTTTAGTCTTAGGAGCGAGATTCAGGAGAGATGATTTTAATTTAAAATTTACTTATGTACATGTATGTACTTCTGTGGGGGCATGTGCATGGTGAGTATAGTGCCCTCAGAGGCCAGAAGAAGGTTTCAGATTCCCTGGGGCTAGAGTTGTAGACAGCAGTAAACCACCCAAATCAAGTGCTGGCAACCAAACTTGGACCATCTGCAAGAGCAGTACACATCGTTAACCTCTAGGCCATCTCTCTGGTTACCAGAAGAGATACTTTTTCAGATTCTTCTACTATTATTTGTATTATTTTTTTAAAATTAGTTTGATCTGTTGTGTGCATATATGTTGGAATATTCATGCATCTGCGTACTTGTGGGGAGCCAAGAGTGACTCCTCAGAGTTGGAGTTACTGGGGTTAGCAGGTCTGTTCCATGATGCTGGGACCCCTACTCTAATCCTCATGGCTGCATGGCAAGCGTTCTTAGTCCTTGAGTCATCTCTCTGGTCCCCAACTTTCCAACCACTTAACATGAATCAAGGTTACTCAGCACTCTCTACACGAGTGTCACATGCCATCCCAGGGACACAGCAAAAGTTAGGTTCAATTATGACCTGAATGTAAGAGGCCACAATCGTCTTCTCTGGTTCCCCACTTACTGCCTGTCAGCCTTGAAAGTGTGAGGGCTAGCCCAATCAAGAGTTCTGGGTCAGGGAGTCAAGAATGGATTGACTGATGAAGACTGCACAAGATTACCCTGGGATCCTAGCACAGTCCAACAGTCTCAGAAACCAGGTCTCCCACCTCGTTTTTCTCGATGGTGTCTCAGATTTTCTGATGGACTGCAAAAGGTCAGGGGACTCAAAAACTGATTTCCCACTTTTTTAAAAAGATGCCACTCTCACTGCCCTGAGGCCCCAACTTTCCACTGTCCCTTAAACCTATGCACTCTGGAATCCTTGCAAAGCGCTGGCTTTTCTGTGGCTACCCTGGAGGGCCTTGCCTAGCCGTCTCCTGACTGCCAACTAAAACAATAACACAGCAGTGGAAACTGTCTCATGAAGCCCACTCTGGGAGTCGACATTTAAAGGGGAAAGTTTCCAACTTCCTTGGGATAAAGAAAATAAGTTTCCACGATTTTCAAAACATTCTCATTACGTCTGAAATTTGAAAGTGCTTTTCTTTAAGGAGTAAGCCAGCTCTGTTTAATGTTTTTCATATATATATATATCTTAAAAACATAGAAATCTCACTATCTCACTACTTAATCTTTGGGAACAAGACTTAAATTGCTTTAAAGTAGCAATGTATCAACCATTAAACAAGAATGTTGCAAAGAAATTTATGTTTACTGTTGATGGCTAAACATAATTTCTATTCGAAACAAATATCCGATGGGAAGTTCTTTCTTGATGGCTCAGCCAGTCAACTGCCGCCACCCTCGAAATTCTCCTTGCTTTCCCTGTGTTCGTCACCCTTCCTACTTTCCTGTGTCTGCTGCCACCATCCTCATGCAGAACCTGACCACTCTGCAGCATTTTTAAATGGCCCTATTACCTTCCTGTCTTTGCTCCCCAAACCTCTCTCTCCGTCCATCCTCAAGTTATCTTATTAAGTCTTAATAGTCAAGCACTTTCAAACTCCAGTGGAGGGAAAATCTATTTCTTATACATGGTTCCCATATCTTTTAACAAATGTACTGCATGTGCCCAGTGCATCCACCTGTGCTACAACACATGTGTGGAGGTCAGAACCATTGGGAATTAGTTCTTTCCTTCTGCCTTGGTTCTGTGGTAGATTCTCTCTTGATTCTGCCATGCTGTGAACTCCTAGCAGGCTAGCTGACCTGCTAGCTTCCCAATGATCATCCTGTTTCCACCTTCCATCTCACTGTAGGAGTGTCAGGATCAAGGATCATACGACCGACCCATCCCATGGCTTGTTTGCAAATGCACCATGCACATTCTACCACACCTATACCTCACTTCCCAGAGGAACCAAAATAAAACCCCACCTCCGGCCATGTGCACCTGGCCCTTGCCACTTCTGTCACCATAATTCCCTCCATGTTGGCTCTTTTCACCTCTAGCCATGCTGGCCTCTTCCATTACACTTCTCTTCTCTTTTACCTTTGGCACTGTCTTCCTTCAGCTTGGAAGGCCTTGCCTGTCCTGACAAAAGCAGTCTCTCTCCCACAAATCATTCGGTCACATTACTGGGACTGCATCTTTCACAGCCCTCCTCATCAGGATGACAGTGAAAGGGACAGTTTCATCTGCTGCTGCATCCCCAGGATCTCAGTGCCTACACAACGGGTACTTCATCCATATTCACTAACGGAGCCTCTGGAAGGTTCTCCTCTACCCTGTTGATTCCACCATCCTTCAAGTCTTACCTCAAATGCTACATCTTGAGTAGGGTATTGAAATCTGAATCAATAATGGTACTGGGGGTCTTATTTTTCTTTTCTTTACTGTGTCCCAGGCTTCTTTATGTTAAAACAAGAAGATGAATGATAGGCTCATGATGAATGGCATCACTGAACCTCACTTCCATCACACCTCCGTGTATTTCCTGTGTCCCCTCACCCCCTTGTTCTCAATCCCTCCTCAGTAAACGAAGAACTTCATCTCAAGGTCATGGTAGCACAGCCTCCACGTTCTCTTGGTCTACCTCCTTCCCCTTCCCTCTGTTCACCCCATCTCTGTGCAGGATTGGTGCCTCAGTCTGATGCCGTGGGAGAAACCAAAGCAATGACAGAAACTGAGGGAAAGGCTTCATCCTCAGTAAAAGGGACTTAAGAAGCAAGGGCTCCTGTAGCCTAGGACACCAAAATGGGCCTCTGGTGGCAGAGGAAAGGAAGCATGGCCCCTGGGAAGGGAGACCCTGCAGCCTCCTACTCCTCTCGTTGGGAACAGTCAATGATTGATCACCTGCCCTTATGGTGCTGGTTACAGAACCACAGTGGGACCACACCCTTCTGCAGCTCGAGATGCTTGGCGATGATGTTCATCTGCCACAGGATGGGATTCGGGCACTGCAGAAACATGTTCCCCAGGTTCCCTCATGCAATTCTCGATGCTTCTCTGCTTTTTCTTGTGGAGCTATACCAGGGTCTCTTCTTTGCACATCTCCTGAAGGTTCTCAGCTTTCTCCAACCACTTCTCCAGCAGGAGCCGCAGCTTACACACGTTCTTGAAGCTGAGCTATATATAGGACCTCAAAGTAGGAGATGATCACCTAGCTGAACACCTTTCCAAAGAGAACATCCAGGGTAAGCCCCATGTCAGCCTGGGTGTACACCAAGGTGATCTTCTTCTGCTTTGGGGGCTTGGCAAACTGTTCTAGTTCTTTCTGCAGGGCTTTCACGCCCTGGGGTTTTCGGGACTTGATTCCACCTCCTCCAACTTCACAGTACTGAGGTTGACAGGACAGGATGCAGTGGAGGCCCCCTTTGAGTTCTCCCCTTTCTGGCTCCTGCATGACCGTTGGGCTGCAGTCTTTAAGCCAACTTGTGGTATTAGGCCCAGTCCAACTTGGGATCTACAGTATTGTTATTCTTCCACAGAACTCATATGGCGGGGAACATGAGGAGAACCCTAATACCACCAAGCTTGGCCCAACCTGTGGCTCAATTCCAGAACTTCTTGAAGGGCCTTGGAAGCTTAGCCATGTTTCAGGACCCACCCATCTTGGCCTGAGCCCTCCTGACCTATCACCCCTGGCAGGACTGAGAAGGCAAAGTCTGAAGGCAGGTATCTGGCCATGGGGAAGGTGGGCACCGAGCCAGGGGTCTGATTATTGAGGTTCTTCTCCACAGTAGGTGTGTGCTAATGAGGTGGCATGGGTCAGCAAACAGAATGCGCTTAGAGATCCTGTAATTCCCAGTGTGCTGGAGTTTTATAAACTTCAGCCTTTCAAAGTGTATGGTGATTACAACATATCATTAATGGGGCAACATGTCACAGTGTGCCTAATGGGACGTCTCTATCATAGGGAACTTTACCTGAAGCTGAAGCAATTAAACACTTTCAGCCAAGGATGTGGGCTGAGTGCTGAAAGGCAAGGTATGCTCCCTTCTGTCTATCTGTCTGTCTGTCTGTCTGTCTGTCATCTAAAACATGAAAAACAGAAGGTTCAAGGCTAAGAATCCACTCAGAAGTCTGCATGAATGCGGGGCCTAGAAATTAGTTTTGGAAGTTAAGCCCTCTGGAAGATAGCGGGGTACTAAAGTTTGTCAAATATTTACATGTACGAAAGCATTCAGTGATACACGTGGAAGGCTCTGTGCAGCACAATTCTGAGATCTGTTAGTGGCCTGAATGTTGGGGCCATAGTGGACCTCAGATCCTTGTGGGCAGGAGTCACTTTTCACATTCTGTATGGTCTGAGCAACCTGAACAGGGAGCCTTTGGAAACAATGGACAAGGCCCCAGCTAACCCGACATATCCTTAGCTCTAGATTTTGCAACTCTGCCTGAAGGTGCTGCAGCCTACCTAGGAGCCACTCACAACAAACACCACTGAAGAGAGTCTATGGGAGACTGGTTTGTTACTGCCATTAAGAAGAATTTTGAAATTCTAAAACCAGGAAGAAAACAACATATAGTGAATTTTTCTTCTCTCTGGAAATAGATAAAGAAAAATTAATAAAAAACTGGGAAGTATAAAGCCATGCTTGACTCTTCTGCTAGCTATCCATGAGTCTACCTTTATACCAAGGGACGGTAATCTTCACTAGGGCCAGCACTAGACTAGCATGGACACTTTGTATACCTTAAGTAGTTATAGTGGCAACTACAAAACATGGATTATCATAGTAATTGATTCAAAAATGGAAAATACAAAGAAAATCAGAAAAACTTACTCATCTTCTATAATGAACACAATCTTAATTATTTTTTGAGATAGGATCCCATTCTGTAATCTTGGCTGGCCTGGAATTAACTACATGGTTAAGGCTAGCCTTGAATTCACTGCAAGCTTTCTGTCTATACATCCAAATGGAATAGTTACAGATATGAACAACTATACCCAGCTGATATATGCTTTAAAAAGTTTTAGACTGGGTGGTGGAGGTGCACACCTTTAATCCCAGCACTAGGGAGGAAGAAGCATGAGGATCTCTGCATTCAGGGCCACCCTGGTCTACAGAGTGAGTTCCAGGACAGCCAGGGCTACACAGAGAAATCTTGTCTCAAAAACATACACACACACACACACACACACACACACACACACACACACACATATATTTGTGTCAGGCATGGCACTGCTCAAGAGGCTGAGGCAGACAGATCTCTGTGAGCTCAAGGTCAGTCTGATCTACATAGAGCAAGACCTGCCTCAAAATTTTTTCTTTTATAGTTATCTTTTTTATTGGAGTGGGCAACACATGTAATGTGTGTGGAGATCAGAGAACAACTTTCCAGGATCAGCTTCCTCCTTCCACCATGTGGGTCCTGGGGATGGAACTCAGGTCATCAAACTTGGCAGCAAGTACCTTGAGCAGCTGACCCACCAGAATGTTTTAAAACCAAAACCACTTAGATATTGGCATTAAAATGTTAATTTCTTAATTGGAATTTTATTAGTTTCAAATTAAGTTGCTCCTTAACATAAATGGTTTAAAGATGAGCTGCTAAAGACTGGGGATCCTTTTTTGTTGGTACCAAGGATTGAACCCAGAACCTAATTCATGCTATATCAGCATTCTGTAGCTCAAAGATTCCCATCCTTTTTTTATTTTTAGAGATAGGGTCTTAAATAAGTTGCCCAGGCTAGCCTCAAATTCAAAATCCTCCTATCTTAGCCTTCCTAGTGGTTAAGATTATAGGTGTACCCCTCCCCAGGACTAATAAAACATCTTAACAAAATGAACCAAATGTGTCTTTTCCCCCAGGTAGAGATGGTGGCATACACCTATGATATAAGCTTTCTAGGAGACTGAAATCTGAGGCTCTTGAGTGAGAGGCCAGTCTGGGCTATATAAAAGGACACCCCAAAACAGACAACTCATTTTCTCTCTTGTACGAGTCTTTCAAGTACAGTGGCTTCCTCCTAGAGCTTCTAATATGGTATCAAAAATGAGCACTGAAAAGACTGTAGCTCTGTTCTCTTAAGATTATAGTTGACTTCATTTCTTACCAATCACATTCTATCAAAAGCATCGACCCCACTCTGCATTTAGTTGCGCTCTACTTGGCTTCTACTAAAGGCTTTTCTCACAGTCATCTGTTACGTTCAAGAAAGATGTGGCAGGTACAAACGAGAATTCTAATATATGTGCAAAAAAAAAAAAAAAAAAGCTCAAGCAATGACTGAGAAACCACATAATAAGGGCATGCAGAAGAAAGAATGCAAGATCAATCACTTAAAGAAAAACATTAAACACTGTAGCAGACGGGGAGCTGGAGTCCCAACTTAGTCTTTGTTTTGCTCTGAAAACAAATACTAAAACTGTAAACACTTAAAATGAACTTTAAAACTGTGCCAAAGTATACGTTTTAAAACACAGAGAGAGATTGTGTAAGGCTGGCTGCCAACACCACAGTAGTGTTCAACAACAGACTTTCACTGCGACGCCTCAAATTTGTTTTAATTACTTTATTTTATTTGTTTGTTTTTTCGAGACAGGGTTTCTCTGCAGCTTTAGAGCCTATCCTGGAGATAGCTCTTGTAGACCAGGCTGGTCTCGAACTCACAGAGATCCGCCTGCCTCTGCCTCCCGAGTGCTGGGATTAAAGGCGTGCGTCACCACTGCACTGCCCGGCTTTAATTACTTTTTTTAAAAAAAATTAAAATCACCTTGCCCTAATATTTCAGTAATTTTCAGTTTCAGTTACCAATGACCTCAGGTTTTAGTCTCAGTTTCTCAATGAAAAAACTAAATGACACAGGAGTTTTCCGTAACTGAATCAAAGTGGATCTAACTGAAGTCACAAACCAAGAAAGCATAAAAAATACACAAAACGAGCAAACATACCTTAACCTTAGGTCAAATATACAGAATGAAACTATAAAGTAAAATAAAGAGTGGTATTAAACTACTGTAATAATCCAAAGCCCCTGGCGATGACACTGATAGGCCCAAGTCATGTCCTCCAAACACGTCTAGGTTCCTAAACTTCACACTCGGGAATGCATTGCATTACAGGGGTAAAAGGAGCTTTGTGTGCAAATGACCAAACTAATAGCTGCAAACTTCAGAGGAGGTCTTGGATCATCTATTAGGACCGATGTAATGACAGGACTCCTTATAGTATGACGAATTAGGAGGACCAAAGTCACGGCAACAGAAGCATGATGGGTGAGTGCCATGAAGACGGGGCAGGTTATCTCTACAAGGTAAAATGGCAAGAATCTGGGTTTTCCCTTTAGGTCCTCCGGGACCCAGGCCAGCTCAGCTCAAATCTAGATGTTAGCTTTGAAAGACATGTTTTGAACTACTGACTTCCAGAACTAACTTAGAAAACCAGTGTACGTGGAGCCATGGAGTCTGTGCTGATTGATTCACTGACAGTAAGCCTGTTGCACTATACCTTTTCAGGACGAGTCTTGCTATGCATCCCAGGCTACCCTCAAACTTAAGGTCCTCCTGCCTTCGTCTCCCATGTATCACTCATCTGAGTTCTGTGAGCTTTGGTAGGTTTTATCAACAATTAATTTCAATGAAGCTACATAAAGTAATTACAAAAGAGGGTTCGGAATGGCCACAAATGACATAAAGACAAAGAAAGGCACGGTTTTGTGCTAATAACGTCCTTGATAGTCTGAGGCAGGATGACTGAGAGTGCCTGGCTTAGTCTTACACTAAAAAGAACCTTTGATTCTTGCCTGCTATGTCGTGGCCGGCTCAACAGTGACAAACTATGTGAATTTCTGAACAAGAGCACAACTATCAGTCCGAGAAAAGGACAGAGACAGGTGACATTGGAACAGAACAGGTATGTCTATGCCTAAAGGACAGAAGTGCCACAGCTTGCTCGGGGACTTTGACCTGGAACAAGATACAAATCTGAATTCTTCGCAGGAAATCTGGGAACAGTTTTTGAGTCCTTGGCTCTTCTGATGATTAAATTCTAACAATACTTCAGTTTTCAGCATGAGACACTCTGGCTTTCCTCTGGGAGATAAGGGACATACAATGTAATACCTACAAACAGTCAAAGAACAAAAATGCCCGTTTTTCTATGTATGGCTGCTGTGCACTCCCGTTCTTCAAACCAGTGGGAGATGTACTTGCATCTGTCAGGCAAACACTGGTCGGTCAGTGCAACAAGTGTGAGCCACTGAGAGAGAAACATGGAGAAGTTAGATGGGCAGACTAGTGGATACGAAATAAAAGGCTGGACTGAAAACCAGAGGTTAAAACTTGCTAAGGAGCACCCTTAGTGGATTTAAAGTGAGATCTGGATGCAAGAATTTATATATATGGGAGGAGAAAATACTGAGAAAAATCTCAATAGGTCCTAAACCTCCTTTTCATATCTTAAGAGATACAGCAGCTTTAAATAAACATTCTATTATGCTTTGGGGGTATTGTAAGATCTATTTTATGAAACTCTTACAGAGTCCAGCTTGTAGAGTCAGCATGCTCTACGTCTATGGTGGTACACACCAACCTTTTGCAAGAGAAGCTGAGTACATCATTTTAGTAGTTTTCCTTTCTATTTACAAAAACATTTATTTTTCGTTAGTTACAAAAGACTTACACAATAAAGTAACAGAATTTGAAATACTACCTCTTCCTTTCTTCCTAGAGAGTTCCTGCAAATACTATATTTTTTAAATGTGCTCTGAAAGTTTACTAATTTTCAGGCTATTAAAAAGCATGAGACACTCTGATTTTCCTCTGGGAGATATGGGACATACAATGTAATACCTACAAACAAAAATACTACTGGGGTGGGAGTGTAGCTCAGTGGTATCCTCAGCATGCACAAACCAGAGTTTAGTAGCCAGCTCTAATTTTATTTTTTCAGGGAGGAGGTTGTTTGTTCTTCAAGGTGGGGTTTCTCTGTGTAGTTTTGGATGTCCCACAACTAACTCTGTAGAATATGTTGGCTTTGAACTCAGAGATCTGTCTGCCTGCTCTGTCTCCCAAGTGCTGGGATTAAAGGCATGTGCCACAACCACCTGGCTCATGTTCTAATTTTTTTTTAAAGTCTAAATTGCCCCTACTTTCACCATGCTTCTTTTAAACAAGAAGCTCTCTCCTCTTGCCTTAAGAACCTTGACTGAGGAGCTCCTCCATCCTGTCTTCACCACACACATTCAGCACACACCTCACCTGCTATTTTGATATTCAGATTGGCATCCAGAAGCAAATTTTCAGCTTTTAAATCACGATGAACGATATTCCGACAGTGACAAAAATACACAGCTGTGACAATCTGCTTGAACTTCCGCCGAGCTTCCTTCTCTGCCATTCTTCCATGGGCCACCAGGTGGTCTGTGGTGAACAAGAGAGAGTCAGTACCTACCCAAGATGATGTCAAAGATCCCCGTCCCCAGGCAGTTTAGGAGGCAAGTGAAGCACCCATCTGATAACAGAGTTTAAAAGTGAACAGAGGGGCTGGAGAGATCACAGTGGTTAAGAGCTGTGGCTGCTCTTGCAGAGGCTCCGGTTCAGTTCCCAGCATACCCATGGTGGCTATAGCTCTATGACTCCAATTCCAGGAGACCTGATGCCTTCTTTTTGACCTTCATGGGTACCGGGTATGCATGTGGTACACACATACACAGGCCCACACCCACACCCAATAAATATAAAATAAAACAATAAATAAAACCTGAACAGAGCTGAAGGAGAACAAGGCACTTTCCTGTCACATCCATAAAACCTCACCAGCAGTAAGAACCCAAACCCCTCTAAGCCTGAGCCTATTGTGATGAGGGTGTGTAAGAGTGTTACACATGGCACCACCATAAGAAAGAAGTGTTCTCAGGGCTTAGTGCTATTATTCAAGAACTGTAACACTTAACACCTTCCTTCTCATAACCCCACTGCAAAAGATTACATGTACACAAGCAAACACACATGAAGAGAAGCACCAAAGCATTTCCTGTGTTTGAAGAGTGTGTCAAAAAGCAGAGTCATAGCAATAGATATCTCAGAACAAAGTACACACAAAGCAGGAGACTGGCTTTCTGCGGGGCTCTGCCCTGGCTGACGTACACTTTCTTTCTTTCTTTCTTTCTTTCTTTCTTTCTTTCTTTCTTTCTTTCTCTTTTCTTTTCTTTTCTTTCTTTCTTCTTTTCTTTCTTTCTTTCTTTCTTTCTCTTTTCTTTTCTTTTCTTTTCCTGGTTTTTCGACACAGGGTTGCTCTGTCTGCCCTAGCTGTCCTGGAACTCACTCTGTATACCAGGCTGGCCTCGAACACACAGAGATCCGCCTGCCTCTGACTCCCTGGAATTAAAGCCATGTGCTACCACCACCCGGAGACATCTACTTTTTTGAAGTTCTTATAATTTGACATTCTTTGGTCACTTAGCAATCAATGTATATACATCTTTATATCTGAGTCTGTTATTCTTAGAACTATGATACTAACTTTTACAGAAAATACTAACTGAAAACCAAGATGTTTCTATCAAGAAAAATGATCAATAGTTGAGCTGCTAGAATATAGGGAAAAGCAAACAACAAACAAACAATCTGGCATGTGACCGACTGTGGCTGTCCTCAGGACTGAAAAGCCATTTGACTGCCCTATAGTCATTGCAGCAAGTTTTAGAAGTACTTTCTTACAGAGCGAGGCACTGGTTGATACTGCGCCAATGGAACACACACCTTAACCTAGCTGCACATCATGACAGATGTGCGGATTAAACATCAACCGTGGGACTAGAGAGTTGGCCTCAGCAGTTAAGAGTGTATCCTGGCTGGGCATGGTGGCACTGGCCTTTAAACCCAAAAGTGTATACTGCTTGCCAATGACCCAGGTTCAATCCCCAGTGCTCACATTGGGCCATTGACAGCTATGAGGGAACTCTAGCTATGGGGGAATTTACACCTCTTCTGGCTACCTGGGTACCCACATTTACATGGCATACATTCACACAGACACACACACACACAGACACAGACACACACACACACACACAGAGACATGCTCACATAGACAAGCACACTCACACACAGAGAGACACACACACATTCACACAGACACACACACAGAGAGACCCACACATACTCACATAAATTAAAATAAAATAAATCTTGAAGAAATGCAACAGCATATTCTGATGAACACTTCTAATAACCTTCTGTGAAAAGTCCTTTAACCAAATGATCCAGCTGAAAAAGAATGTTAGCTTTATGTATCTTGAGATAATAAAAAAGTACAAAATTAAGCAATATAGGTATACATATGACCACTCATTAATAGTTCACTGAAATCACGCAATTATTTTGGTGACATCTCACCCTCATGACTAGCAATATTTATTTTTTTAAACTTATATAAGAATGGAATCTAGGGTAATGTACTACTAGCGATGGTCACTACAAAGACCAAGAACACAGAGAAGACAACCAAGGGCCAGGGAGAAGTGTGAAGCAATCAACAACCCATCTACATGACAATTTCTGAAAATACAAATTGGGTTTTGACAGCAAGGGACATATTCTAGAGTGTAAACATGATGCACATGCACACTCATGCACACACACACACACACACACACACACACACACACACACATTATTGTGAATACACAAATTACTAAGAAAGATCACGAAAGCCAAGAGTGGCAAACAAACCTATCATTCTAGTTTTTCAGAGGCTGAGGTAGGGGCATTTTTTTGGAGGCCAACCTAGGCTGCCAAGGAAGACTCTGACATCACTAAAAATAGACAAACAACCTGGAAAGACCTGTTATAATGCCTCACTTACAAGATCCTGAAAGCTTTCCCCTTAAAAATTAACCACAATTGCTGGGCACACCTTTAATCCCATCACTCTGGAGGCAGAGGCAGGATGATCTCTGTGAATTTGATGCCAGCATAGTCTACAAAGTGAGTTCCTGAACATCCAGGACTGTTAAACAGAGAAACCCTGTCTCTAAAAACTAAAAGCAAACAAAAAAACAAACAAAAAAAACCCACCATAGTTACTTATAATTTAATGGGGTAGGGGTGAGGGGAGGACAAGAAGTCCCCAGGATGGAGATAGGATGGATGGATGAGCTATACTCAGATGTGTTTAGGCTTCTAGTGAGAACCACAGGGGAGCTCTTAACAAACAACACAACTCCCAGACTTGAGGACAACAACATAACACAAGCTGCTCTGGAACTGGACCCCCATCAGAGGCAAGACACTAGATTTTAAGCGATCACTCTCTAACAGTACCTGTTCCCTGCCCCCTCCCCGTTCCCTAAGAGATGCCTAATTATTCTAATAATATGTTTAGTTGCTAAACTTGGTCTAATTAAAGAGCTCTGAGGAGACTGCTCTTCTTGAGAAACATAAGAATAAACTCCTCTGAAGGGTTACCATCAGAGAAGCTCATCTGGCCAAGCCACCCACTAATTAAAATGCCCAAGAGACACTCGTCTGGCAGTAAACATTAATTACCAAAACACATCAAAGCTTCTTTAACATGACAGAATGATTAATTTTGTGATTTCCAAAATAAGTGATTTTCTTTCATTAAAAAAACTTTATAAATGTCTAAGTACTTTATTTTTCTAAAATGACTGGAAAGGTCTCAGAACTGCTGTCAAGACCAGCTGGTAGAATGCAGCCTAGCTCTGCTTTATCTTCACAATGACACAATGGTTATCCCTGAACAAAACCCCAGCTCCCAGCCTGCTAAATGGAGTCAACTTTCACAGGCCAGGACCAGGGAAGAGCTCCTGCATTTGAGGATAAGCGTGTACTTTAAGAGTTATCACATATGACAAAACTTGAATTTTCAGTCATTTTAAAATACATTATTATGTGTTTCATAGGTTCACTCAGCAGCATGCAGTGAATATTGAAGCATTCTGTTAATGCAGCTCCAGGCTCTGCAGCGTCTGTGGCACTGCATACGACTGACTACTCTACACACCAACATCATTGTTCAGGGTCCTGGGTAGAAGGCATTAGTGGCAGCACACTGGGCAGACTGGGATACACACACCACACAGAACTGCAACTACCAGCATCCCCACACTATTCCTGCAGCTGCGGGTGTCACTGAATATCACTTCTGCAAGCAGCTTTCGGTAGGTACAATAGGAGTTCCTCCCGGTCCAGCACTTGACACCCACGCTGTTCCTGCTGCTGCTCTGTGCTCTTCGCCTTCAGCACCGTCTTAGGGGCTCAGACTCACTCACACCTTTGCCTCAGCTTTTAATTTCATCCACTGAATTCCCCTACCCATTAGCTTTGCTCGCAGTCTAAGGTCAGGTGGGTGTGCCAGGAAACCAACAGGCTGCAGTTTCAGTCCCTGCAGAAACCTGCCTTTCAGTGGCCTGCTGACAAATGGCTGCTTTATATTCCTATATGTGCAGCAAGCAGGAAGCAAAATCTCCAGTCCAGATGGGCTATTTAACCTTTAGTGGAGAAATCCAGAGTAGCAGCACAGCCTGCACTTATGTGTAGTCACCGCTCTGAATCAACACTGGGGTACTTTCACACAGCGGGTTCTCAATCCACTCAACAGTCAAAGAAAAACACAATCTGATCTTTGTTAGGATTCTAGCTAAATGGGACTCAGAAGAGCCATTGTACTTCCTTCAGGCCTTCCGTGAGCTAGGTCTCCTACATCTTTGCTACCAATACCAGTTCTATAGAACCACTGGTCCCAACTGTCCCCAGGACCCTAGCTTCTGATAGTCTATATTCTTGCCCTGCCTCCCGCCTAGGCGGACATCAAGGAGACACCTGCTATGTAAAGTCAGTCATGCGGGCCCTTTCCACCACTCACTTATCACTTATTATTGAAATGCAGGGCTGATTTAAAGTTCTCTTTTACTGCAATGCGGCTTCAGCCAGCTAAAACTCAAAGTGGGGTGAGTCTCCGTGTGGAATCCAAGTTCTCTTCTGCACCAGTCAATCACCCTAGGTCATCTGCCATTGGACTTCTTTACACGTCATCTGCTCTTCCCTGTGAAGGTTTGTCAAAAGCTAGTGACACTCTGAGGCTCACACCCCCGCTGAGGGGTGACAGAATAATGAATGAATGCTGTGGCTCAAAACCACTCGAGCACTAGCACACAGACCTGCCTCAGAATTCACTCTAATTTTGTCCCAGTCTACTGGGACACGAGGAGGAGGGATACCTTGTGGTATATTCAGGTTCTAACCTTTCAAAGAACAAAAACACACACACAGGCGGGTCTTTGCTTGCCTAGACCAGCTTCAGTGGAGTCTTAGAGGCATGCCACTAACAGGACAGTGGCAGGGAGCTAACATTTCTTAAAATAAGTCACTTTTCCATGCCGTGCAGACTGTCTCCATTTGTCTAACATTTGGAGTTGATGGAAACCACTGTAGGTCAAGCGTTGGGTAGAAACTGCCTTCCACGGGATGAAAGGTGAGCTCAGCCCAGCCAGGGGGCAAGTATCCTCGGCTGGTCTCATATGCTACCTGAAAACATGTCTGCCCATTCCAGGCTAACCACAATCAGCAGCTCTTTACTTTGCCACTTGGTTCTATCATTTCTTCTTCCTACAACCATGGAAACGACTTCCTGTTTATCAAACAAATGCTTCTTTCCAAAGGAGCCAGGGCAGGCCAAAATAACTCAAGCTGCCCGCAAGCAGGTTAATGAGAGAGAGAGCTCACTCTGCTATCCTATTGTCCTCTAACTTGAAGGTCAGGCTGCTTCGGGGTAGAGGAAGCGGGTTTGTTGCTCTGTTTCCTGGCAGAAACGCCATCTCATCTCACACAAGGCAGACTTTGTGGCATGCTATAGGTGCTTCTTACAGTCTCTCCCTTGCTAGTGGTCTAGATCAAGAACTTCCGTGCTCTTCTGTTTCTTCTTCCAACCCATCAGCACAGTCTCCTAACTCTACCCCTAAGAGTACCCAGAATCCAGCTGTTCTTCACTCCTGCCTCCAGCCCTTCTAGAGTCACAATTTGGGCTGAACAGTTACCATCCCAGTTCTAAACAGATCCCAGATTATTGAGATCTTCTGATATTACTCCTAAGTATTATCCGCAATTCTGCCCCAGGCTCCCTACATCTGTTCTCTGAAAAGTCGCAAGGCATTGGTACAAGCAGGTCTCCTGTACCTTCAATTGTCTCCCCCAGTGACTAAACCTTACATCATTTTAGAACAGTAGCAGAGCCCAGACTCCGGCATGGGCATGACGAGCACAGTTCTGTGTTATCACATATGCAGATGTGCAGTGTTCCCGCTGTAATCAAGATGCAGGACTACTTGTGGCAAATTCGTTCTGAGAATTACTTCTCAGTGAGAATGTCTACACAAATGCACACAAGTGCACATAAGCCTGTCTTTCCTCCTGGCTCCAAAAGACACAAAAATATTCTACGACCCCACAGTTTCCTTGCACTGTGATGTCATGGTCAAACACAGAAGCAGTACTCTTGCCTCAGCACCTCTGCTCTTTCCTTTCTTTCTCCCAGTAATATGAATTTCCACAATATTCGCTTGACTGCCTTTTTGATTTTATCTTACATGTTTGGGTATTTTATTGGCATGCTTATCTATGTCCCCTGTGCATGCCTGCTGCCTACACAAGCCAGAAGAGGGCATCAGATCCCGTGAACTGGAGTTACAGAAGGTTGTGAGAAACAATGTGAGTGCTGAGAATTGAACTCTGGCCCCTCCCCCACCAAGAGCAGCACAAGACCCAATTGTTCACTGTTCCCCCACCCGCGCCTAATGTTTTTCTTACTATATTATCTACTAACTACATATCTGTGTATTCTATGTTCATTACTGTTTCTTACACTTGGTACAGTATCTGGCACATGTAAAGCATTTCATCTTTGCATGAAACTGTGTCTATAGGTGGCCATGTAAGAGGCACAACTTGAACAACTGGACAAGATCAAGAGAAAACCGTTATAAAGAAAATATAGGAACATACCTAAAGCTTGTAAGAAAGGAATTACAGGAACATACTTAAATCCTGTAAGAAAGGGATTACAGGAACATAGCTAAACCTGCAGGTTATTCTGAGTATCACTGAAAGTGGAAAACCAGTCCTTATCCAATACCTAAAGTGAAGTGATGGAAGAGGTGTGAAGAATTCCTGCCTCTCCTTTAGATAAGGGAATTAAACCTATATTTTACCAGACTGTAACTATAAGTGGCACTTTACAAGATCAGAGAGCTAGGAGATTATGTTGTATGACAAAATAGACATGACCAACCAAATCCAGGATTTGGACATTTTATAAGTCAGCCCGGCTTCTTAAGCAACAGACTCCAGAGGAAAACAAACAAACAAACAAACAAACAAATGCTTTGTGGCTAGCAGAGAGGGGCTTATAGATTACATAAAACACAAGATAGTTATATATCAAGTTCTAGCATGGTAGAAAACAGGCTTCATGGGTCATTGATGGGAGTTTGGATGACCAATTATCAAGACAAACAGAAGACAATACCTGGCTCCTGAGCTTCGGACCAGAATAAGGACTCGATTAGAAATTGAGCTAAAGGCCATTTATTTGGGTAGTATCCTGGCAGGGAATTTGGCTATATCCTCTGTGTGTCGAGAACCTGCGGGAGGCTGAGTATAAAAGCAATGAACTAATTCACTTGGCAGAAGAAATTTCAATTTAGGACAGCATTCAGGCTGTGATATGGCTACTTCTACAGCTCTTATCCAGGTCTACTAAGAGAGAAAAATCAAAAAGCAAAGCAGAAAGATAAGAAAATGGGCACTTTGAGAAGAAAAGAGTGGTGAGTTTAACCTTACAGACAAGGCAAGTGTAGTGTGGAGCTGCGGGCCGGCTTTTCGTCCTGCCCAGATCCCACATGGCTAGCTTATGCCCCGAAATAACAACACACAAATTGTATTCTTTTAAACACTGCCTGGTCCATTATTTTCAGCCTCTTACTCACATCTTGACTAACTCATATCGAATAATCTGTGTAACACCACAAAGTGGTGTCTTACCAGGAAAGATTCAGCATGTCTGACCTGGCGGCTGGCTTCATCGCATCTGTCTCCCTGAGGAGAGGCACGGCGGTCTGGCTCAAAGAGCAGAGGCATGGCGATTTATTTAGGAGAGGCGTGGCATCTGACTGAGCCATCTACCTCACTTCCTTCTTCCTGTTCTGTCTACTCCACCCACCAAAGGGCTGGCCAAGGCAGTTTCTTTATTAGCGAATGAAATCAACACAAACAGAACACTGTTCCACATCAGGCAAGGTTTTAGGATTGTTAAAGAGATGAACACTATTATGGTAGTCTGCACTGAGACTAAGAGAGATGTCACAAGAGCAAGACCTTAGACACTGAAAACGAAAAAAAAGAGACTCAGCTGAGTATATCACTGAACGAACTCCTGCTCCTTGAAAGAGACCTCTGGGGAGTGTTTCTCCAGGGTTATTAACACACCCAAGTTAATACAACTGTGGTCCAAGGGGGGTAGGCTCCATTTTGAGATGGCAGCAGACACTGGCGGCATCATCTACATAGTACTTATTTTTCAGGCATGAAAGACACAGGACTGGGGGGTTCACAGTTTGAAAGTGGACAAGGTTCCTAAGTGGAATAATTTGTACAACAAGAGTATAATGACACAGGATAGGGATGCAGTTTAGTGGTAGAGATGAGCGAGAAAGAGAGGATATAGGTGAGGGAGAGAAAGAATGAAACCTCAGTGGGCTAAAGCACAGACACATTCAAGTCCACTGGGAAGGCTAGAAGAGTCAGCCCAGGGGAGAGGCTATGTGTGGTACGTGTTGAAGAGCTGAAGGTCTGGGGTTACTCATGCCCTTTGGAGCTCAGGCAATCCCATCACGAGCCACTGACACAGGTCATAGAGCTCTAAGATTTGGTGTTTTCCCTGCTGAGTTTTGGTCTTGCTTTAATCCAGTTAATCTGTGCTACTGTGTATTGGAAGTATGTACCTTGTTTATGATTTTATAAGGGTGTATGGTCAAAAGCTGCCTTGAGTCTTATATGACACTAGGACTTTGAACCTTCCAACAGTGTAGGAACTGTTACAAAGACTATGAAGACTTCAGAAGTTGGGCTGAATATGTGACACTATGAATGGCCATGAATCTATAGGATGAAAGCATAGAAGGTTATGGCTTAAAAGTGCTATGTTTGGATATCAAGATGACATGGACATCAATTATCAAACTGACAGACTCTGGGATTACTGGGAGACAAATCTCTGGGCATGTGTGTAAAGGACTTTCTAGATTAAGTGGAAAGTCCAGCCTAACTACAGAGGGCCATGTGCACCAGCATTGGACACTGTCTGCCTACTGACTCTGGATGCAATGTGACAGTGGCCGTGCCTGCCACCCACTCCTTACCACAATGAAATGTAAATCAAAATAGACCTTTCTCAAGTTGCTGCTTCTCGGGGAATTTGTTACAGAAACAAGGAAAGTACTAATACAAAAGAGCAAAGGGAAAGAAAATTGGAAAAGAATATAAAACTGGCAAAGAATCGGGCATCCTGATGCATACCTGCAATAGCAGCACTGGGGTCAGAGGCGGAAAGACAGCGGGTCTGAGGCTTCCCTGAGCTAGCGGGTCTGAGGCTTCCCTGAGCTACAGAAGGAGACCCTGTCTCAAAAACAAACAATTTTTTTTTAAATCAGGTCCTTGGCCAAGTCCCCAACTATACATGCACAAAGTGAGACTAGGAGGTAGAGTTGGCAGAGAGCAGCTGCCAGGAGCCTGAGAAAGCTAAGGCCGTTAGAGGTTCCACAGTCCACAGAAGATCCTGGAGTTCAAGTTAAAAGGAGCAGCTTTGGGGAATAGTCCAGAAAACTATACCCTTGGAGTAGGGGCTCCCCGCAAGAGTAAGGACAAAACAAAAAAGGAACCAACCCTAGCAAAGCCTTAACAGAGCTGCAACAGGTTAAAGACGTCGGGCCTGCAATTTAATGGCCTGACAGAACAAAGTACACCACCACAGGTAACAGTTGAGAATCAGTGCAGGGACTGCCCTTCCTGCCCAGCACCCACTGAAGTCACAGAACCAGCGAGATGGTCAGCAGAGGGAGGAGCTTGCTGTCAGGCCTAGTGACTGGAGTCCCAGGCCCATATTCACATGGTGGAGGGGAAGATATATAATAAATCTAGTCTAAAACTGCAAAATATCTTGAGAAGTTATTAGGAGCCGCTTATGAGAGAACATGCCTGCACATGGGAGCCTGAGGAAAAAGATTTCAGTGTTCAAGGCTAGTCTGGGCTATAGGGTGAGCCTGTCTCAAAAACAGAGACAAAAAGCAAACAGTATTAGTACCCTTAAGATAGGTTGGGATATAGGAAGGGTGGATATGGGAGCAGGGAAGTATATATCTTAATTAAGGGAGCCATTTTAGGGTTGGCAAGAGACTTGACTCTAGAGGGGTTCCCAGGTATCCAGGGAGATGCCCCCAGATAGTTCCTTGGGCAGCTGAGGAGAGGGAGCCAGAAAAGGCCAGATCCTATAGTCATACTGATGAATATCTTGCATATCACCATAGAACCTTCATCTGGCGATGGATGGAAATAGAGACAGAGCCATACATTGGTGCACCGAACTGAGCACCCAAGATCCAAAGGAGGAGCAGAAGGAGGGAGATCATGAGCAAGGAAGTCAAGATTGCGAGGGGTGCTCCCACCCACCGAGATGGTAGGGCTGATCTAATCAGAGCTCACCAAGGCCAGCTGGACTGGGACTGAAAAAGCACGGGATAAAACCGGACTCCCTGAACATGGCAGACAATGAGGGCTGCTGAGAAGCCAAGGACAATGGCACTGGGTCTGGATCCTACTACACATACTGGCTTTGGGGGGGGGGGGGGCCTAGCCTGTTTGGATGCTCACCTTCCTAGACCTGGATGGAGCGGGGAGGAACTTGGACTTCCCACAGGGCAGGGAACCCTTACTGCTCTTCAGACAGGAGAAGTAGGGGGAGTGGAGAGGGGAGGGGGAGGTAAATGGGAGGCGGGAAGGAGGCGGAAATTTTTAATAAGAAAGAAAGAAAGAAAGAAAGAAAGAAAGAAAGAAAGAAAGAAAGAAAGAAAGAAAGAAAGAAAGGTATTATGATTAAGTTGTTTAAAAACCCTTACATATAAGGAAAAAAAACACTAAGTATATATGCATAAAATAACATACTACTTGAATTTGGTTTAAAGTATTTAAAATTGAAAAGGTAGAAAAGTTGGGGAAAAAGGAATGCTGATAACTGTCAAAACTGGGTGATGAGGCCATCAGGTTTCTTCTCCCTCATATGTAGTTGAAAATGCTTACAGAAAAAGGGATTTTCACTTGTGTATCTGTGTTCACTAGTAGCAGCATCACACAGGGCCAAACTGTAGAACCTCAAGGGTCCAGCATTACATGGACAGACAAAATGTGTCGTTGGTGATTCTGACACATGGACATCACGCTATGTGAGATAAGCTGGACCAGAAAGGACAAATACTGTGTGATCTATTTACTTAATGTCCCTAGAGTAGTTAAACTCAAAACAAAAGGAAGAGTGATACTTGGGAGATGGGGAGGCAGAAAGGAAGTCACTGATTAATAGCTAGAGAGTTTCCATTCTACAGAATGCAAAGGTTACAGATGACAGTGCAACATTCTCATAATTAACGGTATTGAAAATGGCCAAAATAATTCTTGTACTAAATATTTTATATACTTTTTAAAAAATGGAATGCTAACTGAAATACCTTCACGACATCGAAGTTGGAAGATATACTGAGATGTGATGCATTAATTTCAAATACAAAATTAAAATCCCTTTTTAGAAATCAAATATTCTAGCTGGGCAGTGGTGGCACATGTCTTTAATACCAGCACTCAGGTGGCAGAGGCAGGTGGATCTCTATGAGTTCAAGGTCAGCTTTGTCTACAAGAGTTAATTCCAGGACAGGCTCCAAAGCTATAGAGAAACCCCATCTTGAAAACTACAACAACAAAAAGTCAAATATTTCTAAAGGTTATGATTAAATATCTTTTTATGTCCTTATTACTTGGCCAAGAAAAACTACATTTTTCTAAAAGAGTTGAAAAAATAGTTTAGAAAACCCTCAGGAAAAGTATGTGTGTGTACGTACACAAATAAATATATTTATATGTATGCACATATACATACATACATGTGTTATGTATGTACACATACAAAACAGAAAAATTTCTTTGGAACTTACATATACTAAATACAGCAAAAACTATTTGGCTTGGGCATGGTGGCACACACCTGTACTCCCAGCACTCGGGAGGCAGAGACAGGAGGATGGTGAGTTCAAGTGCAGCCTAAGCTAATGGAGGACTCTCATTGATTAATAAAGAAACTGCCGGGGCTGGAGAGATGGCCCAGAGGTTAAGAGCAATGCCTGCTCTACCAAAGGTCCTGAGTTCAATTCCCAGCAACCACATGGTGGTTCACAACCATCTGTAATGGGGTCTGGTGCCCTCTTCTCACCTGCAGGCATACACACAGACAGAATATTGTATATATAATAAATATTTTAAAAAAAGAGAAACTCTGTCAAGAAACTGCCTTGGCTTTTTGATAGGGCAGGATTTATGTGGCTTGAGTAGACAGAACAGAATGCTTGGAAGAGGGGAAGTGAGTCAGATGCGATGAAGCTCTGGCCCAAGATGGACGTAGGCTAGAATCTTCTCGGTACGACACCACTCGTGGTGTTACATAGATTATTAGATATGGGTTAGTCAAGATGTGAGTAAGAGGCTGAAACTAATGGGCCAGGCAGTGTTTAAATGAATACAGTTTCTGTGTTGTTATTTCTGGGGCTAAGCTAGCTATGTGGGAGCTGGGTGGGATGAAAAGCAGGCCTGCCCGCAGCTCATCACTACACTAAGCAACGCAGTAAGACCTTCTTTAAATGCACAAATAGGGGTTGAAAAGATGGCTCAGTCAGTAAAATGCTTGATGTGCAAGCACGACACCCAAGTTCAAGTCCTCAGTATCCCTGTAAAATGTTGGTTTTGGTACATGCCTGTACTCCTAACCCTGGGAATGTTGGGGCAGCTGGCCCAATCCCTGCGTTCAGGGGCGTGGCTGCCCCAGGGGAGAAAGGTACCTTTAAAAAGAACTGGGTCCGGGAGGGACGCCCCTGTTTTTTTCCCCCGCGTCACCCTCTGCTTCGCTGGAACCTTGGCTTTGTAAGTTCCCTTATTCTCCTTTTATTAAAACTGATTTATTCTAAAAGGACTATTTTCGGTTATTTCCAAATTCCTCCGACCACCGCTACACTTGGCGCCCCACGTGGGGCAGAACCCCGGGGGCAGTAGCCACCAGGGACCACTCTTACCCCACAGTCTGCTGCGGTCGGCAGATTTCTACTCACAATTCGCAAGGCAGGCCTCCCCAAAATTCAAACTATTGATAGACGTAACTCTCCTCTTCATAGTGCCATTAACAATAAGATCCATTTCTTAGCCGGGCGGTGGTGGCGCACGCCTTTAATCCCAGCACTCGGGAGGCAGAGGCAGGCGGATCTCTGAGTTCGAGGCCAGCCTGGTCTACAAGAGCTAGCTCCAGGACAGGCTCTAGAAACTACAGGGAAACCCTGTCTCGAAAAAAAATCAAAAAAAAAAAACAAAAAAAAAAAAACAATAAGATCCATTTCTAAAATTTGTAAAGAAGACTTTGGGGGCAGGGAAGGGAGCAAGAGCTCAGTAGTGCCTGTCTATTCTTCCAGCAGACCCTTGTTTGATTCCAACTCCTTCAGCAAATCACAATGTCTGTATCTCCGGTTCCTGTAGTGGCGGTCGGAGGAATTTGGAAATAACCGAAAATAGTCCTTTTAGAATAAATCAGTTTTACTAAAAGGAGAATAAGGGAACTTACAAAGCCATTGTATATAGTTGTATTTGGTTTCTGAATCTGCCTTATTTAGACAAAAGGGGGAGATGTTGGGGCAGCTGGCCCAATCCCTGCGTTCAGGGGCATGGCTGCCCCAGGGGAGAAAGGTACCTTTAAAAAGAACCGGGTCAGGGAGGGACGCCCCTGTTTTTTTCCCCCGCGTCACCCTCTGCTTCGCTGGAACCTTGGCTTTGTAAGTTCCCTTATTCTCCTTTTATTAAAACTGATTTATTCTAAAAGGACTATTTTCGGTTATTTCCAAATTCCTCTGACCGCCGCTACATGGGAAGGTGGAGACAGAGAACCGTGGAGCTCACTAGCCACCTAGTCCTGCTGAATTGGTGAGTTCCAGGTCCAGTGAGAGACCTTATTTCAAAAGAGAAGAAGGAAAACAGTCAGCCAACATGCACCTCTGGCCTCTGTGTGTGCCCATGCATACTTGATACAAAGAACATCTTGATTGGGAAACTGTGATGACTTCTAAGTGATGTATTGTCGAAGTGCACTGGGTTCCCCAAGTATCTTGGACAGATTACAAATATAAACTAGCTAGGTATGTTATTAAGAAAATAAAAACATAGAATAATTGAGAATAATTGATTCAGAGTAACCAGATAAACTCAATGGTGTGGTTACTTGAATACACTGTAAAAACTTAGCAAAGAGCTAGTCTTTAGAATCAAAAAGAGTCAATAATTTCATGGAAAAAAATATTTTTGTTTATGAAGAATGTGGCTAGAATAACACGTTTTTTAAAAAAGTGACAGCAAGCTGGCACAAAGTATGTGCTTAGATGCCTATGCCAATATCCCTGGAAATCTACGAGATAATAGAAGTCCTCAAGGGAATACTGACTTTATTATACAGAATACAATGGTTATTGATTTGATCTTTTCCACTGCCTGCCCTACTGGCTGTCTGTGAATGCTCCATTGCATAAATAAATTGGATTGTGGAAATCCTGGGTTTCATGCATGTTGGTACCATTTGGGAAGTGTTATCTTAAGACAATGAGAGTGTTCCTAATAAATCATTTACATTTCAGCAGACTACTCTTGAGTTAGTAATTTGCCTTAAATGCCTATGAGTTCTCCTGGCGCCCAATGAGCTTGACGTGGTTTAATAGCACATGACCTCAAATAGGAAGTTTAAGGAAACGTGTCTCAAGAAACCATACTAGGGAAGTTTGGATATGAGTTTAGTGATCTACAAAAATAGCTTTTCAGTACGGTTTGGAAGATTAGACAGAAGTGGACTGTCATGACCACCGTTTTACAATGCCGTGCTAAGTAGCATGATTCATTTCAGTAAGTCAGCTAAATGAGCAAGCAACATACACTCAATAATGCATCCATTGCTTCTAAGTCAAACTTCTAGTATGCTTCCTTTTTTCTGTACACTCAACTAGAAAATGCAAAACCCATTTAGCCTCTAAGTCCAACACTCACATAATTAAATGAATAGAAAAACATGACAATTCTTTGCTTGACTGGGAATATCTGCTGTCTCTTAGACACTGCCTTAAACAAAGCAAGACAGGATGGTAATACTGTCAATCTACTTTCATTCACTTCTTCTTTCATTCAATAAGGAGTTGTTGGGCTTGCAGTGTCTGTGGGAACTATTCTGAAATTTGACAAGGATCAAAAATTACAAAATCCTGGCTTGGAATATGGCTCAGAAGCCTATCACTCACCAGCATGTGTAAGGCCCTATGGTGAATCTCTAGAACCACAAATAAAAAGACTAAATCCTTACTGTTAGGATAACTTTTGGGCCAGTCAGTGGTGGCTCATGCCTTTAATCCCAGCACTAGGGAGGCAGAAGCAGTTGGATCTCTGTGAGTTCGAGGCCAGCCTGGTCTTCAGAGTGAGTTCCAGACTGCCAGGACTGTTACACAGAGAAACTCTATCTCAAAAATAAAGGGGGGTGGGATACATTCTGTTAAGTTCTGATGTAAGTAAATGAAGGTCAGTTAGATAGCTCAGTAGGTTGTGGAACCTGATGACCTGAGTTCAATCCCTGGAACCCATATAAAGGTGGAAGGGGAAAAAAGATTCCATAAAGTTGCCTCTGACCTCCATATGCAGCCACTGTATTCACATACACATGCACATATACACACAGAGAGCATAAAAAAAGGCTGTATCATAAGGAGTAAATGTATGATTGAGTATATGGATGAATGTCAATTGGTTATAAGAATCAAGAAGAAAATTAAAGCAAAACTGAGGTACAGAAGAGTAGGCCATGGAAACAAATTAAGTTTGGATAAAGTTCCTTTACTCTAAGGAAGTAAGGCAGGAACGATTCTGAAGCAAATAAGAGAGAAAAGTGAGAAAGGAGAGTTTCAGAAAGAAATGGGGTAATATGAGGGTCTCATACTGGAGCACACCTGACAGCCAAACGTAGAAGGAGTCGAGACTCTAAGGAGGAAGAGAATATTAGGAGAACATCCTAGAGACGGGGTTATGTGTTCTAAGCCCTAGTAGGAATCAACTCGGTGAGCAAGCTGCAGAATGACCTGGGCAAGAAGACTGCACCAGCAGAGATACCAAGTGCCATGCAGTCTCCAGTCCTCCAACCAAGCTCAGTGCCCACACAGCTAGTGAGACTGACTGGGTCACTTCCTTCTACCCCAATATCTGGGGGCTCCCTCTGAGCTCTGCAAATAGGCTCAGCCCCATGGCCACAGTGTAGAGTTGTCTTTGCTTGGTAGTCTACCTCTGACACTAAACCCCAAAGCAGATAGAATAACCTTTATCAGAAATGCTGAGGCCCAGTACTCCTAATTTCAGGGGTTTTACTTTTATTTTGGAATACTTGTGTAGATTTTATCAGCTATCATCTCTCATATAAAAACCCAAAAACTGTAGTGCTAGCAATAAGTAAATAATAAATAGCAGAACAGAGCTCGCATTGGCATTCAAAAGTTTCTTTTTGCAAGGCTCCTGGGTTGGCATGCCCAGTATGCAGTACACCCTTATCATGGCTCCTACTCAGCACTGTGGAGTGCATATACATAACTTAGGAGTTCCTAGTAATTAGAGTAGAAATCAAACATGGTCACTCACCCTGAACTTGGTCTTAATAACTTATTCACACAATACATAAAAAAAATCTCACCACGTAACAAGCATGCTAAGTCCAAGGAGTCCAGAGAGCACTTTACACATGGCATACACAACTCAAAAGCTAAACTGACTAGGGCCAAAGTGAAATACTTTTAGTTCTTTAAAGTAGAGTGTATTTAAATATGAAAGTATCATACACTGTGTGCAGTCAGAATGTAGCCTTGCCTGAGAAGCTGCTGGGAGCTGTACTGGAAAGCTATGTCTTTATTTGCCTGGGAGTCCTGGGTAGTGCCAGAAGGTCTGATGATAATTTAGGGACAGTAAAGTGTAGGACTCTGGGTTATCACTGTCAACTGGCCTGAACGGAGAGGTCAACTTTGTGGGCAATCAATCAATCGATCAGGCATACATAAAATAAAATTGTGGGCACAAAAGCTAAGCCCCGCTAGAGCAATATTCTGTGCACATTGTCACACACTAGTGCCAGGACAAAGCATATCTAGAGAAGGACAATGAACACTTCACAGCTAGTACTTCCGGCCCCATACATCTTCTCTGGGCTGATTTTAACTGTAACCTTTCCCTGGAAGAAGGCACATCTGTGAGCTCTGTGAGTCCTTCTGGCAATTTATCAAATCTCAGTGAGTTTGAGGGAATATCTGAATTTGCATTTGGTGCCAGAGAGAGGGTGATCTTAGAGAACGTACTTTCTCTGTGGCAGCTAACTTCTGTAGCAGCCAAAATTGCTCACACAGTGCTCAGTTACAGTTCAAATGCCACTGCAAAGTACCCTAAATTCAAAGTTCAGTTCCACAGTTGAACTAGCTTCTTCCAAAAACCAACAGCAACACGTGACTAGTGGTTACCACATAGGGGCCATATTCTTAGACTTTATCTGACCTTCTTATGCCTGACACACTTAGTTTTCAACTTTATCTTGACCTCCAGCTTTTTGTATTCTACTGCATGATCATTTATCCTGATTATACTGTATAACGTTGCTGCTGAAGTGTAAGACCAAACCCATTACTGTATAGCCTCAATATTTGTGCACGCGCAGGTCATAATTCCCTATGCATCTGTCTTATCCCATTTACACAGGTAATTAGGTGCCAATTACTCAGTTTTCTACAGAGGAATATTAAGTCATGGCTTTCAACATATAGGAGCTTCAATCAACTCTTTTTTTAAAAAAAAATTCATTTATCTATTATGTATACAGTGTTCTGCCTACATGTATGCCTGCACACCAGAAGAGGGCACCAGATCTTATTCTAAGCAGTTGTGAACCACCATATTGCTGGGAACTGAACTCAGGACCTCTGGAAGAACAGCCGGTGCTCTTAACCTTTAGCCATCTCTCCAGCCCCCATAACAGACTCTTTTAACTACTTGATGACTATCTTCCTCATTTGTCACAGCAGCTAATTTTACTTTCTCCAGCTTGAAATACACCATACGCTTAATTCTTCGCATATGACCCATCGAAAGTCAGCAGATGGATGAGTACCTGATTTCATAATCTCCTACCTAAAAAACCTGGCCAGACCCATATGTATCGCCACTTCTCCCATCATAGCCGCTTCTTTACAACTGTGCTCCTATTTCAGTCATGGCCTACCTGTCCCAATAAACCTTCCGTACACACTAGTTTTCATTAAGTTACTGTCAGACATATCTTCCTCAGTACTGTAGCTTCAACCCTGACCTCTAGTCAAGTGTTCTGTTTAAGTAAACAATAATAATAAGAAAAAGAGCAAATGCTTACTTGCTTCTTATATTCAGAGGGTCTGAGATTTTACCTTACATGAAAGCTGACCATTTTACCTGCATAGGTGCTGACAGAAGGTATGGGAACCCTCACTTTCTGGTCAGAGACAAAGGCTTTTGGACTTAGGACACAGCAAATATCAGAAAACCAACCTGTTTTAGTTCCAAAGCCCCAGTTCCCATGGGACACTACAAGTACGATGCCTCTGCACATACATATCTGTGTGCATTACTGGGAGACAAACACTAGGCTTAGAACTCAGGTCTGATCTTTTACAGTAACAGGCAGCACACTCCTAACCCCTGCTTGCTTACATTTTTGTTTGTTTGCTTGCTTGCTTTTTGAGACAGGCTCTAACTATTTCAGCCCAGGCTGACCAGGAACTGAATCTTCCTGCCTCAGTCTCCTCAACACTGAGATACCAGCCCATACCTGGCTAACAAAACGCTTGTTTGAGTTCTAGAGGGTGAAGCTATCTGTCCAAATATTCAAACCTTCTTGAAATGAAGGACTGCAGCAAAAGTCGGTTCCTTGGAGGGAGACAATAAGAAATGCAGGGTGCACATAGCATACTCACCTGGTGGCTCTGCTTCCTGCTCACACTGCCTTCTCACTTGCCTTCACAGTTTTACTTCTCAAACACTAGCCTTACTACACGCACGCACAGGAGCTGTCCAGGAGTGGAGGCTTAGCGTTCATGTCCGTGGCTCCTTTACAGCACTATTACTATCCCTATCTCTAGCACTACTCAGTTAATGTTTGTAAACCAATAAGGCAGTATAAGACAGTGTATTTCTAGATGTATTACTTAGCCATTTGCAGTGAACCCTTAAGCAAATGAGGTTTTCTCCTCACATCTCCCTTGTGCTTACACTTGTATACGCATGTTGTATACGCATGTTGTATACGCATGTTGTCGCTGTAGCTGTATCATCAACATGGCATTTCACACACCAGCTTTTTAAATAAATACATCAAGAGAAAAATATATGTATCACTTCTTGTATAACTACAAAATTACCTCTGCTGTTAGGTTCGTTTCTCTTTCCTATCTTAATTTTGTGGGTAGACTTAAATGATCATCTAGAAAAACTTGCTTTCAGCCTAAAGAATGTCCTTCATTGGTTCCTGTCTTTGGAGAGTGAACCTGTTAGCACAGTTTCTCTGGGGTTTTGCTACTTAGAAAAATATTTTTCCTTCTTTTTTGAAAAATGATTTTGTGGGATGGTGGGATTTGGTAGACAGACTTTTATTTGAACATTACCCCAGTGCACTGTGAGTGCTATCATTTCTGCTGAACAGTCAGTTGTTTTCCATATAGGGCTTTCCTTTAAGAAGGTGTCTTTTTCCTTCCATGTTTCCTCCCTGTGTTTGACTACACCAGTTAGTTCTCCCTGTGATGTTTCTATTTGTGGGCCTTTGTATTTAGCCTACACTTGGAATCTATGAGGTTCTTAAACATGTGGGCTATTGAATGAGGTTTCTGTCCTGCCCAGTCCTGAAACCATTCAGTCCCAAAGAAACACACAGACGCCTACATCAATTATAAACTGGTAGGACTATTAGCTCAGGCTTCTTATTAACTCTTTCTTACATCTTAAATTAGTCCATAATCTTTGTCTGTGTTAGCCATGTGGCTTGGTACCTTTTATCAGCGAGGCATTCTCCTCTTGCTTCCTCTGTGTCTGCGTTACAACTGCAGACTGAGTCTTTCCTCTTCCCAAAATTCTCCTACTCTGATTGCCCCTATACTTCCTGCCTGGTCGCCCCACATGTACTTCCTGCCTGACTACTGGCCAATCTGCATTTTATTAAAATGCAAGTAACAAATCTTTACAGGGTACAAGACCATTGTCCCACAGCACTCCCTCCCCCGTTTTCTTCTAAACAAGAATTCTGAATCTAATTTTGTTTAGCTTTTTTCCAGACCATTATCCATAACAACTTGTAACCAACACTCTAAACAATGAAAAACATCTATAATCCATTTTTCAGGTATGTGGGCATAGTTTTCGAGGCTACTTCCTGCTGATTGGGGCATTGATCATCTTATGGGGACCTAAAGAAAACTGAGAATTATGTTCATGTCCTGACTGGAGTATCCTATGAGACTTGATCATCTCAGTCAGTGGTCTTGAAACTGTTCTGGATGTAGGACTCAGACAAAACTCCAACAGGGGTCCTCTGAAATATTGGATCATCTGGAACATCTGCTTCTATCGGAGACTCTTCAGGGGGTCTTCCTTGATCAAACCTGATTTTTCTTAACCTAGAATGAATCCATAGCATCTTATTTCCTGTGGAAACTAAAGCAAAATCTCTTCTCCAAAGTAACTTATCTTTTGACTTAAATTTTGAAGTCATAACATTTTCAATATATATATATATATATATATATATATGTTCTATTAATCTAGCAACATTTGTAATCAAATGTCTTTTAGCAGCTGTTGTTCCTTCCTCAGGAGTCATAAATTCAAAGACAACAAATAATAACGAGACAAAGTACAGATAGTCATAGATTAAAGAAATAAAAAAATATGCCATATAAAGATGGAAAGTACACAGAGAGTCTGGATATGTATATTATTGTGTTTTCTTTGAATTTTTGACTGTGAAGGAGCTAAGTACAGAGAGGTATTTCATTGTGCAAGATGCTAAGCTAAACCACCATATATATCTTAAAGGTATCTGATTTTAAAAATATGGGTCTAAGGATATGTTGCTTTGGAAAAGAGGCTCTTCTTTTGTTTCCACAGAAGATGAGAATCTATGGATTCCTTCCAGACTAATGTGGTTTGATAAACCAAGAGCCCCTGAACGATCACCGTGAATACCCGCAAAAATTACTTCACCCAACACAAAGCAGGAAGCAGTTTGGAGAGAACTATGCCCAAATTCCCAAATATTGTTTATAAATGTTTGTTTGCATTTTAAAGGGGATATGCTATAAAGATTTGTATTGGTATGGACCTTGGTCTACTAATACAAAACTAAAATCAATTTTGTTATATGTATATTTCTGCTCTTGATTAAGGTGTTTATGCAGCTCATTTAAAAATGCAATGTATAATTAAGAAATACAGGTTAATAGAGAGTCATCTATAACAGTCAAGCTTCTAGTCAAGTTAGTTAGGTCTTCTAGATATATAGAGATATATTTCTGTTAGATAAGTATTCTTCAAATCTTTCAGAGACCTTCAGAATATGGCATTTAAAATGTTTTAAGAACTTAGACTTTTCATAACATGAGACACATCTTCTTCGGCAGCATCAATTACTTCAAGAGAAAAATGGGCAGTGAAGAGGCTCCTTATAGAGTTGGTTAGCCATTTGGGCCAGAAACTACTCTTGCCTGAACTGCTTGAATGGACTTGCAGAACCCA
Source organism: Arvicola amphibius (assembly GCF_903992535.2). NCBI lineage: Eukaryota > Metazoa > Chordata > Mammalia > Rodentia > Cricetidae > Arvicola > Arvicola amphibius. The sequence goes on along the minus strand of NC_052049.1, from coordinate 114,180,604 downwards.
TAAAAAATGAATATTAAAGCTGCCTAAAGAAGGTGAGACAGTCGTTCGGGGTTCCTGTTTCATGAAAGAGTCTGCTAGTCATTCTGCAAGACACAGAAGCGACTGACAAACTACCAATATAGGCGGAACTGTCTTTGAAATTTCCTGCTTCATGGAAAAGTCTGCTGGATACTATGGGCCAGTAGGCTGAAGATGGATGCCCCAAAGGTACAGAAGAACTTTGGGTGACTGTCTAGGCAGCAAAATGTCTCTGTCAATTCAAGAGTTTTGGAAGTTGCTTACAATGCACTTCCTGTTAACTTAGGTAATATTATATCATTTTGGAGTCTTTGATGGAGTTGAAGAACAGTTATAATTATAGTTTTCTTTAGTTATGATAAAAGATAAAGTAGATCTAAATATTGTAACTGTAAATCTTTGCTTGTTACTTGTCTTGTTATATTTTACTATGTTAAAGCTAAAACTTTCCTTTTTATTTAAATAGAAAAAGGGAAATGGTGTGATAAGTCCTTCTGTATATGTGTTGCTTTTATTGGTTAATGAATAAAGAAGTTTTGCTTTTAGTCGATGGCTAAGCAGAACAGAGCTAGGCAGGGAAAACTGAATGCTGGGAGAAAGAAGGCAGAGTCAAGAGATGCAATGTAGCCGCAGCCAGGGACAGCCAAGTCAGAACCTTGCTGGTAAGCCACAGCCACATGATGATACACAGATTAATAGAAATGGATTAATTTAAGATGTAAATTTTGTTTACAACAAAACAAACAAGTGGCCTCCAGCAACAGTGGGCTACTGTTTTTGAAACATCTACTAGGTTCACAACCTTCTTTTCTTACAGTTTCCACCTCTGTCCTCTAGGCCCTCCTGATACTCCCACTGTGCACACAGGAAGCTCCCTACTGTCTCCTCCCACTGTGCACACAGGAAGCTCGCTACTGTCTCCTCCCACTGTGCACACAGGAAGCTCCCTACTGTCTCCTCCCACTGAACATACAGGAAGCTCCCTACTGTCTCCTCCCACTGTGCATACAGGATGCTCCCCACTGTCTCCGCCCACTGTGCACACAGAAAGCTCCTTACTGTCTTCAACTCCTGGGGCTGCTTTAGTTCATCCTTCTCATCTCTGTGCTTCAATGTGGACAATCTTACTGACAATCCTTTAATCTGTTTCTTCTTTCTGCCAGTTTAAATCTATTGTTGAACCTTTATAATGGTTTATTTATTTCCCAGCCCTATGATTTTTATGTCTTTTTAAAATAATGTCTCCTTTTGGTATTCTCTATCTGAAGTGACATTATACCTTCATTTACCATTGCTACTTCAATTGTGAAGTCCTTATTTCTGTGGAGATCTTTACAATGTTTCTCTAAAAGTTTTTCTTTTGGTAAATCTAACATGTGATCAGTCTAACAGCCATTTCCAGCAGTCTGCATTTTGTCCAATGATTGTGCATGCTTTTGGGTTTCTTCATCTTTGTTGTTATGGTTGAATAGTGGCATTCTAGATGACATATTGTAGCATCTCCCCTTCAGGCTTGTTAACTGTTCTTTCTTCCTTTCTACCACCTAGAGTTGACTCCTTCATTCTCTTCAGATTTGGGTCATCTCTTCTGGGAGAAGCAGCTTCAGTGTATCTAGGTTTGGACTGAATTCTGAACAACTCTTTTCTTAACCACCTCCAGCTGTTAAACTCTATTAATTCTTAGCTGATTGCTTTATTGTTTTAAACAATGTTCTGGGGCATGAGTTGCTCTATAAATAATACAATCAATTCTGGATTTGAAGGAAAACTTTCTGATCAGTCCTTTTTTCAAAAAAAAAGAAACACACACACACACACACACAAAACAACAACAAAAACCCCCAATTCTTGACTTAGGAAAGCTCTTTTTTTTTCTTTTTTCAAGACAGGGTTTCTCTGTAGCTATGGAGCCAGTCCTGGACCTTGCTCTTATAGACCAGGCTGGCCTTGAACTCACAGACATCTGCCTGCCTCTGCCTTCCGCGTGCTGGAATTAAAGGTGTGTGCCACTACCACCAGGCAGGAAAGCTCTTTGGTGATGTCTTATTCTATGGGACTCTTCTGTGCCCACCATGCTGATAGCTGAGGCCGTGTCATGAATCTCCTCTCAGGTACCTCTGAGAACAACCCCTGTTGTCACTGACACTTGAACACCTCTCTCACTTGAATGAAGGCAGGTCCTTTGAGAAGGCTTTGGCATCTATCTGCATTATGGTCTGGTTTTCTTCCCCAGGGAAACCTCGGAGTTAGTGACTTGAGCTATGACTTGGTTAGGGTTTCTATTCCCGCAAGGAAGCCACCATGACCAAAAAGCAAGTTGGGGAGGAAGGAGTTTATTTGGCTTACTGTTCATCACTGAAGGAAGTCAAGAGAGGAACTCAAACAGGGTAGGATCCTGGAGGCAGGAGCTGATGCAGAGGCCATGGAGAGGTAATGTTTACTGGCTAGCTTCCCATGGCTCATTCAGCCTGCTTTCTTATTGAACCCAGGGTCACCTGTCCAGAGATGGTACCATCCACAATGGGCTGTGCCCTCCCCCAATGATCATTAAATGAGAAAATGATTTACAGTGGATCTCATGGAGTCATTTCCTCAACTGAGGCTCCTTTCTCTGATGATTCTAGCTTGTGTCAGGTTGACACACAAAACCAGCCAGTACACACTAGATATGGGGGTCAATGGCAAACTTCTCAGGGACAATCACACTCTGGGTGCTGCAAGTTCTATAAAAGGAAAATGGGAGGCAGCCTGATGGGATCTCAGGTTGACTCACCTGGAAAAGAACAAGTCTTAGGACCCAAAGGAGTAATGTGTTTTTCTGGACATGGGAGCCCCTACTTCAACTGCACTCTTCAAGACACAGCTTCCCCAATGGGTAACAGAAAAGGTGACAAATGCTAATGCTCTGCTCCTCCTAGGAAGACGCCATCTGTCCAGACTAAGACCCGGCTAGACGTCTAGACTGGAATCTATTTCCTCCTACAGGATAGCCATCTGTCCAGACTAAGACCCGGCTAGACGTCTAGACTGGAATCTATTTCCTCCTACAGGATAGCCATCTGTCCAGACTAAGATCTGGCTAGACGTCTAGACTGGAATATATCCCTTCCTGGGAAGACAGTTATCTGTCTAGACTCAGACCTGGCTGGATGTCTAGAATGGAATCTATCTCCACCTCACTGAGTCTGTGTGTATGCATCAAACTCTTGTTTCTTACTGAATTTTCATAGATGTTTTTGGATAAACATTTCTTCATTTCCTGCTTGTCCACTGGATACTGTAGACTTTTAAAAATATTTCTCATCAGTTTTATTTGGCAGTAGATAAGAATTCTATATGAACTCATGCCACAAGTAATCTCCCATATGGTCTTTACCATAAGGTAAAAGAGAGCATATGCCAGGGCTCTCTCCATGCTGGCTCATTACATTCGTCCCCACCTCCTAGTTCTGGAGGTCAAACCTAGGAACTTACATGCAGGACTTAAAATTACGCCGTACCATTAGTCCCAATTTCATCTTCACAATTGAAGACTTCATTCTTTGGAGACCTTGGAACTGAGTCCAAGAATCATTTGGTGCCTCGCCTCAAGCAGACAAGCAAATAGGCAGCAACCCCCATACCACCATCACTAGCAGCCCGCATCTTCACCTATGCTGAGATGGACTTCAGGGTCTCATACAAGCCAGGCCAGCATGTTGTCACTGAAGCACACCTCCAGGCCTCAACAACCCACTTCTCCACTAACGGCCTCTTCACTGTCTTTACACAGATGCTTAGAAAATCAGAGCCATGAAACACTTTACCCTTGTGCAGTCTCCTTGTTTGTCTGGTTTGGGGTTTGTAGCTCTAGTAATCAAGCCTAGGCCTTGGCACAGGCTAGGCAAGCTGTTCTGTCACAGAGCTCCAGCACAAGTCCGTGTGAGGATTCAGTGATCTCTCTGGGTAATACATCATTTTCTTCTTAACTGGATCATTAAAAAGTCTACTAATAGCACCGAGGTGGCTTGGTGGGTAAGAGCTTGCCTTGACAGCCTGATGAACAGAGTTCAGACCCCGGAGCGGTGCAACGAGTGGGGGTGCTGTAGTGTCTGTAACACTGAGGTAGGAGGCAGAGACCAGAGAATGACCAGAAGCTTATGGGACAGCCAGCCTGGCAGACAGGAAAGTAGTAGAGAAGAGACTCTGCCAGAAAACCAGGCAGAAGGCAAGAAGGAACTCCTACAAACTGTACTCTGACCTCCACACACGTGCCGTGGCATGCATACACCTACAAACACACACTAATATTAATAGTGTCAATTAATAATATATTTACTCATATAATTATATGGTATGTTGTAACGATAATTACATGATACTTCCGTTTCAAAATACCAGAAGCGTATTCTGCTTGCTCATGCATTGAGCTGCATTCCCACAAAGAGTCTATAATCTCCGTCTTTGCATTCAGAGTGCTGAAATTAAAGATTTGTACCACCATTTCTGGCCTATCCTTCAAATGCTTAATTTGCTGAATTAAGTTTAGCATATGCACACATATGCTAAAACTGCTGTGTTAAGTTTATCATTTGTATCTGAACATGCACACACAAATACACCATATAGTCTCTAATTAATAAGAATGCCTATTTTAAAAGTAATACTATACATTTTAATGTATTTTAAATTAGTATTGGTTCTTATAAAGGACATAAGAATTTAAGTTTGGAAGTTTGCCCTTCACCTCTATTTGGCAGTGTTTATCACTGTACCCACAGAGAATTCTTTCTTCAGTTTTTACCAATTGCAAGCTAGGTTTGCCCAGAACAAAATCCCTCTAAGGTCAAGTGTAACAAGAAACAGAAGTTACAAGAGGTAAACCCACAAGTGATCAGCACCACTGGGACTGTGTACACACAGCAAGGGAGAGATTTCAAGGTTATATTTAAACAAGGAATGCAGGGTGCTTCCTCACACCAGGGGACCCCCCACACATGTGGGGTCTCACCACCCTTGGCAACCTCAGCTACAGCATGGCAACTGGAACGACCCTCAGTCACATGATCAACAGGAATGCTTGGTTTTGAGATCTTTTCTCTCAACTGTTACCGTCCAACTAGAGCAAACAAAACACCTTTGCTAAAGAAATAAATCAGTGGAGAGATTTAACTGGCTGACAAAAAGCACCCTGAAATTACGGGCAGCATCAAGGGGCAGCTGAGCAAGTGACAGAGGCACAGGACAGCTGTTTTAGGTTTGCAGGGTGTGCTCAAGAGTTGTTTAAAGGATGCAATGAATGTACTTACCAAATATCTCCCCTCCGCTAGCATATTCTGTCACCAGATAAATCATCCGCTCTGTCTCCATGACCTGTACAAAGGCAGGAAAGTGACAGTGACACAGGTGACAGATAGGTCCAGGAAGAGAACCAGTGCTTTACAGGGGACTGCACAGTGGGGAGGGCACAGGCACTATTGTGACGAAGGGAAATTGGGATTCTGCAGGTCCTAAAACTCAGGAGACATTTACTGCCTCAGAGGCATAGTCCTCTCGGTCCCCAGGTCACTGATCCATAAGCTGAAGCTGTTAAGAACTGAAAAAAGTTCAATTTCACCATCACTTGCAGCTCGAGCGCTCCTTCCCCTCCCCCAAGCCAGGGCAGGAGCCTTAGGGAAAACACTGGGACTCATTAAGGACCGCCCAAAAACCACACAGGACTTGAATTTTAAATGGACTTCAATTTTCCTTTCCATGGACCATTTATTCAAAGTAGGGGGATCCCATAAAAACGCCAAACCTTTCAATAATGAACACATTCACTTATGCTTTGTCCAGTCTCTATTTTTTGCTACTTTTTAAAAATACATAGTGTTATTTTCCTCTTTGCCAGGATCAGTATAAACATTTTAAGCACCCAGGGCATAAACAGAAAGCTTGGAGCTTCTAACTCCTGTCTTCACCTCATTCTTCCAAGGCACTGAGCACTGGGCACCTCTCCTAAGGATGTCAGGTGAACACAAGTGAGCTGTGGCCACCGAGTGGATCTAATTGGCCACAATCTAAAAAAAAAGCAGGAAGTAACTTTCATAGTTTACACCAATATGTCCACAAACATTATCGTTTCAATGATCTTTAAAACTTTTTAGACTGCTTCAGTTTCTACATTAAAATTAACTAAAATTAAAATAAATTTAGTTCCTCAGTTACTTTGGCCATACTGATGTAGCCATAGGTTACACAACAGACCTACACCTTAATTATATTATAGTTTATTAATTATACTGCTTGCTGGTGGCTTTTTTATCTGTACACATTAACATGACATATGTATAGTGATGGAACACACACACATATCTTGTTTTATGTGTGTATGTGTGTCATTTGTTGGTTGGTTGGAGGAGTTTTTTGAGAGCGGGCCTTACTATACAGATCAGCCTAGCCTAGAACTTACTGCATAGTGCAGCTTGGCCTTGAATTTGTGATCCTCCTACCTTAGCCTCCCAAGTATTGTGACTACAGACACGTGACGCCAAGCCTGGGTCTATCCCTTCTTTTTAATAGCTTTATAAAACTCCATTATATAAATGAATACATAATAAGTTCATTTTCCAATAAAACAGCCTGTGTCCTTTTACAAGTCATTAAAACTGGTGGTATCAACCCATTCTTTATGAGACCTGTCTCTGTAATTCACTTACATGACAAAAAAATGTCCTATATTAAATATATTGCAGGTGTTCAGATAAAAAAAGAATTGTACTGTGTGTGGAATAATACTTCTGTATACTGTGTAAATTTATGTCGCTTTGATTGGTTTAATAAACAAGCTGACTGGTCAATAGCTGAACAGGATAAAGTTAGGCAGGAAAGCCAAACTGAGAATGATGGGAGGAGGAAGTGTCTGGAGTCAGAGGAGTCAAAGGCACAGAAGGAGTTGGGGATGGGGTAAAAGCTACAAGTCTCGGAGCAGCACGGAGATGAAAAGAAATGGATTAAGTTGTAAGAGCTAATTAGTAATAAGTCTGAGCTATTGGCTGAGCATTTATAATTTATATAAGTCTCAGTGTGTTTGAGAGTGGCTGCTAGACAAGAAAACTCCACCTATAGTATTATGTGTTTTCTTTATAGTCCTCCTTTTTCTTAACTCTTATTAGGTACAAATCTTTTACTATTAACTTCTCAGGAATTCAAAACTGTGTCTCCAGTAAGTTATGCACATTCACTCACTCTGCAGATGTAAGTTAGAGACTAGCTTGAGCTACAGAATAAGGCTGTGTTACAAAACAAGCAAAACAAAATAAACAAAGGGGGGGGAACACTAAAATTTATTTACTCTATCAAGACAGGCAAGGAGCCAAGGATAAGACGCCGACCACTCACTGTGCAAGTCACAGCATCATGAAGGTCTTTAAGTTGCTTCTTAAGGAAGGTAGCTGTTGCCCAACATCGTTTACTAAGATACATTTCAACAGGTCTGACAACTGAACTCATTTCATCATGAGAGCAGCTGATGCCAGAGAGGCCTACAGCTGCTGGCTTAACCACAAATGCCTCACTTTGTTTTCTTTTCCATAAAAAATCAGCAGCCTATGCAAGTCTGCCCATTGTACCAGTGGTGTGCTTCTCCAGCCTTACACACGCCTGAGTCAGGAAGCATCTACTGCAGACTCACAGCAACGCATACAGAGAGTGGGTGGCCACTTCCCTCAGCTCTGGAGATGACTACTCAGCTGCAGAGATGTGAGCAGGGCTGGCTGAATGCACACAATGCACTGCAATCTGAGACAGCCCACCCTCTCCCCAAAATATCTTTTCTCTAAGGTGAAGTCCTCCTTTTCTCATAGGTCTGAAATTCCACCCAATAGATTCAATGCTTTTGCCGTAAGGCAAGCAAGTCATTTTGACGATGGCACTAGGCAGGCTTATTTCTTAGGAAGATAAGAAAACTACAACAGAAAGTTGTTCCATGATAAGCTATTTAACTCCAGATTATCAAAAACAATTAAGGATGGCTTGGAGAACTAAGCCCAGTACTTTCTTGAAAAGGGAAGACAGGGGTTTTGATTAAGACAAGAAGTCATTCTTGAGATATCCTTCACCACCATAATTCATAATTTTAAACTGGCATTTAAATAATCACATGAGGAGATAACGTGTTCTCTGTTCCCTTTGAGTTTCCATGCTGCTTGAAGAAGTCTGATACAAACAAGGAAACGTTTCACCCTTTGGCTCATTCTGTGTAATGCTTGGGGAGAATCAATGAACAGATGCAAAGGACCTGCAAGGGGACAGGAAGAGCTCCCCAGGAAACAGCCAGGGGAACAAGGCTACTAAGAACTGAGCAAGGAAAAAAGGGTGGGGCGATGCTAAGATGACCATACAAACATTCCCTGCACCCACATCTTCTCAACACCAGCCCTGGACCAGCAGGCTGTCCTGGCTCTATGGCTGCGGGCCTCCTACCTGGTAGAGCCTGATGATATGTGGATGGCAAAGCATCTTCATGATCTGAACTTCCCGGAAAATCTTCTTCAAGTTTTCTTCATCCAGCTGGGTCTTATCTATGATTTTAATAGCAACCTAGCAACAGAGGAAGAAAATGTATGGCTGAGTTATTAAAAAGGAGTTTATTCAAGAAAACTAAATCCACTTTAAGCCATTAAATAAATAATAAAACACAAACTGCTAGCAATGCATTTGTAGGATGTCAAGGAAGAAAATGGTCTAATTCTTTTTAGAAGACAGGATATGGATTCCAAGCAAGTTGATCCAAAGACTCCAAGAACTGATGTGTCTTCTGCAATTCTTAAAGCCCAGGACAGAACACTCATTACTGCAGAGATATGGCCACGGCTGGCTCAAATCACACTTCCATGAGCAGAGGGCGGGACTTCTTATGAAGACAAAGCATGTGTGACAGGTCGGAGATGTCGGTAAAGGGCCACCAGGAGGAGGCCAAACAGGGTGCAGGTGGCGGCAGCTGTACCTGCCAGTCATAGCTTGTACTGCCTTACATGTACAAGGCCCCTAAGCCTCACAACACTCACATGACTGTGAACCTTCTTTTATTAATATGGAAACTAAGGCACAGAGAGTAAGCAGCGAGCCAAACATTTAGTTGTTAACAAGTGTGTGGCGGGTCCGTGTGGCCTGCCTTTGGAGAGAAATCCTTAACATTAACACCATATGGGGCTGAAGATCTCCTATAATCCCAAAACACCCCAGTGCAACCCCTTTTTCTATCTGACCCATTATTCTGAAGATACCTGGCAACACATAGTTTCTTGAGACAGCCTTGCAATGTAGCCAAGGCTGGTCTCAAAGGCAATCCTTTACATCAGCCCCTGATAGGAGTGAGATTCTATGAGTGACTCACCATGTGACACAGCATAGACATTTTAAGGTGGAATGAGAGATGGCACACTTTGTTTAAATTTTTTTCAATGTTTTTGAGAGGTCTTTCTACATCGCACTCTACATACAATGTAGGAGGTGGTGATGGGGTCTTTAATATGGAGGAACAGAATCACTCACAATCCTGGCAGCTCTTTTCATCTCTAATTCCTGAGAAGTACTACTTTTGTCCACTGGCAGCCATGTCAACTGGTATAACTCCACCAGCTGGCCCAGGATCTGCCCCTGGCAAAGCCGATCTCTTGGGGCAGCTCCCCAAACAGTGTCATGACAAACAGTAGCTCTTTTAGAGAATACCTTCCCAGTGTCAAACTCTCTCTGCTCCCCAGGGAAAGAGTGAGACAAAGGCTCCACGAAACACCACAGGTGAAGCTGTGTCCAGCACTGGACAGAGATCACAAGCAAGAACAAAAAGAAGCCAAGTTGCTCGAATTAAAAAGTTGGGAACATCAAGCAAGTTATTTTAGTTCTTGCAACTCTGGCTTTGTAAAATGTGGGCACAGGGGCAGGAACTTCTCTGAAGGGCTGATAGGAGTTAACTAAGGTCATGCATGCAACCTGCTTAAAAGTGCCTGATGTATGACAGACACAGACGAGACTGGCATCAACCAACCTAACCCCAGTTTCATGCTCTCTAGCTTCAGGTACCAACTAACCACAATCTCGAAACAGTAAGCAGAAAAGTACAGAAATAAGCAATGTATAGGTTTAAAACCACACGACACTCTACCAAGCTTGAAGAGTTATGTACAACCAGCTCTGTCCTGCCTGGGGCATAAATCATCTCTCCACGCAGCACACAGTGCTGTACTTGCTACCTCCTATTACTCTGTCACCAACTTGGTTATCAGATTGGCTGCTGCAGCACCATTCTGCTCAGGCAGCCCTTGTTTTACTGATCCAAGTGCCCCAAAATACAAGAGCAGCAATGCTAGCAACGCAGCAGGTCTGACATAACAAAAGGCAGTTGGAAGGTACTTCCTTCACTTTCTCGCCATAATTAGAAAGAACCTGGCATGATGGTACATCCCTATAATCCTGCTCAGGCTGGAGGACTGGGAAAGTGAGGCCAGCCTGGGCTATACAGTAAAACTGTCTCAAGAAACAAACAAGCTGGTACTTGGAGGCAGGGACAGGCAGATCTCTGTACGTTCAAGGCCAACCTGGTCTACAAAAGCTAGTTTCAGGACAGGCTCCAAAGCTACAGAGAAACCCTGTCTCAAAAAAACAAAACAACAACAACAAAAAAAAAAACAAAAAACATTACTATAGCTGCTAAGACATACAGTACAATCAGATTTCAAGATAAAGAGTATAGTTACATAAATTTTCTACACTATTTTATTAGTAAGGAAGAAGGCTCCAGGCTCCAGGTGCCCCCTCTGTGTCTTGAAACCTATCACCTACAGATAATTGGGAGGGGGGGGTGTAAAGAGGACCTACTGTATATAGGTAATGAGGTTATTTCAAAATTTCTGCAATCTAGCCTTATTAAAGTTTGAGCATTCCAAGTCATGGATTAGAATGGCTTCACTAAGCAACATAATTCTGAATCTAAAACATCAATTCCTTCATCAAAGGACAAGCCAGGGGCCAAAAAGTAAACTAGCTAACAATCTGTGGGCAATATTCAGAGCCGCCTGACCTGCTGCCAGATGATGTGGAAAGAATATAAAAGGAGCAGAGCTGGGGGGGAAATGAATTCCATTCAGAAAAGTCACTCTGAACCACAGGATGGAAGACACTGCAAGGCCTAACCTGAGGGTTGTGCCTCAGAGAGCACTGCGCACTTCACAGCAGGCCTGGCTCTCCTGATCCTCCTTACTAAGGAGCACCAGCCCTGAAGCACTCAAGGATTGCTGGACAATCGCAAACCTGCTTGTCCCATCATGTTCCTGAGCCACAAAAACAGCCCTCGCTGCTAGCGGCAAAAGGAGGGGTTCTAAAGAGCAGGAGGAGGAACAACAGAAGAACATGAAGTCAGAGAGCAGGGGCTGGCACGCAAGCAGGATTATTTTGAGACACCCGAACAGTTTAATGAACAAGGATTTCTCACAGCTACAGATTATTGGGGGCTATACAACTTAGCTTAAAATACACACGAACTGCTTTATTGTGTCTATAACAAAAGTAAAGCTGCAGGTAACTAGACAAATTTCCAAAGAATATATTGTGTGTATGTGTGCATATATACATGGGTGTTTGGTCTGGATGGATGTCTGTGCACCATGTGCGAGCCGATGCTCTTGACACCAAAAGAGGGAGTTGGATCCTCATGATGACAGTTACAGATGGCTATGAGCTGCTCTGCAGGCGCTGGGAATTGGACCTGAGTCCTGAAAACCTTGGGAACTGAAAGAGCAGTCAGTGCTCTTAACTGCTGAGCAATCTCTCCAAAAGCTCAAAGTATGATTTTTGAGATTGGAGCCGATGTTTGTAAGTCATATGCTCACATGTGCACGTGAAAATTATTAATGCGAAGGAACGCCAACACAGTGCACAATGCTGTGTCTTCCCTAGGTTGGCCTGTTCTACACAAAACCCTCTTTTCTTGCAAGGAATATGACTTTGTGGATTGACACTCTAATATTAATTAAACATGGCATCACATCAAATATGTTGCTAAATAGATACAGATTGTGAAATTTTTCCCTCTGCAACGTATTTCCCTTCAACGAATTCTTTTTAAATTGGCATCTGGTAAGAAAAAATTAAGTTCAGCTCATGCCCAAGTCAGAGCTTTCTACTCGCTCTAGAGGGGGCCATTTCCACCTCGTTCTCACTTCGGAAACCACGGCCGCCTTAACTCTGACCTCAGTTTTGCAACACAGTAATTGCATACAGAATGCAGATGAAAAAACCTAGCGGTTTCTTCCCCCGAGCAATCCATTCTCTTGTATATTCGGACAGCACACTCTGAGGGATGATATGGTGGCAGAATGCAAATCAATGAGTTTCAGGGCTAAGCTCAAAACCAATCACCTTTCCCATCACATTCCCCAGCAAAAACCCCTGGTGGGGGTTTCGGTGAATTGCTATGACAAAGATACAGCTTTAAAAAAAACATCATGTCGGAGGAAAACTCAAAACTTCCTCCACAAAGAGAAAGTGTGGTCCCTTAGACCAGTCTGCAGATACAGGAATAGATGGGGGTGGTGGCAGGGATGCTTCTAAGAGGAGCACCCATGCTCTAGAGAGGGAAATTTTTTTTTAAGAGAAAAGGCTGTTTCACTCATTTTAGTGTTTTAAAACTCAGGGAGGTGAATTTCTGCCATTGAGAATTTTCTCAGTGGACCCACGTTTTTGTATTAACATGGAGGCAATTTTTTTTGTCTGTTTCTAGGACAAATCTTATCTACTCTAGTTTGTTCTCAACTCAGCTCTAGAATTACTGAATGATCTAGCTCTGTTTAGCCCTGTACAGAAGCCACCAGCCATATATGGCTACACATCATTTGAACGTGGCCAGTGCATACAGTGGAGATATAAAATATATACTATTTATCACATTATCATTACCAAAGGACTGGAAACTCACCCATCTATTAAATGTGGCAATAAGACTTTAGATATTAAGTTAAATAGAATATATAACTCAAATTTACTTGTTTCTGGTGTAGGAGATTCTTTGGTTTATGTGTTGCTTTTATTGGTTGAATAAAGAAACTGCCTTGGCCTTTTGATAGGGCAGCATTTAGGTAGGTGGTGTAGAGAGAACAGAATGCTGGGAGGAAGAAGGGCAGAGTCGAGACGCCATGGTTCTCCTGCTCGAGACGAATGTTGGTTAGACTCATGCTGGTAAGCCACAGTCAAGTGGCGATACACATTAATGGAGATGGGTTAAACTAATATGTGAGAGTTAGCCAAAGAAGCTAGAGATAATGGGCCAGGCAATGTTTTAAATGAATACAGTTTCTGTGTGATTATTTTGGATATAAGCTAGCAGGGCAGCCAGGAAAAACAAGGGGCCCCGCTCCTCCTACTACATGTTTCTTTTAACTTTTTAGAAATGTGATTATTGCCAAGCTTGGTACACCATAGGCATGCAGTTCCAGCTACTTGGGAGACTGAGCCAGGGGGATCACAATTCTCCAACAAAACAAAACAAAACAAAAGTATAAAATAAAATACAAATTGGTGAGGCTCTTTCTCAAAATAAAAATTATAAGGAGGTCTGGGAATATAGCCTCATGGCAGAAGGTTTGTGTGGCAAGAACAAGGCCCTGGTGCAATTTCCTATATCACAAGAAAGGACGAGAGGAGAACAATTTAAATATGCTATACACTCCCCATTCTAGTGGATACACTAGTCTAGATGATATAAAATGCTGATTAATCTATAGGAGATATTCTACTAAAACAATTTCCAAGAGACTCCACTATCCATGTCACAGAGAGTTGGCCCAAGGTCCAAGGCAGTCAGTGCTCAAAAGCTGCTTTGGGGGGTTTCTAGATTCGGATCCTACCCACTCATTTGAACCCTACTGAGAAAATGTCTACTGAGTGTCTGGCTGTGATGCACTGTGCATGTTCCTTGGAGGCCATTTTAAGGGTTTCCAGAGAGAATAAGAAACCACCCTAAAACTGCAGCTCTCAAGCTTTCAGGTCTCAGGAATTAAATCACTGAGAGAAGCCAGGCACAGTGGTGCACATCTATAATCCCAGCACTAAGGAAGCAGAGACAGAAGAATCATTGCAAGTCTGAGTCCAGCCTGCACTATATGAGTTCTAGGCCAGCCAGGGATACATAGTGAGACCCTCTCTCCAAATGTGACAGGAATTGTGTTATTGCCAAAAGGGAAAAAATTATTGCCAAACTTCAAAGAAGCTTTGTTATATACATAATATACTGTGTCTATTCACTTAGAAATCAAATTTAAACCAGAGATTAAAACTAACATTTAAAAGACTGTGTATAAGCACATATTCCCTTAACCATGGGCATAAACAGCTAGTCATAGGACAGTATTCTCTGGAAATTTTCATTTTATAATTGTGTAGGATAAGACTGAAAAATGAAAAGAAGGGATTTTTATGAAGACATTTTTTTCCTGGGGACCCAAGGAGAGCATCTTGGAAGCCCTGCCAGCCCCAGTTGGGCTGAAAACTAACACTATGGCATCAGATGCAGCAGATTCATCACTCCTCTGCACATCTGGAACAGATCCGTCTTTGGGGAAACGGGAAAACTAGTCACTTTTTCCCCGGGAAAGGCTTAATTCTTTATAGATACAATTTGGGACTACCGGCCTAGAAAAAGAATTGTAAAACCTTTCTAATCAGCCTTGATGAAGAAGAAACAAAGATTTCTCTTCAACCCAACTACAAAATGGAGTGACCACTGGGGAAACAACTTAAAGAAACCAGAAACTTCACAAGCTGAAGTCTTAAGCCAAACCTGGCAGGCACTAAGTGGCCATGATTAATACTGTGTCACATGGCCAGAGTCAGGATATAGGCTGGCCACATTCCTGGGACAAGCCTAACCTCTGAACTCAAACCAACTTCTTAACTGAAGTCCATATTTTAGTTTTATACAAATAGACAATCCAAGAAGTACGGTAAAGGAAAGCTGAACATATGAACAGAAATGACTCTTCCGTCATTTACGCATCCGTCACAACTGCTTCTTGGAAAATGTGCAGCTGGCAAGCTCAATAGCGAGGGTGCGAGAGTATGAGCCAGTTCCACACGGGGGATTCAACATGGCCCACAAGGAGAAGGCAACTTTCAAAGAGCTATAAAGGACGGGGTGAGCTGTTCTCTAAAACATACAGCATTTAGAGGTACACAGCGGAGTTTCTATTCTTCTATACTTTACTGGACTTTCCTGAATGGTAAATCCAAAATAGTACATTCATTTAGTATTTCTTCAGGATAATGAATAGGGAATTTATTCAAAGTGGTCAAATATACCATGAAACTTATTTTTGGAAGCATTCATAAGTTGGAATGTAGTAGTTTAGGCATAATTAACAAGTGGTATCTGAAACAAAGGAAAAATTTTGGTGATTACTCACAACAGCGAAGGGAAAACTTCAAAGATAAAAAGAAAATGATTATTCAGTTCCAATCTTTTCCATGTGATTACCACTTACCATTTCAGAAGGCAGAAGTACTACAATTATCCTCGCTATTACAGGTGACTTGCTCAGGCACACTGACACAAGTATTACTGTGGTTAACCAGTATTTACAAAGTACCAACAATGTGCTGTACGTTCATAGTGTGTAGATATAAAATAACCCGTGGTCTGTGGGCTTACCATTTAAATGGTCTGGACAAAAAGATACTTTTAAAAAGAAATGAGTAGAAGAAAAGATGGAGTTGACAATAAAAATGAAGGCCAGGTAAGTATCAGAACCCAATTTTCCATCTTCTGGTATTTACTTTAGATTAACAAGCAGTGAGAGTCTTGAAGGGAGATGTTTAGGCTGGCAGGCACCAAAGGCTCAATTCAAGGGCTCGGGCGCTGCTGGCACAGACGTCCTGGCTGACGTGGTTCATTGGTGGAGAACCAGGGCATTCTGCAGCCGTAACGCAGAGAAGGGGGAAGGGGACTAAAGAAGAGTGGACGGCAAACAGAAAGTACTTAGATAGAGACCAGGGCCTCCTGCTGCAAGGCAAGGGCTCTACCACTGAGTCTGGACCGCTCTCCAAGAGATCTTTGCAAAGAGAGAGAGATTAAGGATAGGGAAGTAGAGGGAGGGTAAAAGTGAGATGAGATGACAAGGAAGTCCCATCAGTTCCGAGTGGCAGCCCAAGCACAGTGTGCAAGAGAGGGGCAGGAGGAAAAGAGCCAGTGTTAAGGAGACTCCAAAATGAAAGAAAAACAAGAAGACTCTTTCAGGCCAAAGAAGAATTTAATGTCACAGTGGGAAAATGAGCTAAGAAACTCAACTTTAGCCCCAAAGAAGAAAGATTAAACATGTGGAGAACTTAGCGGTGTGCTTTGAAATGAGGTTGGGAGGAGGCAGAAAGCTGAATTAAGTTCAAGGTAAATCTTCTTAATGAAATACATGCTACTCTTCCTGGAGTGCCCGCTCATAGGTAAAAATAACACACTGACAGAGGGCCATGCTCTTCCCAAGGATGGCATTAGTCAAAGAGCCCGGACACTGTTCAGGAGGTAAGATACAGTACCTGGAACGCGGGCTTCTTAAAGTCTATATGAAAGCTGTTTAAACCCAACCATCATGACTTAATTTTCTTAAACCTACCCTGTGGTGATTTGTCATACAGGACAGCTATCCTGGCAACCATACAACAGCAAGGCTCCTCTTAGAGAACCAAACAATGGCTCACATGTTAAACCCTCTCAATATATTAATTAAAATACCCCAAAACCTAAGATCACAGCCTGCATACAAGGACACAAGTCTCAGTGGACCAAGGAAACACAAAAACAGTTTGAAAACTTTTAAATTCCTTTTTTTTTATAGGTATTTCCCAATTACCCTCCTCATTTCTGAAGGTCTCATAGCATGCTCATGTAGATGCTACAGTAGAACACTGTCTGACCACACACTCCCCATCTGGATGGCTGTGAGACTGGGCTGGTCCTGTGAAGCCGAAAGCTGAAAAGCCGGCCTCCTTGAGCCCATGATGAGCTGGCAACAACCACCTTCTATGTAGTTCTCCTTCTCACAGCTGTGTACTACCACGGCCAGCAGACAATGAACTTCTAGAACTCCAGCAAAAGCATAACGCTATGGGGGAACATTTTGCATTCCCCCCAATTTTTCATAATCAAGTTTTTCAAGTAAAGTTAACTTCATTCCCAAAACAAATATTAGCATTTCATGCGGAGAATGGTGCCATTTATGTAACCTAAGTCAATTCCTGAAAAATCCAGGAAACATTAATTAATTAATTCTCAATTTTCTGATATTTATTTTAAAGATAAGGAAGGACACAGAGATAAAAAGAAAAAAGACACTTCCACAAAGAAACCTGCTAAGTGGTAACACTATTATATAAATTAGATAGAATCACATCACAGTGGAAACAGGTACATGAACTGAATGTGTAATATAGCAGTTAGCATCAAAGGCTTCCCCTTAGCAGACTACACACCTCCCAAAAGCTGGTCTTCCACTAACGGCTAAGCCTAGAATCTCAGACAGCTGCTAAAGAAGCACCAAAGACTTAACTTAAAAAGAATTATCAATGAGGTGTCGATGAGGAGTGACTGAGAGGTGAGCGGGATTGGGGCGCATGATGTGAAATTTCCAAAGAATCAATAAAGAACTATGTTTTAAAAAAGAATTATCAAAACTGCAGGCTGATAAGTAAAATATTGAATATAGCTAGTAACAATGATAGAAAAATTAAAGCATCTACAATTTAAGCAAAAAAAAATCAGTTATACCATCTATTAGTCCTTCCTTATATTTTATGACAATGCTAGTTCTAAATCAAATAGAACTCTTAGTTCATTGCCAAGGAGACCTATAATATGCATTTATGTTGATACAAAGTTAGAAAAGTGACAGAGCACAGGTAACCCCACAGAAACCAAGTAGGAGGGCCTGGAGAGATGGCTCAGTGATTAAGAGCTTTTGCAGAGGGCCTGGGTTCTGTTCCCAGGAGCCGCTTAACCACTCACCATCATCTGTAACTCCAGATCCCGGGGATCAGATGCCCTCACACACGGGACACGTAAACACATGCAGGCCAAACACTCACACATCGCCAGAGAAACTTACAATTTCTGATGTTTAGAGACATAGTCAAGAGAGGTATATTCAAGGAATAGGAGCTCAGGGTAGGGCACTTGACTAGCATTCATAAGTAAAAGGATTCAATTCTGAGTACTTCCTAAGTCAGTCAACTAATTATTACAGGGAGCAAATGTGATGGTACAGTCTGTAATACCACTCACTACTCAGGGGCTAACACTAGAGAGTTGAGTAAGTCCAAGGCCAAACAGGACTACCAGAGATACCCTATTGAAAATGGCAAGTAAAGCTAGGGAAGGTTATCTCAAACTTTTAATCACACCTGTGACTCATAAGGCAGAGGCAAGGAGATCTCTCTGAGTTCAAGCCTGGTATCCATAGTAAGTTCCAGGACAGACACAGAGAAAGCTGATCTCAAAACAGCAACAACAAACAACTTGTTGATAATAAAATTATAATTAGATAAATAATCAAACTAAAGAGAAAACAGAATCACAATTCCTAGGCAGCCACAGCAGTCAACTGGGTAACTACTATTCTAATCAATTCATTAATATGTATAATGAATGGTGTATGTTTCTGTCCCAACTGCTTCTTAGAAAAAAAAAAAGTAGACTTATTCATTCAAGTGAACACATTAAAAAAAAGACTGACTTATCCATACGAGTGAACACATTAAAGAAGAATAATGAACAATAAAAACATTTTAAAATGTTCTTTCACCCTCGTTTCAAAGCCATAGTGCCATTGGGAAAACAGCCAAAGAGTTCCAGATCAGCAAACACGCAACAGCTTCATCTACAAGCAGTGCATGCAGGGGAACTTCCAGTGCGTGGAGGGGGACAGACTAGACTGTTGGAATCCTGAAAGAGAAAAGATGCAGGAAACTCTGTGATGGAGGACTCCCATTGGCTAATAAAGAAACTGCCTGGCCCATTTGATTGGCCAGCCTTTAGGTGGGCGGAGTAGACAGAACAGGAAGAAGGAAGTGAGGTAGATGGCTCAGTCAGATGCCACACCTCTCCTAAGTGAGACAGACCACTGTGCCTCTCCTGAGAGAGGAGCCAGACGCAATGAAGCTCCAGCTCAAGATAGATGTACGCTAGAAACTTCCCGGTAAGGCACCACTTTGTGGTGCTACACAGATTATTAGAAATGGGTTAAAGCAAGATGTGAGTAAGAGGCTGAAAATAATGGGCCAGGCAGTATTTAAAAGAATACAGTTTCCATGTAATTATTTCAGGTAAAGCTAACCAAGAGGGAGCCGGGCGGGACGAAAAGCAGACCTGCCCGCCGAGCTCCACACTACAACTCTGGTCTTCCGATTCCCAAACCTCTGCTTTTCAACCAAAATATGAAACAAGTTTGGGTTTTCTTTGTCATCCAGTTCTTCCAAAGTAGGTCAGGTCTGTGTCTAATTCCCTGGTCTCACATTACCACACGACAAAAAGGGTGTCTTGCGCTAAAGGTCTTAACCAGCTACAGACAAGCAAAAACAGTGTCTCAACTTCTGACCTAAAAATCAGTCAACAAACTAAGAAAGTCTTGTTTATTTCAGGATGAGAAAGGGAAAGATAACTAATTTCTAAGGTTCCAACCACTGAACTTGAACTTATGGGTTAGCATGTTTCCTATTCAGCAAGGATGATACAGAGGGGGGAAAAATCTAATTATTTTACCAGAAGATTTTGTTTTTGTTTTGGTTTTTTTTGTTTGTTTGTTTTGTTTTTCAAGATGGGGTTCCTTTGGGTAGTCTTGGCTATCTTGGAATTAGCTCTGTAGGCCAGGCTGGCCTGGAATTCACAGAGACCCACCTGCCTCTGCCTCCTGAGTGTTGGTGACTAAAGGCGTGTGCCACCACCACCCGGCTTACTGAAGATTTTTATATGCAATCAACCATGATCTCTTCTGCATCCTGAAAGTTGCGGATAGAAATCACTATATTCCTAAAGGTCAACAGCCAAACCCATAGCCCACAGGAGAAATGGAGGTTATGGCTACTAGCTGGCACTAGCAGGAAACAACAGAACAGGCCACTCAGTGTTCTCCATCTCTTGCAGAGTGACCTTTCCAGCTTAGCCAGCTAAATATCACAGTGGTGCACGAAGGGAAAATCCACATGCAAGCAAATTCCCAACTGCAATTTACCGTAAAGGCAGCATGCACTTCCAGATTCCAGACTGTTCCACTCCCTTCCGCATCCCAACAAAATTTGGCAGATGTTAGAATTTGCTCTGTATAAACTCTGGAACCCAGATCAGAAAGCTCAGCAAAGCATGCGGTTGGGGAAACATGGTTGTTGTGTGTGCTGATCTGGATTCACTAGTTTAGGATATGGACAGTTTCAAAAGTGTCTTGTGCTGTCAAAGAAAAAGAAACCAGAAAAAGGGCACGTGTCACACACATCCCAGGGCAGGCTTTCAAATCCTCTGAGATCATCCTTCACTCTATAGCAACAAAATACCAGGGCCATGATGAAATATGCAGCTTCTTCTCAGGATTTTAAAAAGTTATTAGCTTTGGATACAAAACTTAAGAAAGCTTCACCTTGCTATACTATCCTAGCCTAGGACCTCTGTGGGCACAGACTCTGAAAGGGGGACCTAAGGAAACGTCTTCTCATTTACTCTCAATCTGTCTTCATAGCAAAACTTCAAAAGTATCTTTTTGGAAGAGTCTGTACATACGCACAGTCTAGAACAAGTTTCCATTGAATGACAGTTTTGTACTTAGGTGCTAATGAGATTTGTCTGTACTGTATTTCACATTATACCTAACAA
Source organism: Arvicola amphibius (assembly GCF_903992535.2). NCBI lineage: Eukaryota > Metazoa > Chordata > Mammalia > Rodentia > Cricetidae > Arvicola > Arvicola amphibius. Next base: position 114,159,729 of record NC_052049.1, on the reverse strand, counting down.
TTACTTTTTAATTATTTTATTATTTGATGTGTATGAGTATTGTGCCTGCATGTCTGTGCACCACATGCAAGCCTGGTGTCTGATGAGGTCAGAAGAGGGCATCAGATCCCCTGGAACTAGAGTTACAGATGGTTGAGAGTTGTCATGTGGATGCTGAGAATTGAACCCAGGTCCTCTGGAAGAGCAACCAGTACTCTTAACCTCTGAGTCATCTCTCCAGCCCCATATTTAGCTTCTCTGTGCTAAAGACAAAATGACAGACATCATAACAAAGTCAAAAACAAGTGCAAACTGGGGTGGTGGTGAACAACTTTAACTCTTGCACTTCGGAGGTAGAGAGAGGCAAGAGGATTCTAAGTTCATGCTCATTCTCAGTTACATAATGACTTAAGGTTATCTTGATCTCCATAATAAATTCTAGGTCAGCCAGAGCTCCATAGTGGGACCCTGTTTCAAACCAACAAAATAATAATAATAATAATAATAATAATAATAATAATAATAATAATTAATAATAATGTCAGGTGATGGTAGTGCATGCCTTTAATCCCTGCACTCAGGAGGCAAGAGCAGGATCTCTGAGATCGAGGCCAGGCTGATCTACAGAGTAAGTTGCAGGACAGTCAATGCTGTTACAGAGAAACCCTATCTTGAAAAAAAAATTAATAAATAATAATAATAAAGGAAGAAAAAAGATAAGATAAGTCAGTGAGGGAAAAGAGGAAAGGAAAAACCAAAGTCTATGGGACATTAACTTGGTAAGACACCACCTGCTTGAAAGGATTAAGCCTGGAAGAAGTAGCCAGTGCTCACTGTGCAGTTAAGATAATGTGAACCTAACCCACAAACAGTAATGCACTCCCTCATAGGTAAAGGGCCTTCAAATAAGCCAATCACAGCCTAGAACTTAATCGATCTCATTAATGAAGTTAACTTGTAAATCAACAAGGTGCCTGTTGTCTGTCGGGACATAAGGACACTGGTCAGTAGGGAAGCTCACTGTGACTGTCTATCAGAACATAAGGACGCTCGCTGGTCAGTAGGGAAGCTCACTGTAACTCCATCTGCTTTATAAACATTTCTCATAAAAGAACCTTCACATATGACACATAAAAACAAACCAGAAAATAAGCCTAAATTTATGATACTAAGAAGCCTTTTTTTCTGAAGCACACATGGATTTAGAATAGTAGTAAAGAGTCATTAAAGAGAAGCCACTGGTTATAAATATACATAACAGTCATGGTCAACAAATAGAACTATGGATAAAAGGTTTCCACCTTCCCCTGAATGGAAACTGAAGACTATGGGCACCCTGATCTAGTGTTCCATACACAGGTTTTAGGGAAAAAATTCCGCCTATAATTTCGGGCAAGTGTTTGGGCAGTTAAGGTTGTAACTGGTCTGAGTGTCCTGTGCTTATTTTGTTTGCTCAAGAAACCTACTGAAGCCACCAGTCATCCTGATGGAAGGAAAAAAAATGTTAGTTTTTATTTTGTTGTTGTTGTCTTATTAACATTTTAGATATATAAAGCTTTTTCTGTCCATTCTTCACCCTTTTTGTTATTTTTTTAAAAATATATCCTAAATTTCTCCTTTGCAATAGTCAAGTGGGCAAGTCTCAATGGCATTCATGGGACAGAAAAAGGCCCAGACATAAGCTAAAAGAATGAAATTGGAGTCCCAAGTTCACAGCTTGTTTTCTCTCCAGTTTAACAACAACTTCCACGAGGCTGCGGTGAAGCTAAAGATACAAAGTGGCACACACTAGTCACAGAGAAGGTAGACTGGCTATTCTTGCTGCTGCTGCTGCTGCTGCTGCTATTATTGTTATAGCTAACACTGTCATCGGCATTGCGATTATACACATACCTAGCTACATCACTACCCTATTTTCTGGAAATTTCAAAGTCTGTCACTTCTGTTTTCTTTTTAATTTATTTGAGATAAGGTTTTTCTAACTAGCCCTGACTGGCTTGGGGCTAATGGCACTCTCCATGCCTCAGCTGCTACCGTGCCAGTTTGTCACCCTCTTTAAGCCATCCAGACACACTCAGACCTCTAATTTTCAAAGGTGACCCAGCTTTGTACCTAAAGCTGAAAAAAAAAAAAATACATGCAGAACTCTGTCCACTACCCCCATCTCTGTTTCTATCTGTCTGTGTGTGTGTCTGTGTGTGTATGTGTGTGTGTCTTCATACACTAAGAGTCACCTTGCCTCTTTTAAACCAAGAAGTAGGTGTTCCCTCTATCTGCAGGCATGTAATAAATGCCCTCTTAGAATTAGTCACTAGCGGGGGCTGGAGAGATGGCTCAGTGGTTAAGAGCACTGGTTGCTCTTCCAGAGGTCATGAGTTCAATTCCCAGCAACCACATGGTGGCTCACAACCATCTGTAATGAGATCTGATGCCCTCTTCTAGCATGTGGGCATACATGGAGGCAGAATGTTGTATACACAATAAATAAATAAATCTTAAAAAAAAAAGAATTAGTCACTAGCTACTGTCAACCTCCTCCTGTCTGCTCCCATTTAAGGCTGGCGACGACCAACACTCGTCCAGCTATAAATACAAAGTGTGGCTACTGGTTTTACTGGATTTTTCTCCTCTCGAGCTCAAAAATCTACTGACCGGAAATAAAGACAAAAAGTTTTCAAAAATAAATGACTGACAGATGCTAGATGTACAATTGTTTTTCTAACTGCCAGTT